>NW_028126444.1:1200000-1564118 GCF_965194825.1 Balaenoptera physalus | reverse complement strand
AAACCTATCCCACTCTCTAGATACCCCTTAGCACGTAAAGGAATATTATTTCGAGGTCCAGCCATGGACAAGAGTTTAGACACTAGGATAAGATAAGGAACACACCCATTATAAAGAAATCACATTAGGATTCTCTTTTTAAGCTGTTCCTTAAAACACTAGTGCTTAGGAAATCTATTGGAGGCAGAAGCAGTCAAGGGTAGCCTAGGGTTAGGTTTTAGGGTACGGCTTAGGGTACGGCTTAGGGTACGGGTTTGGTGAGGGCTTTGGGTACTGCGTAGGGTATCGGTTAGGGTTAGGGTTAGGGTTAGTGTTAGGGTTAGGGCTCGGTTTAGGGTATTTGTTAGGATTAGGGTGCGTGTTAGGGTTAGGGTAGGGGTTCGGGTTAGGGTACGCGTTAGTGTTAGGGTAGTTTTTAAACCTATCCCACTCTCTAGATACCCCTTAGCACGTAAAGGAATATTATTTCGAGGTCCAGCCATGGAGAAGAGTTTAGACACTAGGATAAGATAAGGAACACACCCATTATAAAGAAATCACATTAGGATTCTCTTTTTAAGCTGTTCCTTAAAACACTAGTGCTTAGGAAATCTATTGGAGGCAGAAGCAGTCAAGGGTAGCCTAGGGTTAGGGTTAGGCTTAGGGTACGGCTTAGGGTACGGCTTAGGGTACGGGTTCGGTGAGGGCTTCGGGTACGGCGTAGGGTATGGGTTAGGGTTAGGGTTAGGGTTAGTGTTAGGGTTAGGGCTCCGTTTAGGGTACGGGTTAGGATTAGGTTACGTGTTAGCGTTAGGGTAGGGGTTAGGGTTAGGGTACGCATTAGTGTTAGGGTAGTTATTAAACCTATCCCACTCTCTAGATACCCCTTAGCACGTAAAGGAATACTATTTGGAGGTCCAGCCATGGAGAAGAGTTTAGACACCAGGATAAGATAAGGAACACACCCATTATAAAGAAATCACATTAGGATTCTCTTTTAAGCTGTTCCTTAAAACACTAGTGCTTAGGAAATCTATTGGAGGCAGAAGCAGTCAAGGGTAGCCTAGGGTTAGGGTTAGGCTTGGGGTTAGGCATAGGGTACGGGTTCGGGGAGGGGTTCTGGTACGGCGTAGGGTATGGGTTAGGGTTAGGGTTAGGGTTAGTGTTAGGGTTACGGCTCGGTTTAGGGTACGGGTTAGGATTAAGTTACGTGTTAGGGTTAGGGTAGGGGTTAGGGTTAGTTTACGCATTAGGGTTAGGGTAGTTATTAAACCTATCCCACTCTCTAGATACCCCTTAGCACGTAAAGGAATATTATTTGGGGGTCCAGCCATGGAGAAGAGTTTAGACACTAGGATAAGATAAGGAACACACCCATTATAAAGAAATCACATTAGGATTCTCTTTTGAAGCTGTTCCTTAAAACACTAGTGCCTAGGAAAACTATTGGAGGCAGAAGCAGTCAAGGGTAGCCTAGGGTTAGGGTTAGGCTTAGGGTTAGGCTTAGGGTACGGCTTAGGGTACGGGTTCGGGGAGGGGTTCGGGTATGGCGTAGGGTATGGGTTAGGGTTAGGGTTAGGGTTAGTGTTAGGGTTAGGGCTCAGTTTAGGATATGGGTTAGGATTAGGGTACATGTTAGGATTAGGCTAGGGGTTAGGGTTAGGGTACGCGTTAGGGTTAGGGTAGTTATTAAACCTATCCCACTCTCTAGATACACCTGAGCACGTAAAGGAATATTATTTGGGGGTCCAGCCATGGAGAAGAGTTTTGACACTAGGATAAGGAACACACCCATTATAAAGAAATCACATTAGGATTCTCTTTTTAAGCTGTTCCTTAAAACACTAGTGCTTAGGAAATCTATTGGAGGCAGAAGCAGTCAAGGGTAGCCTGGGGTTAGGGTTAGGCTTGGGGTTAGGCTTAGGGTACGGGTTCGGGGAGGGGTTCTGGTACGGCGTAGGGTATGGGTTAGGGTTAGGGTGAGGGTTAGTGTTAGGGTTAGGGCTCCGTTTAGGGTACGGGTTAGGATTAAGTTACGTGTTAGGGTTAGGGTAGGGGTTAGGGTTAGTTTACGCATTAGGGTTAGGGTAGTTATTAAACCTATCCCACTCTCTAGATACCCCTTAGCACGTAAAGGAATATTATTTGGGGGTCCAGCCATGGAGAAGAGTTTAGACACTAGGATAAGATAAGGAACACACCCATTTTAAAGAAATCACATTAGGATTCACTTTTTAAGCTGTTCCTTAAAACACTAGTGCTTAGGAATTCTATTGGAGGCAGAAGCAGTCAAGGGTAGCCTAGGGTTAAGGTTAGGCTTAGGGTTAGGCTTAGGGTACGGCTTAGGGTACGGGTTCGGGGAGGGCTTCGGGTACGGCGTAGGGTATGGGTTAGGGTTAGGGTTAGGGTTAGGGTTAGTGTTAGGGTTAGGGCTCGGTTTAGGGTATTGGTTAGGATTAGGGTACGTGTTAGGGTTAGGGTAGGGGTTCGGGTTAGGGTACGCGTTAGTGTTATGGTAGTTTTTAAACCTATCTTACTCTCTAGATACCCCTTAGCACGTAAAGGAATATTATTTCGAGGTCCAGCAATGGAGAAGAGTTTAGACACTAGGATAAGATAAGGAACACACCCATTATAAAGAAATCACATTAGGATTCTCTTTTTAAGCTGTTCCTTAAAACACTAGTGCTTAGGAAATCTATTGGAGGCAGAAGCAGTCAAGGGTAGCCTAGGGTTAGGGTTAGGCTTGGGGTTAGGCTTAGGGTACGGGTTCGGGGAGGGGTTCTGGTACGGCGTAGGGTATGGGTTAGGGTTAGGGTTGGGGTTAGTGTTAGGGTTAGGGCTCCGTTTAGGGTACGGGTTAGGATTAGGTTACGTGTTAGGGTTAGGGTAGGGGTTAGGGTTAGTTTATGCATTAGGGTTAGGGTAGTTATTAAACCTATCCCACTCTCTAGATACCCCTTAGCACGTAAAGGAATATTATTTTGGGGTCAAGCCATGGAGAAGAGTTTAGACACTAGGATAAGATAAGGAACACACCCATTTTAAAGAAATCACATTAGGATTCACTTTTTAAGCTGTTCCTTAAAACACTAGTGCTTAGGAATTCTATTGTAGGCAGAAGCAGTCAAGGGTAGCCTAGGGTTATGGTTAGGCTTAGGGTTAGGCTTAGGGTACGGATTAGGGTACGGGTTCGGGGAGGGCTTCGGGTACGGCGTAGGGTATGGGTTAGGGTTAGGGTTAAGGTTAGGGTTAGTGTTAGGGTTAGGGCTCGGTTTAGGGTACGGTTTAGGATTAGGGTACGTGTTAGGGTTAGGGTAGGGGTTCGGGTTAGGGTACGCGTTAGAGTTAGGGTAGTTTTTAAACCTATCCCACTCTCTAGATACCCCTTAGCACGTAAAGGAATATTATTTCGAGGTCCAGCCATGGACAAGAGTTTAGACACTAGGATAAGATAAGGAACACACCCATTATAAAGAAATCACATTAGGATTCTCTTTTTAAGCTGTTCCTTAAAACACTAGTGCTTAGGAAATCTATTGGAGGCAGAAGCAGTCAAGGGTAGCCTAGGGTTAGGGTTAGGCTTAGGGTACGGCTTAGGGTACGGCTTAGGGTACGGGTTTGGTGAGGGCTTTGGGTACTGCGTAGGGTATCGGTTAGGGTTAGGGTTAGGGTTAGTGTTAGGGTTAGGGCTCGGTTTAGGGTATTTGTTAGGATTAGGGTGCGTGTTAGGGTTAGGGTAGGGGTTCGGGTTAGGGTACGCGTTAGTGTTAGGGTAGTTTTTAAACCTATCCCACTCTCTAGATACCCCTTAGCACGTAAAGGAATATTATTTCGAGGTCCAGCCATGGAGAAGAGTTTAGACACTAGGATAAGATAAGGAACACACCCATTATAAAGAAATCACATTAGGATTCTCTTTTTAAGCTGTTCCTTAAAACACTAGTGCTTAGGAAATCTATTGGAGGCAGAAGCAGTCAAGGGTAGCCTAGGGTTAGGGTTAGGCTTAGGGTACGGCTTAGGGTACGGCTTAGGGTACGGGTTCGGTGAGGGCTTCGGGTACGGCGTAGGGTATGGGTTAGGGTTAGGGTTAGGGTTAGTGTTAGGGTTAGGGCTCCGTTTAGGGTACGGGTTAGGATTAGGTTACGTGTTAGCGTTAGGGTAGGGGTTAGGGTTAGGGTACGCATTAGTGTTAGGGTAGTTATTAAACCTATCCCACTCTCTAGATACCCCTTAGCACGTAAAGGAATACTATTTGGAGGTCCAGCCATGGAGAAGAGTTTAGACACCAGGATAAGATAAGGAACACACCCATTATAAAGAAATCACATTAGGATTCTCTTTTTAAGCTGTTCCTTAAAACACTAGTGCTTAGGAAATCTATTGGAGGCAGAAGCAGTCAAGGGTAGCCTAGGGTTAGGGTTAGGCTTGGGGTTAGGCATAGGGTACGGGTTCGGGGAGGGGTTCTGGTACGGCGTAGGGTATGGGTTAGGGTTAGGGTTAGGGTTAGTGTTAGGGTTACGGCTCGGTTTAGGGTACGGGTTAGGATTAAGTTACGTGTTAGGGTTAGGGTAGGGGTTAGGGTTAGTTTACGCATTAGGGTTAGGGTAGTTATTAAACCTATCCCACTCTCTAGATACCCCTTAGCACGTAAAGGAATATTATTTGGGGGTCCAGCCATGGAGAAGAGTTTAGACACTAGGATAAGATAAGGAACACACCCATTATAAAGAAATCACATTAGGATTCTCTTTTGAAGCTGTTCCTTAAAACACTAGTGCCTAGGAAAACTATTGGAGGCAGAAGCAGTCAAGGGTAGCCTAGGGTTAGGGTTAGGCTTAGGGTTAGGCTTAGGGTACGGCTTAGGGTACGGGTTCGGGGAGGGGTTCGGGTATGGCGTAGGGTATGGGTTAGGGTTAGGGTTAGGGTTAGTGTTAGGGTTAGGGCTCAGTTTAGGATATGGGTTAGGATTAGGGTACATGTTAGGATTAGGCTAGGGGTTAGGGTTAGGGTACGCGTTAGGGTTAGGGTAGTTATTAAACCTATCCCACTCTCTAGATACACCTGAGCACGTAAAGGAATATTATTTGGGGGTCCAGCCATGGAGAAGAGTTTTGACACTAGGATAAGGAACACACCCATTATAAAGAAATCACATTAGGATTCTCTTTTTAAGCTGTTCCTTAAAACACTAGTGCTTAGGAAATCTATTGGAGGCAGAAGCAGTCAAGGGTAGCCTGGGGTTAGGGTTAGGCTTGGGGTTAGGCTTAGGGTACGGGTTCGGGGAGGGGTTCTGGTACGGCGTAGGGTATGGGTTAGGGTTAGGGTGAGGGTTAGTGTTAGGGTTAGGGCTCCGTTTAGGGTACGGGTTAGGATTAAGTTACGTGTTAGGGTTAGGGTAGGGGTTAGGGTTAGTTTACGCATTAGGGTTAGGGTAGTTATTAAACCTATCCCACTCTCTAGATACCCCTTAGCACGTAAAGGAATATTATTTGGGGGTCCAGCCATGGAGAAGAGTTTAGACACTAGGATAAGATAAGGAACACACCCATTTTAAAGAAATCACATTAGGATTCACTTTTTAAGCTGTTCCTTAAAACACTAGTGCTTAGGAATTCTATTGGAGGCAGAAGCAGTCAAGGGTAGCCTAGGGTTATGGTTAGGCTTAGGGTTAGGCTTAGGGTACGGCTTAGGGTACGGGTTCGGGGAGGGCTTCGGGTACGGCGTAGGGTATGGGATAGGGTTAGGGTTAGGGTTAGTGTTAGGGTTAGGGCTCGGTTTAGGGTATTGGTTAGGATTAGGGTACGTGTTAGGGTTAGGGTAGGGGTTCGGGTTAGGGTACGCGTTAGTGTTAGGGTAGTTTTTAAACCTATCTTACTCTCTAGATACCCCTTAGCACGTAAAGGAATATTATTTCGAGGTCCACCCATGGAGAAGAGTTTAGACACTAGGATAAGATATGGAACACACCCATTATAAAGAAATCACATTAGGATTCTCTTTTTAAGCTGTTCCTTAAAACACTAGTGCTTAGGAAATCTATTGGAGGCAGAAGCAGTCAAGGGTAGCCTAGGGTTAAGGTTAGGCTTAGGGTTAGGCTTAGGGTACGGCTTAGGGTACGGGTTCGGGGAGGGCTTCGGGTACGGCGTAGGGTATGGGTTAGGGTTAGGGTTAGGGTTAGGGTTAGTGTTAGGGTTAGGGCTCGGTTTAGGGTATTGGTTAGGATTAGGGTACGTGTTAGGGTTAGGGTAGGGGTTCGGGTTAGGGTACGCGTTAGTGTTAGGGTAGGTTTTAAACCTATCTTACTCTCTAGATACCCCTTAGCACGTAAAGGAATATTATTTCGAGGTCCAGCAATGGAGAAGAGTTTAGACACTAGGATAAGATAAGGAACACACCCATTATAAAGAAATCACATTAGGATTCTCTTTTTAAGCTGTTCCTTAAAACACTAGTGCTTAGGAAATCTACTGGAGGCAGAAGCAGTCAAGGGTAGCCTAGGGTTAGGGTTAGGCTTAGGGTACGGCTTAGGGTACGGCTTAGGGTACAGGTTCAGGGAGGGCTTCGGGTACGGCGTAGAGTATGGGTTAGGGTTAGGGTTAGGGTTAGTTTTAGGGTTAGTGCTCGGTTTAGGTTATTGGTTAGGATTAGGGTACGTGTTAGGGTTAGGGTAGGGGTTAGGGTTAAGGTACGCGTTAGTGTTAGGGTAGTTATTAAACCCATCCCACTCTCTAGATACCCCTTAGCACGTAAAGGAATACTATTTGGAGGTCCATCCATGGAGAAGAGTTTAGACACTAGGATAAGATATGGAACACACCCATTATAAAGAAATCACATTAGGATTCTCTTTTTAAGCTGTTCCTTATAACACTAGTGCTTAGGAAATCTATTGGAGGCAGAAGCAGTCAAGGGTAGCCTAGGGTTAGGGTTAGGCTTAGGGTACGACTTAGGGTACGGCATAGGGTACGGGTTCGGGGAGGGCTTCGCGTACGGCGTAGGGTATGGGTTAGGGTTAGGGTTAGGGTTAGGGCTCCGTTTAGGGTACAGGTTAGGATTAGGTTACGTGTTAGGGTTAGGGTAGGGGTTAGGGTTAGGGTATGCATTAGGGTTAGGGTAGTTATTAAACCTATTCCACTCTCTAGATACCCCTTAGCACGTAAAGGAATATTATTTGGGGGTCCAGCCATGGAGAAGAGTTTAGGCCCTAGGATAAGATAAGGAACACACGCATTATAAAGAAATCACATTAGGATTCTCTTTTTAAGCTGTTCCTTAAAACACTAGTGCTTAGGAAATCTATTGGAGGCAGAAGCAGTCAAGAGTAGCCTAGGGTTAGGGTTAGGCTTAGGGTTAGGCTTAGGGTACGGCTTAGGGTACGGGTTCGGTGAGGGCTTCGGGTACTGCGTAGGGTATCGGTTAGGGTTAGGGTTAGGGTTAGTGTTAGGGTTAGGGCTCGGTTTAGGGTACGGTTTAGGATTAGGGTACGTGTTAGGGTTAGGGTGGGGGTTAGGGTTAGGGTACGCATTAGGGTTACGGTAGTTATTAAACCTATCCCACTCTCTAGATACCCCTTAGCACGTAAAGGAATATTATTTGGGGGTCCAGCCATGGAGAAGGGTTTAGACACTAGGATAAGATAAGGAACACACCCATTATAAAGAAATCACATTAGGATTCTCTTTTTAAGCTGTTCCTTAAAACAATAGTGCTTAGGAAATCTATTGGAGGCAGAAGCAGTCAAGGGTAGCCTAGGGTTAGGGTTAGGCTTAGGGTACGGCTTAGGGTACGGCTTAGGGTACGGGTTCGGTGACGGCTTCGGGTACTGCGTAGGGTATCGGTTAGGGTTAGGGTTAGGGTTAGTGTTAGGGTTAGGGCTCGGTTTAGGGTATTGGTTAGGATAAGGGTACGTGTTAGGGTTAGGGTAGGGGTTCGGGTTAGGGTACGCGTTAGTGTTAGGGTAGTTTTTAAACCTATCTTACTCTCTAGATACCCCTTAGCACGTAAAGGAATATTATTTCGAGTTCCAGCCATGGAGAAGAGTTTAGACACTAGGATAAGACAAGGAACACACCCATTATAAAGAAATCACATTAGGATTCTCTTTTTAAGCTGTTCCTTAAAACACTAGTGCTTAGGAAATCTATTGGAGGCAGAAGCAGTCAAGGGTAGCCTAGGGTTAGGGTTAGGCTTAGGGTTAGGCTTAGGGTACGGCTTAGGGTACGGGTTCGGGGAGGGCTTCGTGTACGGCGTAGGGTATGGGTTAGGGTTAGGGTTAGGGTTAGTGTTAGGGTTAGGGCTCGGTTTAGGGTATTGTTTAGGTTTAGGGTATGTGTTAGGGTTAGGGTAGGGGTTCGGGTTAGGGTACGCGTTAGTGTTAGGGTAGTTTTTAAACCTATCCCACTCTCTAGATAACCCTTAGCACGTAAAGGAATATTATTTCGAGGTCCAGCCATGGAGAAGAGTTTAGACACTAGGATAAGATAAGGAACACACCCATTATAAAGAAATCACATTAGGATCTGTTCCTTAAAACACTAGTGCTTAGGAAATCTATTGGAGGCAGAAGCAGTCAAGGGTAGCCTAGGGTTAGGGTTAGGCTTAGGGTACGGCTTAGGGTACGGCTTAGGGTACGGGTTCGGGGAGGGCTTCGGGTACGGCGTAGGATATGGGTTAGGGTTAGGGTTAGGGTTAGTGTTAGGGTTAGGGCTCGGTTTAGGGTATTGGTTAGGATTAGGGTACGTGTTAGGGTTAGGGTAGGGGTTAGGGTTAGGGTACGCGTTAGTGTTAGGGTAGTTATTAAACCTTTCCCACTCTCTAGATACCCCTTAGCACGTAAAGGAATATTATTTGGAGGTCCAGCCATGGAGAAGAGTTTAGCCACTAGGATAAGATAAGGAACACACCCATTATAAAGAAATCACATTAGGATTCTCTTTTTAAGCTGTTCCTTAAAACACTAGTGCTTAGGAAATCTATTGGAGGCAGAAGCAGTCAAGGGTAGCCTAGGGTTAGGGTTAGGCTTGGTGTTAGGCTTAGGGTACGGCTTAGGGTACGGGTTCGGGGAGGGGTTCGTGTACGGCGTAGGGTATGAGTTAGGGTTAGGGTTAGGGTTAGTGTTACGGTTAGGGCTCCGTTTAGGGTACGTGTTAGGAGTAGGGTACATGTTAGGGTTAGGATAGGGGTTAGGGTTAGGGTAGTTATTAAACCTATCCCACTCTCTAGATACACTTTAGCACGTAAAGGAATATTATTTGGGGGTCCAGCCATCGAGAAGAGTTTAGACACTAGGATAAGATAAGGAACACACCCATTTTAAAGAAATCACATTAGGATTCACTTTTTAAGCTGTTCCTTAAAACACTAGTGCTTAGGAATTCTATTGGAGGCAGAAGCAGTCAAGGGTAGCCTAGGGTTATGGTTAGGCTTAGGGTTAGGCTTAGGGTACGGCTTAGGGTACGGGTTCGGGGAGGGCTTCTGGTACGGCGTAGGGTATGGGTTAGGATTAGGTTTAGGGTTAGTGTTAGGGTTAGGGCTCGGTTTAGGGTATTGGTTAGGATTAGGGTACATGTTAGGGTTAGGGTAGGGGTTCGGGTTAGGGTATGCGTTAGTGTTAGGGTAGTTTTTAAACCTATCTTACTCTCTAGATACCCCTTAGCACGTAAAGGAATATTATTTCGAGGTCCAGCCATGGAGAAGAGTTTAGACACTAGGATAAGATAAGGAACACACCCATTATAAAGAAATCACATTAGGATTCTCTTTTTATGCTGTTCCTTAAAACACTAGTGCTTAGGAAATCTATTGGAGGCAGAAGCAGTCAAGGGTAGCCTAGGGTTAAGGTTAGGCTTAGGGTTAGGCTTAGGGTACGGCTTAGGGTACGGGTTCGGGGAGGGGTTCGGGTACGGCGTAGGGTATGGGTTAGGGTTAGGGTTAGGGTTAGTGTTAGGGTTAGGGCTCGGTTTAGGGTATTGGTTAGGATTAGGGTACGTGTTAGGGTTAGGGTAGGGGTTAGGGTTAGGGTACGCGTTAGTGTTAGGGTAGTTTTTAAACCTATCCCACTCTCTAGATACCCCTTAGCACGTAAAGGAATATTATTTCGAGGTCCAGCCATGGAGAAGAGTTTAGACACTAGGATAAGATAAGGAACACACCCATTATAAAGAAATCACATTAGGATTCTCTTTTTAAGCTGTTCCTTAAAACACTAGTGCTTAGGAAATCTATTGGAGGCAGAAGCAGTCAAGGGTAGCCTAGGGTTAGGGTTAGGCTTAGGGTACGGCTTAGGGTACGGCTTAGGGTACGGGTTCGGGGAGGGCTTCGGGTACGGTGTAGGGTATGGGTTAGGGTTAGTGTTAGGGTTAGTGTTAGGGTTAGGGCTCCGTTTAGGGTACGGGTTAGGATTAGGTTACGTGTTAGGGTTAGGGTAGGGGTTAGGGTTAGGGTACGCATTAGTGTTAGGGTAGTTATTAAACCTATCCCACTCTTTAGATACCCCTTAGCACGTAAAGGAATACTATTTGGAGGTCCAGCCATGGAGAAGAGTTTAGACACTAGGATAAGATAAGGAACACACCTATTATAAAGAAATCACATTAGGATTCTCTTTTTAAGCTGTTCTTTAAAACACTAGTGCTTAGGAAATCTATTGGAGGCAGAAGCAGTCAAGGGTAGCCTAGGGTTAGGGTTAGGCTTGGGGTTAGGCTTAGGGTACGGGTTCGGGGAGGGGTTCTGGTACGTCGTAGGGTATGGGTTAGGGTTAGGGTTAGGGTTAGTGTTAGGGTTAGGGCTCCGTTTAGGGTACGGGTTAGGATTAGGTTACGTGTTAGGGTTAGGGTAGGGGTTAGGGTTAGTTTACGCATTAGGGTTAGGGTAGTTATTAAACCTATCCCACTCTCTATATACCCCTTAGCACGTAAAGGAATATTATTTGGGGGTCAAGCCATGGAGAAGAGTTTAGACACTAGGATAAGATAAGGAACACACCCATTTTAAAGAAATCACATTAGGATTCACTTTTTAAGCTGTTCCTTAAAACACTATTGCTTAGGAATTCTATTGGAGGTAGAAGCAGTCAAGGGTAGCCTAGGGTTATGGTTAGGCTTAGGGTTAGGCTTAGGGTACGGCTTAGGGTACGGGTTCGGGGAGGGCTTCGGGTACGGCGTAGGGTATGGGTTAGGGTTAGGGTTAGGGTTAGGGTTAGTGTTAGGGTTAGGGCTCGGTTTAGGGTATTGGTTAGGATTAGGGTACGTGTTAGGGTTAGGGTAGGGGTTCGGGTTAGGGTACGCGTTAATGTTAGGGTAGTTTTTAAACTTATCTTACTCTCTAGATACCCCTTAGCACGTAAAGGAATATTATTTCGAGGTCCAGCCAAGGAGAAGAGTTTAGACACTAGGATAAGATAAGGAACACACCCATTATAAAGAAATCACATTAGGATTCTCTTTTTAAGCTGTTCCTTAAAACACTAGTGCTTAGGAAATCTATTGGAGGCAGAAGCAGTCAAGGGTAGCCTAGAGTTAGGGTTAGGCTTAGGGTACGGCTTAGGGTACGGCATAGGGTACGGGTTCGGGGAGGGCTTCGGGTACGGCGTAGGGTATGGGTTAGGGTTAGGGTTAGGGTTAGTGTTAGGGTTAGGGCTCCGTTTAGGGTACGGGTTAGGATTAAGTTACGTGTTAGGGTTAGGGTAGGGGTTAGGGTTACGGTACGAATTAGGGTTAGGGTAGTTATTAAACCTATTCCACTCTCTAGATACCCCTTAGCACGTAAAGGAATATTATTTGGGGGTCAAGCCATGGAGAAGAGTTTAGGCCCTAGGATAAGATAAGGAACACACCCATTATAAAGAAATCACATTAGGATTCTCTTTTTAAGCTGTTCCTTAAAACACTAGTGCTTAGGAAATCTATTGGAGGCAGAAGCAGTCATGGGTAGCCTAGGGTTAGGGTTAGGCTTAGGGTTAGGCTTAGGGTACGGCTTAGGGTACGGGTTCGGTGAGGGCTTCGGGTACTGCGTAGGGTATCGGTTAGGGTTAGGGTTAGGGTTAGTGTTAGGGTTAGGGCTCGGTTTAGGGTACGGTTTAGGATTAGGGTACGTGTTAGGGTTAGGGTAGGGGTTAGGATTAGGGTATGCATTAGGGTTAGGGTAGTTATTAAACCTATCCCACTCTCTAGATACCCCTTAGCACGTAAAGGAATATTATTTGGGGGTCCAGCCATGGAGAAGAGTTTAGACACTAGGATAAGATAAGGAACACACCCATTATAAAGAAATCACATTAGGATTCTCTTTTTAAGCTGTTCCCTAAAACACTAGTGCTTAGGAAAACTATTGGAGGCAGAAGCAGTCAAGGGTAGCCTAGGGTTAGGGTTAGGCTTAGGGTACGGCTTAGGGTACGGCTTAGGGTACGGGTTCGGTGAGGGCTTCGGGTACTGCGTAGGGTATCGGTTAGGGTTAGGGTTAGGGTTAGTGTTAGGGTTAGGGCTCGGTTTAGGGTATTTGTTAGGATTAGGGTGCGTGTTAGGGTTAGGGTAGGGGTTCGGGTTAGGGTACGCGTTAGTGTTAGGGTAGTTTTTAAACCTATCCCACTCTCTAGATACCCCTTAGCACGTAAAGGAATATTATTTCGAGGGCCAGCCATGGAGAAGAGTTTAGACACTAGGATAAGATAAGGAACACACCCATTATAAAGAAATCACATTAGGATTCTCTTTTTAAGCTGTTCCTTAAAACACTAGTGCTTAGGAAATCTATTGGAGGCAGAAGCAGTCAAGGGTAGCCTAGGGTTAGGGTTAGGCTTAGGGTACGGCTTAGGGTACGGGTTCGGTGAGGGCTTCGGGTACGGCGTAGGGTATGGGTTAGGGTTAGGGTTAGGGTTAGTGTTAGGGTTAGGGCTCCGTTTAGGGTACGGGTTAGGATTAGGTTACGTGTTAGCGTTAGGGTAGGGGTTAGGGTTAGGGTACGCATTAGTGTTAGGGTAGTTATTAAACCTATCCCACTCTCTAGATACCCCTTAGCACGTAAAGGAATACTATTTGGAGGTCCAGCCATGGAGAAGAGTTTAGACACCAGGATAAGATAAGGAACACACCCATTATAAAGAAATCACATTAGGATTCTCTTTTTAAGCTGTTCCTTAAAACACTAGTGCTTAGGAAATCTATTGGAGGCAGAAGCAGTCAAGGGTAGCCTAGGGTTAGGGTTAGGCTTGGGGTTAGGCATAGGGTACGGGTTCGGGGAGGGGTTCTGGTACGGCGTAGGGTATGGGTTAGGGTTAGGGTTAGGGTTAGTGTTAGGGTTACGGCTCGGTTTAGGGTACGGGTTAGGATTAAGTTACGTGTTAGGGTTAGGGTAGGGGTTAGGGTTAGTTTACGCATTAGGGTTAGGGTAGTTATTAAACCTATCCCACTCTCTAGATACCCCTTAGCACGTAAAGGAATATTATTTGGGGGTCCAGCCATGGAGAAGAGTTTAGACACTAGGATAAGATAAGGAACACACCCATTATAAAGAAATCACATTAGGATTCTCTTTTGAAGCTGTTCCTTAAAACACTAGTGCCTAGGAAAACTATTGGAGGCAGAAGCAGTCAAGGGTAGCCTAGGGTTAGGGTTAGGCTTAGGGTTAGGCTTAGGGTACGGCTTAGGGTACGGGTTCGGGGAGGGGTTCGGGTATGGCGTAGGGTATGGGTTAGGGTTAGGGTTAGGGTTAGTGTTAGGGTTAGGGCTCAGTTTAGGATATGGGTTAGGATTAGGGTACATGTTAGGATTAGGCTAGGGGTTAGGGTTAGGGTACGCGTTAGGGTTAGGGTAGTTATTAAACCTATCCCACTCTCTAGATACACCTGAGCACGTAAAGGAATATTATTTGGGGGTCCAGCCATGGAGAAGAGTTTTGACACTAGGATAAGGAACACACCCATTATAAAGAAATCACATTAGGATTCTCTTTTTAAGCTGTTCCTTAAAACACTAGTGCTTAGGAAATCTATTGGAGGCAGAAGCAGTCAAGGGTAGCCTGGGGTTAGGGTTAGGCTTGGGGTTAGGCTTAGGGTACGGGTTCGGGGAGGGGTTCTGGTACGGCGTAGGGTATGGGTTAGGGTTAGGGTGAGGGTTAGTGTTAGGGTTAGGGCTCCGTTTAGGGTACGGGTTAGGATTAAGTTACGTGTTAGGGTTAGGGTAGGGGTTAGGGTTAGTTTACGCATTAGGGTTAGGGTAGTTATTAAACCTATCCCACTCTCTAGATACCCCTTAGCACGTAAAGGAATATTATTTGGGGGTCCAGCCATGGAGAAGAGTTTAGACACTAGGATAAGATAAGGAACACACCCATTTTAAAGAAATCACATTAGGATTCACTTTTTAAGCTGTTCCTTAAAACACTAGTGCTTAGGAATTCTATTGGAGGCAGAAGCAGTCAAGGGTAGCCTAGGGTTAAGGTTAGGCTTAGGGTTAGGCTTAGGGTACGGCTTAGGGTACGGGTTCGGGGAGGGCTTCGGGTACGGCGTAGGGTATGGGTTAGGGTTAGGGTTAGGGTTAGGGTTAGTGTTAGGGTTAGGGCTCGGTTTAGGGTATTGGTTAGGATTAGGGTACGTGTTAGGGTTAGGGTAGGGGTTCGGGTTAGGGTACGCGTTAGTGTTAGGGTAGTTTTTAAACCTATCTTACTCTCTAGATACCCCTTAGCACGTAAAGGAATATTATTTCGAGGTCCAGCAATGGAGAAGAGTTTAGACACTAGGATAAGATAAGGAACACACCCATTATAAAGAAATCACATTAGGATTCTCTTTTTAAGCTGTTCCTTAAAACACTAGTGCTTAGGAAATCTATTGGAGGCAGAAGCAGTCAAGGGTAGCCTAGGGTTAGGGTTAGGCTTGGGGTTAGGCTTAGGGTACGGGTTCGGGGAGGGGTTCTGGTACGGCGTAGGGTATGGGTTAGGGTTAGGGTTGGGGTTAGTGTTAGGGTTAGGGCTCCGTTTAGGGTACGGGTTAGGATTAGGTTACGTGTTAGGGTTAGGGTAGGGGTTAGGGTTAGTTTATGCATTAGGGTTAGGGTAGTTATTAAACCTATCCCACTCTCTAGATACCCCTTAGCACGTAAAGGAATATTATTTTGGGGTCAAGCCATGGAGAAGAGTTTAGACACTAGGATAAGATAAGGAACACACCCATTTTAAAGAAATCACATTAGGATTCACTTTTTAAGCTGTTCCTTAAAACACTAGTGCTTAGGAATTCTATTGTAGGCAGAAGCAGTCAAGGGTAGCCTAGGGTTATGGTTAGGCTTAGGGTTAGGCTTAGGGTACGGATTAGGGTACGGGTTCGGGGAGGGCTTCGGGTACGGCGTAGGGTATGGGTTAGGGTTAGGGTTAAGGTTAGGGTTAGTGTTAGGGTTAGGGCTCGGTTTAGGGTACGGTTTAGGATTAGGGTACGTGTTAGGGTTAGGGTAGGGGTTCGGGTTAGGGTACGCGTTAGAGTTAGGGTAGTTTTTAAACCTATCCCACTCTCTAGATACCCCTTAGCACGTAAAGGAATATTATTTCGAGGTCCAGCCATGGACAAGAGTTTAGACACTAGGATAAGATAAGGAACACACCCATTATAAAGAAATCACATTAGGATTCTCTTTTTAAGCTGTTCCTTAAAACACTAGTGCTTAGGAAATCTATTGGAGGCAGAAGCAGTCAAGGGTAGCCTAGGGTTAGGGTTAGGCTTAGGGTACGGCTTAGGGTACGGCTTAGGGTACGGGTTCGGTGAGGGCTTCGGGTACTGCGTAGGGTATCGGTTAGGGTTAGGGTTATGGTTAGTGTTAGGGTTAGGGCTCGGTTTAGGGTATTTGTTAGGATTAGGGTGCGTGTTAGGGTTAGGGTAGGGGTTCGGGTTAGGGTACGCGTTAGTGTTAGGGTAGTTTTTAAACCTATCCCACTCTCTAGATACCCCTTAGCACGTAAAGGAATATTATTTCGAGGTCCAGCCATGGAGAAGAGTTTAGACACTAGGATAAGATAAGGAACACACCCATTATAAAGAAATAACATTAGGATTCTCTTTTTAAGCTGTTCCTTAAAACACTAGTGCTTAGGAAATCTATTGGAGGCAGAAGCAGTCAAGGGTAGCCTAGGGTTAGGGTTAGGCTTAGGGTACGGCTTAGGGTACGGCTTAGGGTACGGGTTCGGTGAGGGCTTCGGGTACGGCGTAGGGTATGGGTTAGGGTTAGGGTTAGGGTTAGTGTTAGGGTTAGGGCTCCGTTTAGGGTACGGGTTAGGATTAGGTTACGTGTTAGCGTTAGGGTAGGGGTTAGGGTTAGGGTACGCATTAGTGTTAGGGTAGTTATTAAACCTATCCCACTCTCTAGATACCCCTTAGCACGTAAAGGAATACTATTTGGAGGTCCAGCCATGGAGAAGAGTTTAGACACCAGGATAAGATAAGGAACACACCCATTATAAAGAAATCACATTAGGATTCTCTTTTTAAGCTGTTCCTTAAAACACTAGTGCTTAGGAAATCTATTGGAGGCAGAAGCAGTCAAGGGTAGCCTAGGGTTAGGGTTAGGCTTGGGGTTAGGCATAGGGTACGGGTTCGGGGAGGGGTTCTGGTACGGCGTAGGGTATGGGTTAGGGTTAGGGTTAGGGTTAGTGTTAGGGTTACGGCTCGGTTTAGGGTACGGGTTAGGATTAAGTTACGTGTTAGGGTTAGGGTAGGGGTTAGGGTTAGTTTACGCATTAGGGTTAGGGTAGTTATTAAACCTATCCCACTCTCTAGATACCCCTTAGCACGTAAAGGAATATTATTTGGGGGTCCAGCCATGGAGAAGAGTTTAGACACTAGGATAAGATAAGGAACACACCCATTATAAAGAAATCACATTAGGATTCTCTTTTGAAGCTGTTCCTTAAAACACTAGTGCCTAGGAAAACTATTGGAGGCAGAAGCAGTCAAGGGTAGCCTAGGGTTAGGGTTAGGCTTAGGGTTAGGCTTAGGGTACGGCTTAGGGTACGGGTTCGGGGAGGGGTTCGGGTATGGCGTAGGGTATGGGTTAGGGTTAGGGTTAGGGTTAGTGTTAGGGTTAGGGCTCAGTTTAGGATATGGGTTAGGATTAGGGTACATGTTAGGATTAGGCTAGGGGTTAGGGTTAGGGTACGCGTTAGGGTTAGGGTAGTTATTAAACCTATCCCACTCTCTAGATACACCTGAGCACGTAAAGGAATATTATTTGGGGGTCCAGCCATGGAGAAGAGTTTTGACACTAGGATAAGGAACACACCCATTATAAAGAAATCACATTAGGATTCTCTTTTTAAGCTGTTCCTTAAAACACTAGTGCTTAGGAAATCTATTGGAGGCAGAAGCAGTCAAGGGTAGCCTGGGGTTAGGGTTAGGCTTGGGGTTAGGCTTAGGGTACGGGTTCGGGGAGGGGTTCTGGTACGGCGTAGGGTATGGGTTAGGGTTAGGGTGAGGGTTAGTGTTAGGGTTAGGGCTCCGTTTAGGGTACGGGTTAGGATTAAGTTACGTGTTAGGGTTAGGGTAGGGGTTAGGGTTAGTTTACGCATTAGGGTTAGGGTAGTTATTAAACCTATCCCACTCTCTAGATACCCCTTAGCACGTAAAGGAATATTATTTGGGGGTCCAGCCATGGAGAAGAGTTTAGACACTAGGATAAGATAAGGAACACACCCATTTTAAAGAAATCACATTAGGATTCACTTTTTAAGCTGTTCCTTAAAACACTAGTGCTTAGGAATTCTATTGGAGGCAGAAGCAGTCAAGGGTAGCCTAGGGTTATGGTTAGGCTTAGGGTTAGGCTTAGGGTACGGCTTAGGGTACGGGTTCGGGGAGGGCTTCGGGTACGGCGTAGGGTATGGGATAGGGTTAGGGTTAGGGTTAGTGTTAGGGTTAGGGCTCGGTTTAGGGTATTGGTTAGGATTAGGGTACGTGTTAGGGTTAGGGTAGGGGTTCGGGTTAGGGTACGCGTTAGTGTTAGGGTAGTTTTTAAACCTATCTTACTCTCTAGATACCCCTTAGCACGTAAAGGAATATTATTTCGAGGTCCACCCATGGAGAAGAGTTTAGACACTAGGATAAGATATGGAACACACCCATTATAAAGAAATCACATTAGGATTCTCTTTTTAAGCTGTTCCTTAAAACACTAGTGCTTAGGAAATCTATTGGAGGCAGAAGCAGTCAAGGGTAGCCTAGGGTTAAGGTTAGGCTTAGGGTTAGGCTTAGGGTACGGCTTAGGGTACGGGTTCGGGGAGGGCTTCGGGTACGGCGTAGGGTATGGGTTAGGGTTAGGGTTAGGGTTAGGGTTAGTGTTAGGGTTAGGGCTCGGTTTAGGGTATTGGTTAGGATTAGGGTACGTGTTAGGGTTAGGGTAGGGGTTCGGGTTAGGGTACGCGTTAGTGTTAGGGTAGTTTTTAAACCTATCTTACTCTCTAGATACCCCTTAGCACGTAAAGGAATATTATTTCGAGGTCCAGCAATGGAGAAGAGTTTAGACACTAGGATAAGATAAGGAACACACCCATTATAAAGAAATCACATTAGGATTCTCTTTTTAAGCTGTTCCTTAAAACACTAGTGCTTAGGAAATCTATTGGAGGCAGAAGCAGTCAAGGGTAGCCTAGGGTTAGGGTTAGGCTTAGGGTACGGCTTAGGGTACGGCTTAGGGTACAGGTTCAGGGAGGGCTTCGGGTACGGCGTAGAGTATGGGTTAGGGTTAGGGTTAGGGTTAGTTTTAGGGTTAGTGCTCGGTTTAGGTTATTGGTTAGGATTAGGGTACGTGTTAGGGTTAGGGTAGGGGTTAGGGTTAAGGTACGCGTTAGTGTTAGGGTAGTTATTAAACCCATCCCACTCTCTAGATACCCCTTAGCACGTAAAGGAATACTATTTGGAGGTCCATCCATGGAGAAGAGTTTAGACACTAGGATAAGATATGGAACACACCCATTATAAAGAAATCACATTAGGATTCTCTTTTTAAGCTGTTCCTTATAACACTAGTGCTTAGGAAATCTATTGGAGGCAGAAGCAGTCAAGGGTAGCCTAGGGTTAGGGTTAGGCTTAGGGTACGACTTAGGGTACGGCATAGGGTACGGGTTCGGGGAGGGCTTCGGGTACGGCGTAGGGTATGGGTTAGGGTTAGGGTTAGGGTTAGGGCTCCGTTTAGGGTACAGGTTAGGATTAGGTTACGTGTTAGGGTTAGGGTAGGGGTTAGGGTTAGGGTATGCATTAGGGTTAGGGTAGTTATTAAACCTATTCCACTCTCTAGATACCCCTTAGCACGTAAAGGAATATTATTTGGGGGTCCAGCCATGGAGAAGAGTTTAGGCCCTAGGATAAGATAAGGAACACACGCATTATAAAGAAATCACATTAGGATTCTCTTTTTAAGCTGTTCCTTAAAACACTAGTGCTTAGGAAATCTATTGGAGGCAGAAGCAGTCAAGAGTAGCCTAGGGTTAGGGTTAGGCTTAGGGTTAGGCTTAGGGTACGGCTTAGGGTACGGGTTCGGTGAGGGCTTCGGGTACTGCGTAGGGTATCGGTTAGGGTTAGGGTTAGGGTTAGTGTTAGGGTTAGGGCTCGGTTTAGGGTACGGTTTAGGATTAGGGTACGTGTTAGGGTTAGGGTAGGGGTTCGGGTTAGGGTACGCGTTAGTGTTAGGGTAGTTTTTAAACCTATCCCACTCTCTAGATACCCCTTAGCACGTAAAGGAATATTATTTCGAGGTCCAGCCATGGAGAAGAGTTTAGACACTAGGATAAGATAAGGAACAAACCCATTATAAAGAAATCACATTAGGATTCTCTTTTTAAGCTGTTCCTTAAAACACTAGTGCTTAGGAAATCTATTGGAGGCAGAAGCAGTCAAGGGTAGCCTAGGGTTAGGGTTAGGCTTAGGGTACGGCTTAGGGTACGGCTTAGGGTACAGGTTCAGGGAGGGCTTCGGGTACGGCGTAGAGTATGGGTTAGGGTTAGGGTTAGGGTTAGTGTTAGGGTTAGGGCTCGGTTTAGGTTATTGGTTAGGATAAGGGTACGTGTTAGGGTTAGGGTAGGGGTTCGGGTTAGGGTACGCGTTAGTGTTAGGGTAGTTTTTAAACCTATCTTACTCTCTAGATACCCCTTAGCACGTAAAGGAATATTATTTCGAGGTCCAGCCATGGAGAAGAGTTTAGACACTAGGATAAGACAAGGAACACACCCATTATAAAGAAATCACATTAGGATTCTCTTTTTAAGCTGTTCCTTAAAACACTAGTGCTTAGGAAATCTATTGGAGGCAGAAGCAGTCAAGGGTAGCCTAGGGTTAGGGTTAGGCTTAGGGTTAGGCTTAGGGTACGGCTTAGGGTACGGGTTCGGGGAGGGCTTCGTGTACGGCGTAGGGTATGGGTTAGGGTTAGGGTTAGGGTTAGTGTTAGGGTTAGGGCTCGGTTTAGGGTATTGTTTAGGTTTAGGGTATGTGTTAGGGTTAGGGTAGGGGTTCGGGTTAGGGTACGCGTTAGTGTTAGGGTAGTTTTTAAACCTATCCCACTCTCTAGATAACCCTTAGCACGTAAAGGAATATTATTTCGAGGTCCAGCCATGGAGAAGAGTTTAGACACTAGGATAAGATAAGGAACACACCCATTATAAAGAAATCACATTAGGATTCTCTTTTTAAGCTGTTCCTTAAAACACTAGTGCTTAGGAAATCTATTGGAGGCAGAAGCAGTCAAGCGTAGCATAGGGTTAGGGTTAGGCTTAGGGTACGGCTTAGGGTACGGGTTCGGTGAGGGCTTCGGGTACTCCGTAGGGTATCGGTTAGGGTTACGGTTAGGGTTAGTGTTAGGGTTAGGGCTCGGTTTAGGGTATTTGTTAGGATTAGGGTACGTGTTAGGGTTAGGGTAGGGGTTCGGGTTAGGGTACGCGTTAGTGTTAGGGTAGTTTTTAAACCTATCCCACTCTCTAGATACCCCTTAGCACGTAAAGGAATTATATTTGGAGGTCCAGCCATGGAGAAGAGTTTAGACACTAGGATAAGATAAGGAACACACCCATTATAAAGAAATCACATTAGGATTCTCTTTTTAAGCTGTTCTTTAAAACACTAGTGCTTAGGAAATCTATTGGAGGCAGAAGCAGTCAAGGGTAGCCTAGGGTTAGGGTTAGGCTTGGGGTTAGGCTTAGGGTACGGGTTCGGGGAGGGGTTCTGGTACGGCGTAGGGTATGGGTTAGGGTTAGGGTTAGGGTTAGTGTTAGGGTTAGGGCTCCGTTTAGGGTACGGGTTAGGATTAGGTTACGTGTTAGGGTTAGGGTAGGGGTTAGGGTTAGTTTACGCATTAGGGTTAGGGTAGTTATTAAACCTATCCCACTCTCTAGATACCCCTTAGCACGTAAAGGAATATTATTTGGGGGTCCAGCCATGGAGAAGAGTTTAGACACTAGGATAAGATAAGGAACACACCCATTTTAAAGAAATCACATTAGGATTCACTTTTTAAGCTGTTCCTTAAAACACTAGTGCTTAGGAAATCTATTGGAGGCAGAAGCAGTCAAGGGTAGCCTAGGGTTATGGTTAGGCTTAGGGTTAGGCTTAGGGTACGGCTTAGGGTACGGGTTCGGGGAGGGCTTCGGGTACGGCGTAGGGTATGGGTTAGGGTTAGGGTTAGGGTTAGGGTTAGTGTTAGGGTTAGGGCTCGGTTTAGGGTATTGGTTAGGATTAGGGTACGTGTTAGGGTTAGGGTAGGGGTTCGGGTTAGGGTACGCGTTAGTGTTAGGGTAGTTTTTAAACTTATCTTACTCTCTAGATACCCCTTAGCACGTAAAGGAATATTATTTCGAGGTCCAGCCAAGGAGAAGAGTTTAGACACTAGGATAAGATAAGGAACACACCCATTATAAAGAAATCACATTAGGATTCTCTTTTTAAGCTGTTCCTTAAAACACTAGTGCTTAGGAAATCTATTGGAGGCAGAAGCAGTCAAGGGTAGCCTAGGGTTAGGGTTAGGCTTAGGGTACGGCTTAGGGTACGTCTTAGGGTACAGGTTCAGGGAGGGCTTCGGGTACGGCGTAGAGTATGGGTTAGGGTTAGGGTTAGGGTTAGTGTTAGGGTTAGGGCTCGGTTTAGGTTATTGGTTAGGATTAGGGTACGTGTTAGGGTTAGGGTAGGGGTTAGGGTTAGGGTACGCGTTAGTGTTAGGGTAGTTATTAAACCTATCCCACTCTCTAGATACCCCTTAGCACGTAAAGGAATACTATTTGGAGGTCCATCCATGGAGAAGAGTTTAGACACTAGGATAAGATAAGGAACACACCCATTATAAAGAAATCACATTAGGATTCTCTTTTTAAGCTGTTCGTTAAAACACTAGTGCTTAGGAAATCTATTGGAGGCAGAAGCAGTCAAGGGTAGCCTAGAGTTAGGGTTAGGCTTAGGGTACGGCTTAGGGTACGGCATAGGGTACGGGTTCGGGGAGGGCTTCGGGTACGGCGTAGGGTATGGGTTAGGGTTAGGGTTAGGGTTAGTGTTAGGGTTAGGGCTCCGTTTAGGGTACGGGTTAGGATTAAGTTACGTGTTAGGGTTAGGGTAGGGGTTAGGGTTACGGTACGAATTAGGGTTAGGGTAGTTATTAAACCTATTCCACTCTCTAGATACCCCTTAGCACGTAAAGGAATATTATTTGGGGGTCAAGCCATGGAGAAGAGTTTAGGCCCTAGGATAAGATAAGGAACACACCCATTATAAAGAAATCACATTAGGATTCTCTTTTGAAGCTGTTCCTTAAAACACTAGTGCTTAGGAAATCTATTGGAGGCAGAAGCAGTCAAGGGTAGCCTAGGGTTATGGTTAGGCTTAGGGTTAGGCTTAGGGTACGGCTTAGGGTACGGGTTCGGGGAGGGCTTCGGGTACGGCGTAGGGTATGGGTTAGGGTTAGGGTTAGGGTTAGTGTTAGGGTTAGGGCTCGGTTTAGGGTATTGGTTAGGATTAGGGTACGTGTTAGGGTTAGGGTAGGGGTTCGGGTTAGGGTACGCGTTAGTGTTAGGGTAGTTTTTAAACCTATCTTACTCTCTAGATACCCCTTAGCACGTAAAGGAATATTATTTCGAGGTCCAGCCATGGAGAAGAGTTTAGACACTAGGATAAGATATGGAACACACCCATTATAAAGAAATCACATTAGGATTCTCTTTTTAAGCTGTTCCTTAAAACACTAGTGCTTAGGAAATCTATTGGAGGCAGAAGCAGTCAAGGGTAGCCTAGGGTTAAGGTTAGGCTTAGGGTTAGGCTTAGGGTACGGCTTAGGGTACGGGTTCGGGGAGGGCTTCGGGCACGGCGTAGGGTATGGGTTAGGGTTAGGGTTAGGGTTAGTGTTAGGGTTAGGGCTCGGTTTAGGGTATTGGTTAGGATTAGGGTACGTGTTAGGGTTAGGGTAGGGGTTCGGGTTAGGGTACGCGTTAGTGTTAGGGTAGTTTTTAAACCTATCTTACTCTCTAGATACCCCTTAGCACGTAAAGGAATATTATTTCGAGGTCCAGCCATGGAGAAGGGTTTAGACACTAGGATAAGATATGGAACACACCCATTATAAAGAAATCACATTAGGATTCTCTTTTTAAGCTGTTCCTTAAAACACTAGTGCTTAGGAAATCTATTGGAGGCAGAAGCAGTCAAGGGTAGCCTAGGGTTAAGGTTAGGCTTAGGGTTAGGCTTAGGGTACGGCTTAGGGTACGGGTTCGGGGAGGGCTTCGGGTACGGCGTAGGGTATGGGTTAGGGTTAGGGTTAGGGTTAGTGTTAGGGTTAGGGCTCGGTTTAGGGTATTGGTTAGGATTAGGGTACGTGTTAGGGTTAGGGTAGGGGTTCGGGTTAGGGTACGCGTTAGTGTTAGGGTAGTTTTTAAACCTATCCCACTCTCTAGATACCCCTTAGCACGTAAAGGAATATTATTTCGAGGTCCAGCCATGGAGAAGAGTTTAGACACTAGGATAAGATAAGGAACACACCCATTATAAAGAAATCACATTAGGATTCTCTTTTTAAGCTGTTCCTTAAAACACTAGTGCTTAGGAAATCTATTGGAGGCAGAAGCAGTCAAGAGTAGCCTAGGGTTAGGGTTAGGCTTAGGGTACGGCTTAGGGTACGGCTTAGGGTACGGGTTCGGGGAGGTCTTCGGGTACGGCGTAGGGTATGGGTTAGGGTTAGTGTTAGGGTTAGTATTAGGGTTAGGGCTCCGTTTAGGGTACGGATTAGGATTAGGATACGTGTTAGGGTTAGGGGAGGGGTTAGGGTTAGGGTACGCATTAGTGTTAGGGTAGTTATTAAACCTATCCCACTCTCTAGATACCCCTTAGCACGTAAAGGAATACTATTTGGAGGTCCAGCCATGGAGAAGAGTTTAGACACTTGGATAAGATAAGGAACACACCTATTATAAAGAAATCACATTAGGATTCTCTTTTTAAGCTGTTCTTTAAAACACTAGTGCTTAGGAAATCTATTGGAGGCAGAAGCAGTCAAGGGTAGCCTAGGGTTAGGGTTAGGCTTGGGGTTAGGCTTAGGGTACGGGTTCGGGGAGGGGTTCTGGTACGGCGTAGGGTATGGGTTAGGGTTAGGGTTAGGGTTAGTGTTAGGGTTAGGGCTCCGTTTAGGGTACGGGTTAGGATTAGGTTACGTGTTAGGGTTAGGGTAGGGGTTAGGGTTAGTTTACGCATTAGGGTTAGGGTAGTTATTAAACCTATCCCACTCTCTAGATACCCCTTAGCACGTAAAGGAATATTATTTGGGGGTCAAGCCATGGAGAAGAGTTTAGACACTAGGATAAGATAAGGAACACACCCATTTTAAAGAAATCACATTAGGATTCACTTTTTAAGCTGTTCCTTAAAACACTAGTGCTTAGGAATTCTATTGGAGGCAGAAGCAGTCAAGGGTAGCCTAGGGTTATGGTTAGGCTTAGGGTTAGGCTTAGGGTACGGCTTAGGGTACGGCTTCGGGGAGGGCTTCGGGTACGGCGTAGGGTATGGGTTAGGGTTAGGGTTAGGGTTAGTGTTAGGGTTAGGGCTCGGTTTAGGGTATTGGTTAGGATTAGGGTACGTGTTAGGGTTAGGGTAGGGGTTCGGGTTAGGGTACGCGTTAGTGTTAGGGTAGTTTTTAAACCTATCTTACTCTCTAGATACCCCTTAGCACGTAAAGGAATATTATTTCGAGGTCCAGCCATGGAGAAGAGTTTAGACACTAGGATAAGATATGGAACACACCCATTATAAAGAAATCACATTAGGATTCTCTTTTTAAGCTGTTCCTTAAAACACTAGTGCTTAGGAAATCTATTGGAGGCAGAAGCAGTCAAGGGTAGCCTAGGGTTAAGGTTAGGCTTAGGGTTAGGCTTAGGGTACGGCTTAGGGTACGGGTTCGGGGAGGGCTTCGGGTACGGCGTAGGGTATGGGTTAGGGTTAGGGTTAGGGTTAGTGTTAGGGTTAGGGCTCGGTTTAGGGTATTGGTTAGGATTAGGGTACGTGTTAGGGTTAGGGTAGGGGTTCGGGTTAGGGTACGCGTTAGTGTTAGGGTAGTTTTTAAACCTATCCCACTCTCTAGATACCCCTTAGCACGTAAAGGAATATTATTTCGAGGTCCAGCCATGGAGAAGAGTTTAGACACTAGGATAAGATAAGGAACACACCCATTATAAAGAAATCACATTAGGATTCTCTTTTTAAGCTGTTCCTTAAAACACTAGTGCTTAGGAAATCTATTGGAGGCAGAAGCAGTCAAGAGTAGCCTAGGGTTAGGGTTAGGCTTAGGGTACGGCTTAGGGTACGGCTTAGGGTACGGGTTCGGGGAGGGCTTCGGGTACGGCATAGGGTATGGGTTAGGGTTAGTGTTAGGGTTAGTATTAGGGTTAGGGCTCCGTTTAGGGTACGGATTAGGATTAGGTTACGTGTTAGGGTTAGGGGAGGGGTTAGGGTTAGGGTACGCATTAGTGTTAGGGTAGTTATTAAACCTATCCCACTCTCTAGATACCCCTTAGCACGTAAAGGAATACTATTTGGAGGTCCAGCCATGGAGAAGAGTTTAGACACTTGGATAAGATAAGGAACACACCTATTATAAAGAAATCACATTAGGATTCTCTTTTTAAGCTGTTCTTTAAAACACTAGTGCTTAGGAAATCTATTGGAGGCAGAAGCAGTCAAGGGTAGCCTAGGGTTAGGGTTAGGCTTGGGGTTAGGCTTAGGGTACGGGTTCGGGGAGGGGTTCTGGTACGGCGTAGGGTATGGGTTAGGGTTAGGGTTAGGGTTAGTGTTAGGGTTAGGGCTCCGTTTAGGGTACGGGTTAGGATTAGGTTACGTGTTAGGGTTAGGGTAGGGGTTAGGGTTAGTTTACGCATTAGGGTTAGGGTAGTTATTAAACCTATCCCACTCTCTAGATACCCCTTAGCACGTAAAGGAATATTATTTGGGGGTCAAGCCATGGAGAAGAGTTTAGACACTAGGATAAGATAAGGAACACACCCATTTTAAAGAAATCACATTAGGATTCACTTTTTAAGCTGTTCCTTAAAACACTAGTGCTTAGGAATTCTATTGGAGGCAGAAGCAGTCAAGGGTAGCCTAGGGTTATGGTTAGGCTTAGGGTTAGGCTTAGGGTACGGCTTAGGGTACTGGTACGGGGAGGGCTTCGGGTACGGCGTAGGGTATGGGTTAGGGTTAGGGTTAGGGTTAGGGTTAGTGTTAGGGTTAGGGCTCGGTTTAGGGTATTGTTTAGGATTAGGGTACGTGTTAGGGTTAGGGTAGGGGTTCGGGTTAGGGTACGCGTTAGTGTTAGGGTAGTTTTTAAACCTATCTTACTCTCTAGATACCCCTTAGCACGTAAAGGAATATTATTTCGAGGTCCAGCAATGGAGAAGAGTTTAGACACTAGGATAAGATAAGGAAGACACCCATTATAAAGAAATCACATTAGGATTCTCTTTTTAAGCTGTTCCTTAAAACACTACTGCTTAGGAAATCTATTGGAGGCAGAAGCAGTCAAGGGTAGCCTAGGGTTAGGGTTAGGCTTGGGGTTAGGCTTAGGGTACGGGTTCGGGTAGGGGTTCTGGTACGGCGTAGGGTATGGGTTAGGGTTAGGGTGAGGGTTAGTGTTAGGGTTAGGGCTCCGTTTAGGGTACGGGTTAGGATTAAGTTACGTGTTAGGGTTAGGGTAGGGGTTAGGGTTAGTTTACGCATTAGGGTTAGGGTAGTTATTAAACCTATCCCACTCTCTAGATACCCCTTAGCACGTAAAGGAATATTATTTGCGGGTCCAGCCATGGAGAAGAGTTTAGACACTAGGATAAGATAAGGAACACACCCATTTTAAAGAAATCACATTAGGATTCACTTTTTAAGCTGTTCCTTAAAACACTAGTGCTTAGGAATTCTATTGGAGGCAGAAGCAGTCAAGGGTAGCCTAGGGTTATGGTTAGGCTTAGGGTTAGGCTTAGGGTACGGCTTACGGTACGGGTTCGGGGAGGGCTTCGGGTACGGCGTAGGGTACGGGTTAGGGTTAGGGTTAGGGTTAGTGTTAGGGTTAGGGCTCGGTTTAGGGTATTGGTTAGGATTAGGGTACGTGTTAGGGTTAGGGTAGGGGTTCGGGTTAGGGTACGCGTTAGTGTTAGGGTAGTTTTTAAACCTATCTTACTCTCTAGATACCCCTTAGGACGTAAAGGAATATTATTTCGAGGTCCAGCCATGGAGAAGAGTTTAGACACTAGGATAAGATATGGAACACACCCATTATAAAGAAATCACATTAGGATTCTCTTTTTAAGCTGTTCCTTAAAACACTAGTGCTTAGGAAATCTATTGGAGGCAGAAGCAGTCAAGGGTAGCCTAGGGTTAAGGTTAGGCTTAGGGTTAGGCTTAGGGTACGGCTTAGGGTACGGGTTCGGGGAGGGCTTCGGGTACGGCGTAGGGTATGGGTTAGGGTTAGGGTTAGGGTTAGTGTTAGGGTTAGGGCTCGGTTTAGGGTATTGGTTAGGATTAGGGTACGTGTTAGGGTTAGGGTAGGGGTTCGGGTTAAGGTACGCGTTAGTGTTAGGGTAGTTTTTAAACCTATCCCACTCTCTAGATACCCCTTAGCACGTAAAGGAATATTATTTCGAGGTCCAGCCATGGAGAAGAGTTTAGACACTAGGATAAGATAAGGAACACACCCATTATAAAGAAATCACATTAGGATTCTCTTTTTAAGCTGTTCCTTAAAACACTAGTGCTTAGGAAATCTATTGGAGGCAGAAGCAGTCAAGAGTAGCCTAGGGTTAGGGTTAGGCTTAGGGTACGGCTTAGGGTACGGGTTCGGGGAGGGCTTCGGGTACGGCGTAGGGTATGGGTTAGGGTTAGTGTTAGGGTTAGTGTTAGGGTTAGGGCTCCGTTTAGGGTACGGGTTAGGATTAGGTTACGTGTTAGGGTTAGGGGAGGGGTTAGGGTTAGGGTACGCATTAGTGTTAGGGTAGTTTTTAAACCTATCCCACTCTCTAGATACCCCTTAGCACGTAAAGGAATACTATTTGGAGGTCCAGCCATGGAGAAGAGTTTAGACACTAGGATAAGATAAGGAACACACCTATTATAAAGAAATCACATTAGGATTCTCTTTTTAAGCTGTTCTTTAAAACACTAGTGCTTAGGAAATCTATTGGAGGCAGAAGCAGTCAAGGGTAGCCTAGGGTTAGGGTTAGGCTTGGGGTTAGGCTTAGGGTACGGGTTCGGGGAGGGGTTCTGGTACGGCGTAGGGTATGGGTTAGGGTTAGGTTTAGGGTTAGTGTTAGGGTTAGGGCTCCGTTTAGGGTACGGGTTAGGATTAGATTACGTGTTAGGGTTAGGGTAGGGGTTAGGGTTAGTTTACGCATTAGGGTTAGGGTAGTTATTAAACCTATCCCACTCTCTAGATACCCCTTAGCACGTAAAGGAATATTATTTGGGGGTCAAGCCATGGAGAAGAGTTTAGACACTAGGATAAGATAAGGAACACACCCATTTTAAAGAAATCACATTAGGATTCACTTTTTAAGCTGTTCCTTAAAACACTAGTGCTTAGGAATTCTATTGGAGGCAGAAGCAGTCAAGGGTAGCCTAGGGTTATGGTTAGGCTTAGGGTTAGGCTTAGGGTACGGCTTAGGGTACTGGTACGGGGAGGGCTTCGGGTACGGCGTAGGGTATGGGTTAGGGTTAGGGTTAGGGTTAGGGTTAGTGTTAGGGTTAGGGCTCGGTTTAGGGTATTGTTTAGGATTAGGGTACGTGTTAGGGTTAGGGTAGGGGTTCGGGTTAGGGTACGCGTTAGTGTTAGGGTAGTTTTTAAACCTATCTTACTCTCTAGATACCCCTTAGCACGTAAAGGAATATTATTTCGAGGTCCAGCAATGGAGAAGAGTTTAGACACTAGGATAAGATAAGGAAGACACCCATTATAAAGAAATCACATTAGGATTCTCTTTTTAAGCTGTTCCTTAAAACACTACTGCTTAGGAAATCTATTGGAGGCAGAAGCAGTCAAGGGTAGCCTAGGGTTAGGGTTAGGCTTGGGGTTAGGCTTAGGGTACGGGTTCGGGTAGGGGTTCTGGTACGGCGTAGGGTATGGGTTAGGGTTAGGGTGAGGGTTAGTGTTAGGGTTAGGGCTCCGTTTAGGGTACGGGTTAGGATTAAGTTACGTGTTAGGGTTAGGGTAGGGGTTAGGGTTAGTTTACGCATTAGGGTTAGGGTAGTTATTAAACCTATCCCACTCTCTAGATACCCCTTAGCACGTAAAGGAATATTATTTGGGGGTCCAGCCATGGAGAAGAGTTTAGACACTAGGATAAGATAAGGAACACACCCATTATAAAGAAATCACATTAGGATTCTCTTTTGAAGCTGTTCCTTAAAACACTAGTGCCTAGGAAAACTATTGGAGGCAGAAGCAGTCAAGGGTAGCCTAGGGTTAGGGTTAGGCTTAGGGTTAGGCTTAGGGTACGGCTTAGGGTACGGGTTCGGGGAGGGGTTCGGGTATGGCGTAGGGTATGGGTTAGGGTTAGGGTTAGGGTTAGTGTTAGGGTTAGGGCTCAGTTTAGGATATGGGTTAGGATTAGGGTACATGTTAGGATTAGGCTAGGGGTTAGGGTTAGGGTACGCGTTAGGGTTAGGGTAGTTATTAAACCTATCCCACTCTCTAGATACACCTGAGCACGTAAAGGAATATTATTTGGGGGTCCAGCCATGGAGAAGAGTTTTGACACTAGGATAAGGAACACACCCATTATAAAGAAATCACATTAGGATTCTCTTTTTAAGCTGTTCCTTAAAACACTAGTGCTTAGGAAATCTATTGGAGGCAGAAGCAGTCAAGGGTAGCCTGGGGTTAGGGTTAGGCTTGGGGTTAGGCTTAGGGTACGGGTTCGGGGAGGGGTTCTGGTACGGCGTAGGGTATGGGTTAGGGTTAGGGTGAGGGTTAGTGTTAGGGTTAGGGCTCCGTTTAGGGTACGGGTTAGGATTAAGTTACGTGTTAGGGTTAGGGTAGGGGTTAGGGTTAGTTTACGCATTAGGGTTAGGGTAGTTATTAAACCTATCCCACTCTCTAGATACCCCTTAGCACGTAAAGGAATATTATTTGGGGGTCCAGCCATGGAGAAGAGTTTAGACACTAGGATAAGATAAGGAACACACCCATTTTAAAGAAATCACATTAGGATTCACTTTTTAAGCTGTTCCTTAAAACACTAGTGCTTAGGAATTCTATTGGAGGCAGAAGCAGTCAAGGGTAGCCTAGGGTTAAGGTTAGGCTTAGGGTTAGGCTTAGGGTACGGCTTAGGGTACGGGTTCGGGGAGGGCTTCGGGTACGGCGTACGGTATGGGTTAGGGTTAGGGTTAGGGTTAGGGTTAGTGTTAGGGTTAGGGCTCGGTTTAGGGTATTGGTTAGGATTAGGGTACGTGTTAGGGTTAGGGTAGGGGTTCGGGTTAGGGTACGCGTTAGTGTTAGGGTAGTTTTTAAACCTATCTTACTCTCTAGATACCCCTTAGCACGTAAAGGAATATTATTTCGAGGTCCAGCAATGGAGAAGAGTTTAGACACTAGGATAAGATAAGGAACACACCCATTATAAAGAAATCACATTAGGATTCTCTTTTTAAGCTGTTCCTTAAAACACTAGTGCTTAGGAAATCTATTGGAGGCAGAAGCAGTCAAGGGTAGCCTAGGGTTAGGGTTAGGCTTGGGGTTAGGCTTAGGGTACGGGTTCGGGGAGGGGTTCTGGTACGGCGTAGGGTATGGGTTAGGGTTAGGGTTGGGGTTAGTGTTAGGGTTAGGGCTCCGTTTAGGGTACGGGTTAGGATTAGGTTACGTGTTAGGGTTAGGGTAGGGGTTAGGGTTAGTTTATGCATTAGGGTTAGGGTAGTTATTAAACCTATCCCACTCTCTAGATACCCCTTAGCACGTAAAGGAATATTATTTTGGGGTCAAGCCATGGAGAAGAGTTTAGACACTAGGATAAGATAAGGAACACACCCATTTTAAAGAAATCACATTAGGATTCACTTTTTAAGCTGTTCCTTAAAACACTAGTGCTTAGGAATTCTATTGTAGGCAGAAGCAGTCAAGGGTAGCCTAGGGTTATGGTTAGGCTTAGGGTACGGCTTAGGGTACGGCTTAGGGTACGGGTTCGGTGAGGGCTTCGGGTACTGCGTAGGGTATCGGTTAGGGTTAGGGTTATGGTTAGTGTTAGGGTTAGGGCTCGGTTTAGGGTATTTGTTAGGATTAGGGTGCGTGTTAGGGTTAGGGTAGGGGTTCGGGTTAGGGTACGCGTTAGTGTTAGGGTAGTTTTTAAACCTATCCCACTCTCTAGATACCCCTTAGCACGTAAAGGAATATTATTTCGAGGTCCAGCCATGGAGAAGAGTTTAGACACTAGGATAAGATAAGGAACACACCCATTATAAAGAAATAACATTAGGATTCTCTTTTTAAGCTGTTCCTTAAAACACTAGTGCTTAGGAAATCTATTGGAGGCAGAAGCAGTCAAGGGTAGCCTAGGGTTAGGGTTAGGCTTAGGGTACGGCTTAGGGTACGGCTTAGGGTACGGGTTCGGTGAGGGCTTCGGGTACGGCGTAGGGTATGGGTTAGGGTTAGGGTTAGGGTTAGTGTTAGGGTTAGGGCTCCGTTTAGGGTACGGGTTAGGATTAGGTTACGTGTTAGCGTTAGGGTAGGGGTTAGGGTTAGGGTACGCATTAGTGTTAGGGTAGTTATTAAACCTATCCCACTCTCTAGATACCCCTTAGCACGTAAAGGAATACTATTTGGAGGTCCAGCCATGGAGAAGAGTTTAGACACCAGGATAAGATAAGGAACACACCCATTATAAAGAAATCACATTAGGATTCTCTTTTTAAGCTGTTCCTTAAAACACTAGTGCTTAGGAAATCTATTGGAGGCAGAAGCAGTCAAGGGTAGCCTAGGGTTAGGGTTAGGCTTGGGGTTAGGCATAGGGTACGGGTTCGGGGAGGGGTTCTGGTACGGCGTAGGGTATGGGTTAGGGTTAGGGTTAGGGTTAGTGTTAGGGTTACGGCTCGGTTTAGGGTACGGGTTAGGATTAAGTTACGTGTTAGGGTTAGGGTAGGGGTTAGGGTTAGTTTACGCATTAGGGTTAGGGTAGTTATTAAACCTATCCCACTCTCTAGATACCCCTTAGCACGTAAAGGAATATTATTTGGGGGTCCAGCCATGGAGAAGAGTTTAGACACTAGGATAAGATAAGGAACACACCCATTATAAAGAAATCACATTAGGATTCTCTTTTGAAGCTGTTCCTTAAAACACTAGTGCCTAGGAAAACTATTGGAGGCAGAAGCAGTCAAGGGTAGCCTAGGGTTAGGGTTAGGCTTAGGGTTAGGCTTAGGGTACGGCTTAGGGTACGGGTTCGGGGAGGGGTTCGGGTATGGCGTAGGGTATGGGTTAGGGTTAGGGTTAGGGTTAGTGTTAGGGTTAGGGCTCAGTTTAGGATATGGGTTAGGATTAGGGTACATGTTAGGATTAGGCTAGGGGTTAGGGTTAGGGTACGCGTTAGGGTTAGGGTAGTTATTAAACCTATCCCACTCTCTAGATACACCTGAGCACGTAAAGGAATATTATTTGGGGGTCCAGCCATGGAGAAGAGTTTTGACACTAGGATAAGGAACACACCCATTATAAAGAAATCACATTAGGATTCTCTTTTTAAGCTGTTCCTTAAAACACTAGTGCTTAGGAAATCTATTGGAGGCAGAAGCAGTCAAGGGTAGCCTGGGGTTAGGGTTAGGCTTGGGGTTAGGCTTAGGGTACGGGTTCGGGGAGGGGTTCTGGTACGGCGTAGGGTATGGGTTAGGGTTAGGGTGAGGGTTAGTGTTAGGGTTAGGGCTCCGTTTAGGGTACGGGTTAGGATTAAGTTACGTGTTAGGGTTAGGGTAGGGGTTAGGGTTAGTTTACGCATTAGGGTTAGGGTAGTTATTAAACCTATCCCACTCTCTAGATACCCCTTAGCACGTAAAGGAATATTATTTGGGGGTCCAGCCATGGAGAAGAGTTTAGACACTAGGATAAGATAAGGAACACACCCATTTTAAAGAAATCACATTAGGATTCACTTTTTAAGCTGTTCCTTAAAACACTAGTGCTTAGGAATTCTATTGGAGGCAGAAGCAGTCAAGGGTAGCCTAGGGTTATGGTTAGGCTTAGGGTTAGGCTTAGGGTACGGCTTAGGGTACGGGTTCGGGGAGGGCTTCGGGTACGGCGTAGGGTATGGGATAGGGTTAGGGTTAGGGTTAGTGTTAGGGTTAGGGCTCGGTTTAGGGTATTGGTTAGGATTAGGGTACGTGTTAGGGTTAGGGTAGGGGTTCGGGTTAGGGTACGCGTTAGTGTTAGGGTAGTTTTTAAACCTATCTTACTCTCTAGATACCCCTTAGCACGTAAAGGAATATTATTTCGAGGTCCACCCATGGAGAAGAGTTTAGACACTAGGATAAGATATGGAACACACCCATTATAAAGAAATCACATTAGGATTCTCTTTTTAAGCTGTTCCTTAAAACACTAGTGCTTAGGAAATCTATTGGAGGCAGAAGCAGTCAAGGGTAGCCTAGGGTTAAGGTTAGGCTTAGGGTTAGGCTTAGGGTACGGCTTAGGGTACGGGTTCGGGGAGGGCTTCGGGTACGGCGTAGGGTATGGGTTAGGGTTAGGGTTAGGGTTAGGGTTAGTGTTAGGGTTAGGGCTCGGTTTAGGGTATTGGTTAGGATTAGGGTACGTGTTAGGGTTAGGGTAGGGGTTCGGGTTAGGGTACGCGTTAGTGTTAGGGTAGTTTTTAAACCTATCTTACTCTCTAGATACCCCTTAGCACGTAAAGGAATATTATTTCGAGGTCCAGCAATGGAGAAGAGTTTAGACACTAGGATAAGATAAGGAACACACCCATTATAAAGAAATCACATTAGGATTCTCTTTTTAAGCTGTTCCTTAAAACACTAGTGCTTAGGAAATCTATTGGAGGCAGAAGCAGTCAAGGGTAGCCTAGGGTTAGGGTTAGGCTTAGGGTACGGCTTAGGGTACGGCTTAGGGTACAGGTTCAGGGAGGGCTTCGGGTACGGCGTAGAGTATGGGTTAGGGTTAGGGTTAGGGTTAGTTTTAGGGTTAGTGCTCGGTTTAGGTTATTGGTTAGGATTAGGGTACGTGTTAGGGTTAGGGTAGGGGTTAGGGTTAAGGTACGCGTTAGTGTTAGGGTAGTTATTAAACCCATCCCACTCTCTAGATACCCCTTAGCACGTAAAGGAATACTATTTGGAGGTCCATCCATGGAGAAGAGTTTAGACACTAGGATAAGATATGGAACACACCCATTATAAAGAAATCACATTAGGATTCTCTTTTTAAGCTGTTCCTTATAACACTAGTGCTTAGGAAATCTATTGGAGGCAGAAGCAGTCAAGGGTAGCCTAGGGTTAGGGTTAGGCTTAGGGTACGACTTAGGGTACGGCATAGGGTACGGGTTCGGGGAGGGCTTCGGGTACGGCGTAGGGTATGGGTTAGGGTTAGGGTTAGGGTTAGGGCTCCGTTTAGGGTACAGGTTAGGATTAGGTTACGTGTTAGGGTTAGGGTAGGGGTTAGGGTTAGGGTATGCATTAGGGTTAGGGTAGTTATTAAACTTATTCCACTCTCTAGATACCCCTTAGCACGTAAAGGAATATTATTTGGGGGTCCAGCCATGGAGAAGAGTTTAGGCCCTAGGATAAGATAAGGAACACACGCATTATAAAGAAATCACATTAGGATTCTCTTTTTAAGCTGTTCCTTAAAACACTAGTGCTTAGGAAATCTATTGGAGGCAGAAGCAGTCAAGAGTAGCCTAGGGTTAGGGTTAGGCTTAGGGTTAGGCTTAGGGTACGGCTTAGGGTACGGGTTCGGTGAGGGCTTCGGGTACTGCGTAGGGTATCGGTTAGGGTTAGGGTTAGGGTTAGTGTTAGGGTTAGGGCTCGGTTTAGGGTACGGTTTAGGATTAGGGTACGTGTTAGGGTTAGGGTAGGGGTTCGGGTTAGGGTACGCGTTAGTGTTAGGGTAGTTTTTAAACCTATCCCACTCTCTAGATACCCCTTAGCACGTAAAGGAATATTATTTCGAGGTCCAGCCATGGAGAAGAGTTTAGACACTAGGATAAGATAAGGAACAAACCCATTATAAAGAAATCACATTAGGATTCTCTTTTTAAGCTGTTCCTTAAAACACTAGTGCTTAGGAAATCTATTGGAGGCAGAAGCAGTCAAGGGTAGCCTAGGGTTAGGGTTAGGCTTAGGGTACGGCTTAGGGTACGGCTTAGGGTACAGGTTCAGGGAGGGCTTCGGGTACGGCGTAGAGTATGGGTTAGGGTTAGGGTTAGGGTTAGTGTTAGGGTTAGGGCTCGGTTTAGGTTATTGGTTAGGATAAGGGTACGTGTTAGGGTTAGGGTAGGGGTTCGGGTTAGGGTACGCGTTAGTGTTAGGGTAGTTTTTAAACCTATCTTACTCTCTAGATACCCCTTAGCACGTAAAGGAATATTATTTCGAGGTCCAGCCATGGAGAAGAGTTTAGACACTAGGATAAGACAAGGAACACACCCATTATAAAGAAATCACATTAGGATTCTCTTTTTAAGCTGTTCCTTAAAACACTAGTGCTTAGGAAATCTATTGGAGGCAGAAGCAGTCAAGGGTAGCCTAGGGTTAGGGTTAGGCTTAGGGTTAGGCTTAGGGTACGGCTTAGGGTACGGGTTCGGGGAGGGCTTCGTGTACGGCGTAGGGTATGGGTTAGGGTTAGGGTTAGGGTTAGTGTTAGGGTTAGGGCTCGGTTTAGGGTATTGTTTAGGTTTAGGGTATGTGTTAGGGTTAGGGTAGGGGTTCGGGTTAGGGTACGCGTTAGTGTTAGGGTAGTTTTTAAACCTATCCCACTCTCTAGATAACCCTTAGCACGTAAAGGAATATTATTTCGAGGTCCAGCCATGGAGAAGAGTTTAGACACTAGGATAAGATAAGGAACACACCCATTATAAAGAAATCACATTAGGATTCTCTTTTTAAGCTGTTCCTTAAAACACTAGTGCTTAGGAAATCTATTGGAGGCAGAAGCAGTCAAGCGTAGCCTAGGGTTAGGGTTAGGCTTAGGGTACGGCTTAGGGTACGGGTTCGGTGAGGGCTTCGGGTACTCCGTAGGGTATCGGTTAGGGTTACGGTTAGGGTTAGTGTTAGGGTTAGGGCTCGGTTTAGGGTATTTGTTAGGATTAGGGTACGTGTTAGGGTTAGGGTAGGGGTTCGGGTTAGGGTACGCGTTAGTGTTAGGGTAGTTTTTAAACCTATCCCACTCTCTAGATACCCCTTAGCACGTAAAGGAATACTATTTGGAGGTCCAGCCATGGAGAAGAGTTTAGACACTAGGATAAGATAAGGAACACACCCATTATAAAGAAATCACATTAGGATTCTCTTTTTAAGCTGTTCTTTAAAACACTAGTGCTTAGGAAATCTATTGGAGGCAGAAGCAGTCAAGGGTAGCCTAGGGTTAGGGTTAGGCTTGGGGTTAGGCTTAGGGTACGGGTTTGGGGAGGGGTTCTGGTACGGCGTAGGGTATGGGTTAGGGTTAGGGTTAGGGTTAGTGTTAGGGTTAGGGCTCCGTTTAGGGTACGGGTTAGGATTAGGTTACGTGTTAGGGTTAGGGTAGGGGTTAGGGTTAGTTTACGCATTAGGGTTAGGGTAGTTATTAAACCTATCCCACTCTCTAGATACCCCTTAGCACGTAAAGGAATATTATTTGGGGGTCAAGCCATGGAGAAGAGTTTAGACACTAGGATAAGATAAGGAACACACCCATTTTAAAGAAATCACATTAGGATTCACTTTTTAAGCTGTTCCTTAAAACACTATTGCTTAGGAATTCTATTGGAGGTAGAAGCAGTCAAGGGTAGCCTAGGGTTATGGTTAGGCTTAGGGTTAGGCTTAGGGTACGGCTTAGGGTACGGGTTCGGGGAGGGCTTCGGGTACGGCGTAGGGTATGGGTTAGGGTTAGGGTTAGGGTTAGGGTTAGTGTTAGGGTTAGGGCTCGGTTTAGGGTATTGGTTAGGATTAGGGTACGTATTAGGGTTAGGGTAGGGGTTCGGGTTAGGGTACGCGTTAGTGTTAGGGTAGTTTTTAAACTTATCTTACTCTCTAGATACCCCTTAGCACGTAAAGGAATATTATTTCGAGGTCCAGCCAAGGAGAAGAGTTTAGACACTAGGATAAGATAAGGAACACACCCATTATAAAGAAATCACATTAGGATTCTCTTTTTAAGCTGTTCCTTAAAACACTAGTGCTTAGGAAATCTATTGGAGGCAGAAGCAGTCAAGGGTAGCCTAGGGTTAGGGTTAGGCTTAGGGTACGGCTTAGGGTACGTCTTAGGGTACAGGTTCAGGGAGGGCTTCGGGTACGGCGTAGAGTATGGGGTAGGGTTAGGGTTAGGGTTAGTGTTAGGGTTAGGGCTCGGTTTAGGTTATTGGTTAGGATTAGGGTACGTGTTAGGGTTAGGGTAGGGGTTAGGGTTAGGGTACGCGTTAGTGTTAGGGTAGTTATTAAACCTATCCCACTCTCTAGATACCCCTTAGCACGTAAAGGAATACTATTTGGAGGTCCATCCATGGAGAAGAGTTTAGACACTAGGATAAGATAAGGAACACACCCATTATAAAGAAATCACATTAGGATTCTCTTTTTAAGCTGTTCGTTAAAACACTAGTGCTTAGGAAATCTATTGGAGGCAGAAGCAGTCAAGGGTAGCCTAGAGTTAGGGTTAGGCTTAGGGTACGGCTTAGGGTACGGCATAGGGTACGGGTTCGGGGAGGGCTTCGGGTACGGCGTAGGGTATGGGTTAGGGTTAGGGTTAGGGTTAGTGTTAGGGTTAGGGCTCCGTTTAGGGTACGGGTTAGGATTAAGTTACGTGTTAGGGTTAGGGTAGGGGTTAGGGTTACGGTACGAATTAGGGTTAGGGTAGTTATTAAACCTATTCCACTCTCTAGATACCCCTTAGCACGTAAAGGAATGTTATTTGGGGGTCAAGCCATGGAGAAGAGTTTAGGCCCTAGGATAAGATAAGGAACACACCCATTATAAAGAAATCACATTAGGATTCTCTTTTTAAGCTGTTCCTTAAAACACTAGTGCTTAGGAAATCTATTGGAGGCAGAAGCAGTCAAGGGTAGCCTAGGGTTAGGGTTAGGCTTGGGGTTAGGCTTAGGGTACGGGTTCGGGGAGGGGTTCTGGTACGGCGTAGGGTATGGGTTAGGGTTAGGGTTGGGGTTAGTGTTAGGGTTAGGGCTCCGTTTAGGGTACGGGTTAGGATTAGGTTACGTGTTAGGGTTAGGGTAGGGGTTAGGGTTAGTTTATGCATTAGGGTTAGGGTAGTTATTAAACCTATCCCACTCTCTAGATACCCCTTAGCACGTAAAGGAATATTATTTTGGGGTCAAGCCATGGAGAAGAGTTTAGACACTAGGATAAGATAAGGAACACACCCATTTTAAAGAAATCACATTAGGATTCACTTTTTAAGCTGTTCCTTAAAACACTAGTGCTTAGGAATTCTATTGTAGGCAGAAGCAGTCAAGGGTAGCCTAGGGTTATGGTTAGGCTTAGGGTTAGGCTTAGGGTACGGATTAGGGTACGGGTTCGGGGAGGGCTTCGGGTACGGCGTAGGGTATGGGTTAGGGTTAGGTTTAAGGTTAGGGTTAGTGTTAGGGTTAGGGCTCGGTTTAGGGTACGGTTTAGGATTAGGGTACGTGTTAGGGTTAGGGTAGGGGTTCGGGTTAGGGTACGCGTTAGAGTTAGGGTAGTTTTTAAACCTATCCCACTCTCTAGATACCCCTTAGCACGTAAAGGAATATTATTTCGAGGTCCAGCCATGGACAAGAGTTTAGACACTAGGATAAGATAAGGAACACACCCATTATAAAGAAATCACATTAGGATTCTCTTTTTAAGCTGTTCCTTAAAACACTAGTGCTTAGGAAATCTATTGGAGGCAGAAGCAGTCAAGGGTAGCCTAGGGTTAGGGTTAGGCTTAGGGTACGGCTTAGGGTACGGCTTAGGGTACGGGTTCGGTGAGGGCTTCGGGTACTGCGTAGGGTATCGGTTAGGGTTAGGGTTATGGTTAGTGTTAGGGTTAGGGCTCGGTTTAGGGTATTTGTTAGGATTAGGGTGCGTGTTAGGGTTAGGGTAGGGGTTCGGGTTAGGGTACGCGTTAGTGTTAGGGTAGTTTTTAAACCTATCCCACTCTCTAGATACCCCTTAGCACGTAAAGGAATATTATTTCGAGGTCCAGCCATGGAGAAGAGTTTAGACACTAGGATAAGATAAGGAACACACCCATTATAAAGAAATAACATTAGGATTCTCTTTTTAAGCTGTTCCTTAAAACACTAGTGCTTAGGAAATCTATTGGAGGCAGAAGCAGTCAAGGGTAGCCTAGGGTTAGGGTTAGGCTTAGGGTACGGCTTAGGGTACGGCTTAGGGTACGGGTTCGGTGAGGGCTTCGGGTACGGCGTAGGGTATGGGTTAGGGTTAGGGTTAGGGTTAGTGTTAGGGTTAGGGCTCCGTTTAGGGTACGGGTTAGGATTAGGTTACGTGTTAGCGTTAGGGTAGGGGTTAGGGTTAGGGTACGCATTAGTGTTAGGGTAGTTATTAAACCTATCCCACTCTCTAGATACCCCTTAGCACGTAAAGGAATACTATTTGGAGGTCCAGCCATGGAGAAGAGTTTAGACACCAGGATAAGATAAGGAACACACCCATTATAAAGAAATCACATTAGGATTCTCTTTTTAAGCTGTTCCTTAAAACACTAGTGCTTAGGAAATCTATTGGAGGCAGAAGCAGTCAAGGGTAGCCTAGGGTTAGGGTTAGGCTTGGGGTTAGGCATAGGGTACGGGTTCGGGGAGGGGTTCTGGTACGGCGTAGGGTATGGGTTAGGGTTAGGGTTAGGGTTAGTGTTAGGGTTACGGCTCGGTTTAGGGTACGGGTTAGGATTAAGTTACGTGTTAGGGTTAGGGTAGGGGTTAGGGTTAGTTTACGCATTAGGGTTAGGGTAGTTATTAAACCTATCCCACTCTCTAGATACCCCTTAGCACGTAAAGGAATATTATTTGGGGGTCCAGCCATGGAGAAGAGTTTAGACACTAGGATAAGATAAGGAACACACCCATTATAAAGAAATCACATTAGGATTCTCTTTTGAAGCTGTTCCTTAAAACACTAGTGCCTAGGAAAACTATTGGAGGCAGAAGCAGTCAAGGGTAGCCTAGGGTTAGGGTTAGGCTTAGGGTTAGGCTTAGGGTACGGCTTAGGGTACGGGTTCGGGGAGGGGTTCGGGTACGGCGTAGGGTATGGGATAGGGTTAGGGTTAGGGTTAGTGTTAGGGTTAGGGCTCGGTTTAGGGTATTGGTTAGGATTAGGGTACGTGTTAGGGTTAGGGTAGGGGTTCGGGTTAGGGTACGCGTTAGTGTTAGGGTAGTTTTTAAACCTATCTTACTCTCTAGATACCCCTTAGCACGTAAAGGAATATTATTTCGAGGTCCACCCATGGAGAAGAGTTTAGACACTAGGATAAGATATGGAACACACCCATTATAAAGAAATCACATTAGGATTCTCTTTTTAAGCTGTTCCTTAAAACACTAGTGCTTAGGAAATCTATTGGAGGCAGAAGCAGTCAAGGGTAGCCTAGGGTTAAGGTTAGGCTTAGGGTTAGGCTTAGGGTACGGCTTAGGGTACGGGTTCGGGGAGGGCTTCGGGTACGGCGTAGGGTATGGGTTAGGGTTAGGGTTAGGGTTAGGGTTAGTGTTAGGGTTAGGGCTCGGTTTAGGGTATTGGTTAGGATTAGGGTACGTGTTAGGGTTAGGGTAGGGGTTCGGGTTAGGGTACGCGTTAGTGTTAGGGTAGTTTTTAAACCTATCTTACTCTCTAGATACCCCTTAGCACGTAAAGGAATATTATTTCGAGGTCCAGCAATGGAGAAGAGTTTAGACACTAGGATAAGATAAGGAACACACCCATTATAAAGAAATCACATTAGGATTCTCTTTTTAAGCTGTTCCTTAAAACACTAGTGCTTAGGAAATCTATTGGAGGCAGAAGCAGTCAAGGGTAGCCTAGGGTTAGGGTTAGGCTTAGGGTACGGCTTAGGGTACGGCTTAGGGTACAGGTTCAGGGAGGGCTTCGGGTACGGCGTAGAGTATGGGTTAGGGTTAGGGTTAGGGTTAGTTTTAGGGTTAGTGCTCGGTTTAGGTTATTGGTTAGGATTAGGGTACGTGTTAGGGTTAGGGTAGGGGTTAGGGTTAAGGTACGCGTTAGTGTTAGGGTAGTTATTAAACCCATCCCACTCTCTAGATACCCCTTAGCACGTAAAGGAATACTATTTGGAGGTCCATCCATGGAGAAGAGTTTAGACACTAGGATAAGATATGGAACACACCCATTATAAAGAAATCACATTAGGATTCTCTTTTTAAGCTGTTCCTTATAACACTAGTGCTTAGGAAATCTATTGGAGGCAGAAGCAGTCAAGGGTAGCCTAGGGTTAGGGTTAGGCTTAGGGTACGACTTAGGGTACGGCATAGGGTACGGGTTCGGGGAGGGCTTCGGGTACGGCGTAGGGTATGGGTTAGGGTTAGGGTTAGGGTTAGGGCTCCGTTTAGGGTACAGGTTAGGATTAGGTTACGTGTTAGGGTTAGGGTAGGGGTTAGGGTTAGGGTATGCATTAGGGTTAGGGTAGTTATTAAACCTATTCCACTCTCTAGATACCCCTTAGCACGTAAAGGAATATTATTTGGGGGTCCAGCCATGGAGAAGAGTTTAGGCCCTAGGATAAGATAAGGAACACACGCATTATAAAGAAATCACATTAGGATTCTCTTTTTAAGCTGTTCCTTAAAACACTAGTGCTTAGGAAATCTATTGGAGGCAGAAGCAGTCAAGAGTAGCCTAGGGTTAGGGTTAGGCTTAGGGTTAGGCTTAGGGTACGGCTTAGGGTACGGGTTCGGTGAGGGCTTCGGGTACTGCGTAGGGTATCGGTTAGGGTTAGGGTTAGGGTTAGTGTTAGGGTTAGGGCTCGGTTTAGGGTACGGTTTAGGATTAGGGTACGTGTTAGGGTTAGGGTAGGGGTTCGGGTTAGGGTACGCGTTAGTGTTAGGGTAGTTTTTAAACCTATCCCACTCTCTAGATACCCCTTAGCACGTAAAGGAATATTATTTCGAGGTCCAGCCATGGAGAAGAGTTTAGACACTAGGATAAGATAAGGAACAAACCCATTATAAAGAAATCACATTAGGATTCTCTTTTTAAGCTGTTCCTTAAAACACTAGTGCTTAGGAAATCTATTGGAGGCAGAAGCAGTCAAGGGTAGCCTAGGGTTAGGGTTAGGCTTAGGGTACGGCTTAGGGTACGGCTTAGGGTACAGGTTCAGGGAGGGCTTCGGGTACGGCGTAGAGTATGGGTTAGGGTTAGGGTTAGGGTTAGTGTTAGGGTTAGGGCTCGGTTTAGGTTATTGGTTAGGATAAGGGTACGTGTTAGGGTTAGGGTAGGGGTTCGGGTTAGGGTACGCGTTAGTGTTAGGGTAGTTTTTAAACCTATCTTACTCTCTAGATACCCCTTAGCACGTAAAGGAATATTATTTCGAGGTCCAGCCATGGAGAAGAGTTTAGACACTAGGATAAGACAAGGAACACACCCATTATAAAGAAATCACATTAGGATTCTCTTTTTAAGCTGTTCCTTAAAACACTAGTGCTTAGGAAATCTATTGGAGGCAGAAGCAGTCAAGGGTAGCCTAGGGTTAGGGTTAGGCTTAGGGTTAGGCTTAGGGTACGGCTTAGGGTACGGGTTCGGGGAGGGCTTCGTGTACGGCGTAGGGTATGGGTTAGGGTTAGGGTTAGGGTTAGTGTTAGGGTTAGGGCTCGGTTTAGGGTATTGTTTAGGTTTAGGGTATGTGTTAGGGTTAGGGTAGGGGTTCGGGTTAGGGTACGCGTTAGTGTTAGGGTAGTTTATAAACCTATCCCACTCTCTAGATAACCCTTAGCACGTAAAGGAATATTATTTCGAGGTCCAGCCATGGAGAAGAGTTTAGACACTAGGATAAGATAAGGAACACACCCATTATAAAGAAATCACATTAGGATTCTCTTTTTAAGCTGTTCCTTAAAACACTAGTGCTTAGGAAATCTATTGGAGGCAGAAGCAGTCAAGCGTAGCCTAGGGTTAGGGTTAGGCTTAGGGTACGGCTTAGGGTACGGGTTCGGTGAGGGCTTCGGGTACTCCGTAGGGTATCGGTTAGGGTTACGGTTAGGGTTAGTGTTAGGGTTAGGGCTCGGTTTAGGGTATTTGTTAGGATTAGGGTACGTGTTAGGGTTAGGGTAGGGGTTCGGGTTAGGGTACGCGTTAGTGTTAGGGTAGTTTTTAAACCTATCCCACTCTATAGATACCCCTTAGCACGTAAAGGAATATTATTTCGAGGTCCAGCCATGGAGAAGAGTTTAGACACTAGGATAAGATAAGGAACACACCCATTATAAAGAAATCACATTAGGATTCTCTTTTTAAGCTGTTCCTTAAAACACTAGTGCTTAGGAAATCTATTGGAGGCAGAAGCAGTCAAGGGTAGCCTAGGGTTAGGGTTAGGCTTGGGGTTAGGCTTAGGGTACGGGTTCGGGGAGGGGTTCTGGTACGGCGTAGGGTATGGGTTAGGGTTAGGGTTAGGGTTAGTGTTAGGGTTAGGGCTCCGTTTAGGGTACGGGTTAGGATTAAGTTACGTGTTAGGGTTAGGGTAGGGGTTAGGGTTAGTTTACGCATTAGGGTTAGGGTAGTTATTAAACCTATCCCACTCTCTAGATACCCCTTAGCACGTAAAGGAATATTATTTGGGGGTCAAGCCATGGAGAAGAGTTTAGACACTAGGATAAGATAAGGAACACACCCATTTTAAAGAAATCACATTAGGATTCACTTTTTAAGCTGTTCCTTAAAACACTATTGCTTAGGAATTCTATTGGAGGTAGAAGCAGTCAAGGGTAGCCTAGGGTTATGGTTAGGCTTAGGGTTAGGCTTAGGGTACGGCTTAGGGTACGGGTTCGGGGACGGCTTCGGGTACGGCGTAGGGTATGGGTTAGGGTTAGGGTTAGGGTTAGTGTTAGGGTTAGGGCTCGGTTTAGGGTATTTGTTAGGATTAGGGTACGTGTTAGGGTTAGGGTAGGGGTTCGGGTTAGGGTACGCGTTAGTGTTAGGGTAGTTTTTAAACCTATCCCACTCTCTAGATACCCCTTAGCACGTAAAGGAATATTATTTCGAGGTCCAGCCATGGAGAAGAGTTTAGACACTAGGATAAGATAAGGAACACACCCATTATAAAGAAATTACATTAGGATTCTCTTTTTAAGCTGTTCCTTAAAACACTAGTGCTTAGGAAATCTATTGGAGGCAGAAGCAGTCAAGAGTAGCCTAGGGTTAGGGTTAGGCTTAGGGTACGGCTTAGGGTACGGCTTAGGGTACGGGTTCGGGGAAGGCTTCGGGTACGGCGTAGGGTATGGGTTAGGGTTAGTGTTAGGGTTAGTATTAGGGTTAGGGCTCCGTTTAGGGTACGGATTAGGATTAGGATACGTGTTAGGGTTAGGGGAGGGGTTAGGGTTAGGGTACGCATTAGTGTTAGGGTAGTTATTAAACCTATCCCACTCTCTAGATACCCCTTAGCACGTAAAGGAATACTATTTGGAGGTCCAGCCATGGAGAAGAGTTTAGACACTTGGATAAGATAAGGACCACACCTATTATAAAGAAATCACATTAGGATTCTCTTTTTAAGCTGTTCTTTAAAACACTAGTGCTTAGGAAATCTATTGGAGGCAGAAGCAGTCAAGGGTAGCCTAGGGTTAGGGTTAGGCTTGGGGTTAGGCTTAGGGTACGGGTTCGGGGAGGGGTTCTGGTACGGCGTAGGGTATGGGTTAGGGTTAGGGTGAGGGTTAGTGTTAGGGTTAGGGCTCCGTTTAGGGTACGGGTTAGGATTAAGTTACGTGTTAGGGTTAGGGTAGGGGTTAGGGTTAGTTTACGCATTAGGGTTAGGGTAGTTATTAAACCTATCCCACTCTCTAGATACCCCTTAGCACGTAAAGGAATATTATTTGGGGGTCCAGCCATGGAGAAGAGTTTAGACACTAGGATAAGATAAGGAACACACCCATTTTAAAGAAATCACATTAGGATTCACTTTTTAAGCTGTTCCTTAAAACACTAGTGCTTAGGAATTCTATTGGAGGCAGAAGCAGTCAAGGGTAGCCTAGGGTTAAGGTTAGGCTTAGGGTTAGGCTTAGGGTACGGCTTAGGGTACGGGTTCGGGGAGGGCTTCGGGTACGGCGTACGGTATGGGTTAGGGTTAGGGTTAGGGTTAGGGTTAGTGTTAGGGTTAGGGCTCGGTTTAGGGTATTGGTTAGGATTAGGGTACGTGTTAGGGTTAGGGTAGGGGTTCGGGTTAGGGTACGCGTTAGTGTTAGGGTAGTTTTTAAACCTATCTTACTCTCTAGATACCCCTTAGCACGTAAAGGAATATTATTTCGAGGTCCAGCAATGGAGAAGAGTTTAGACACTAGGATAAGATAAGGAACACACCCATTATAAAGAAATCACATTAGGATTCTCTTTTTAAGCTGTTCCTTAAAACACTAGTGCTTAGGAAATCTATTGGAGGCAGAAGCAGTCAAGGGTAGCCTAGGGTTAGGGTTAGGCTTGGGGTTAGGCTTAGGGTACGGGTTCGGGGAGGGGTTCTGGTACGGCGTAGGGTATGGGTTAGGGTTAGGGTTGGGGTTAGTGTTAGGGTTAGGGCTCCGTTTAGGGTACGGGTTAGGATTAGGTTACGTGTTAGGGTTAGGGTAGGGGTTAGGGTTAGTTTATGCATTAGGGTTAGGGTAGTTATTAAACCTATCCCACTCTCTAGATACCCCTTAGCACGTAAAGGAATATTATTTTGGGGTCAAGCCATGGAGAAGAGTTTAGACACTAGGATAAGATAAGGAACACACCCATTTTAAAGAAATCACATTAGGATTCACTTTTTAAGCTGTTCCTTAAAACACTAGTGCTTAGGAATTCTATTGTAGGCAGAAGCAGTCAAGGGTAGCCTAGGGTTATGGTTAGGCTTAGGGTTAGGCTTAGGGTACGGATTAGGGTACGGGTTCGGGGAGGGCTTCGGGTACGGCGTAGGGTATGGGTTAGGGTTAGGGTTAAGGTTAGGGTTAGTGTTAGGGTTAGGGCTCGGTTTAGGGTACGGTTTAGGATTAGGGTACGTGTTAGGGTTAGGGTAGGGGTTCGGGTTAGGGTACGCGTTAGAGTTAGGGTAGTTTTTAAACCTATCCCACTCTCTAGATACCCCTTAGCACGTAAAGGAATATTATTTCGAGGTCCAGCCATGGACAAGAGTTTAGACACTAGGATAAGATAAGGAACACACCCATTATAAAGAAATCACATTAGGATTCTCTTTTTAAGCTGTTCCTTAAAACACTAGTGCTTAGGAAATCTATTGGAGGCAGAAGCAGTCAAGGGTAGCCTAGGGTTAGGGTTAGGCTTAGGGTACGGCTTAGGGTACGGCTTAGGGTACGGGTTCGGTGAGGGCTTCGGGTACTGCGTAGGGTATCGGTTAGGGTTAGGGTTATGGTTAGTGTTAGGGTTAGGGCTCGGTTTAGGGTATTTGTTAGGATTAGGGTGCGTGTTAGGGTTAGGGTAGGGGTTCGGGTTAGGGTACGCGTTAGTGTTAGGGTAGTTTTTAAACCTATCCCACTCTCTAGATACCCCTTAGCACGTAAAGGAATATTATTTCGAGGTCCAGCCATGGAGAAGAGTTTAGACACTAGGATAAGATAAGGAACACACCCATTATAAAGAAATAACATTAGGATTCTCTTTTTAAGCTGTTCCTTAAAACACTAGTGCTTAGGAAATCTATTGGAGGCAGAAGCAGTCAAGGGTAGCCTAGGGTTAGGGTTAGGCTTAGGGTACGGCTTAGGGTACGGCTTAGGGTACGGGTTCGGTGAGGGCTTCGGGTACGGCGTAGGGTATGGGTTAGGGTTAGGGTTAGGGTTAGTGTTAGGGTTAGGGCTCCGTTTAGGGTACGGGTTAGGATTAGGTTACGTGTTAGCGTTAGGGTAGGGGTTAGGGTTAGGGTACGCATTAGTGTTAGGGTAGTTATTAAACCTATCCCACTCTCTAGATACCCCTTAGCACGTAAAGGAATACTATTTGGAGGTCCAGCCATGGAGAAGAGTTTAGACACCAGGATAAGATAAGGAACACACCCATTATAAAGAAATCACATTAGGATTCTCTTTTTAAGCTGTTCCTTAAAACACTAGTGCTTAGGAAATCTATTGGAGGCAGAAGCAGTCAAGGGTAGCCTAGGGTTAGGGTTAGGCTTGGGGTTAGGCATAGGGTACGGGTTCGGGGAGGGGTTCTGGTACGGCGTAGGGTATGGGTTAGGGTTAGGGTTAGGGTTAGTGTTAGGGTTACGGCTCGGTTTAGGGTACGGGTTAGGATTAAGTTACGTGTTAGGGTTAGGGTAGGGGTTAGGGTTAGTTTACGCATTAGGGTTAGGGTAGTTATTAAACCTATCCCACTCTCTAGATACCCCTTAGCACGTAAAGGAATATTATTTGGGGGTCCAGCCATGGAGAAGAGTTTAGACACTAGGATAAGATAAGGAACACACCCATTATAAAGAAATCACATTAGGATTCTCTTTTGAAGCTGTTCCTTAAAACACTAGTGCCTAGGAAAACTATTGGAGGCAGAAGCAGTCAAGGGTAGCCTAGGGTTAGGGTTAGGCTTAGGGTTAGGCTTAGGGTACGGCTTAGGGTACGGGTTCGGGGAGGGGTTCGGGTATGGCGTAGGGTATGGGTTAGGGTTAGGGTTAGGGTTAGTGTTAGGGTTAGGGCTCAGTTTAGGATATGGGTTAGGATTAGGGTACATGTTAGGATTAGGCTAGGGGTTAGGGTTAGGGTACGCGTTAGGGTTAGGGTAGTTATTAAACCTATCCCACTCTCTAGATACACCTGAGCACGTAAAGGAATATTATTTGGGGGTCCAGCCATGGAGAAGAGTTTTGACACTAGGATAAGGAACACACCCATTATAAAGAAATCACATTAGGATTCTCTTTTTAAGCTGTTCCTTAAAACACTAGTGCTTAGGAAATCTATTGGAGGCAGAAGCAGTCAAGGGTAGCCTGGGGTTAGGGTTAGGCTTGGGGTTAGGCTTAGGGTACGGGTTCGGGGAGGGGTTCTGGTACGGCGTAGGGTATGGGTTAGGGTTAGGGTGAGGGTTAGTGTTAGGGTTAGGGCTCCGTTTAGGGTACGGGTTAGGATTAAGTTACGTGTTAGGGTTAGGGTAGGGGTTAGGGTTAGTTTACGCATTAGGGTTAGGGTAGTTATTAAACCTATCCCACTCTCTAGATACCCCTTAGCACGTAAAGGAATATTATTTGGGGGTCCAGCCATGGAGAAGAGTTTAGACACTAGGATAAGATAAGGAACACACCCATTTTAAAGAAATCACATTAGGATTCACTTTTTAAGCTGTTCCTTAAAACACTAGTGCTTAGGAATTCTATTGGAGGCAGAAGCAGTCAAGGGTAGCCTAGGGTTATGGTTAGGCTTAGGGTTAGGCTTAGGGTACGGCTTAGGGTACGGGTTCGGGGAGGGCTTCGGGTACGGCGTAGGGTATGGGATAGGTTTAGGGTTAGGGTTAGTGTTAGGGTTAGGGCTCGGTTTAGGGTATTGGTTAGGATTAGGGTACGTGTTAGGGTTAGGGTAGGGGTTCGGGTTAGGGTACGCGTTAGTGTTAGGGTAGTTTTTAAACCTATCTTACTCTCTAGATACCCCTTAGCACGTAAAGGAATATTATTTCGAGGTCCACCCATGGAGAAGAGTTTAGACACTAGGATAAGATATGGAACACACCCATTATAAAGAAATCACATTAGGATTCTCTTTTTAAGCTGTTCCTTAAAACACTAGTGCTTAGGAAATCTATTGGAGGCAGAAGCAGTCAAGGGTAGCCTAGGGTTAAGGTTAGGCTTAGGGTTAGGCTTAGGGTACGGCTTAGGGTACGGGTTCGGGGAGGGCTTCGGGTACGGCGTAGGGTATGGGTTAGGGTTAGGGTTAGGGTTAGGGTTAGTGTTAGGGTTAGGGCTCGGTTTAGGGTATTGGTTAGGATTAGGGTACGTGTTAGGGTTAGGGTAGGGGTTCGGGTTAGGGTACGCGTTAGTGTTAGGGTAGTTTTTAAACCTATCTTACTCTCTAGATACCCCTTAGCACGTAAAGGAATATTATTTCGAGGTCCAGCAATGGAGAAGAGTTTAGACACTAGGATAAGATAAGGAACACACCCATTATAAAGAAATCACATTAGGATTCTCTTTTTAAGCTGTTCCTTAAAACACTAGTGCTTAGGAAATCTATTGGAGGCAGAAGCAGTCAAGGGTAGCCTAGGGTTAGGGTTAGGCTTAGGGTACGGCTTAGGGTACGGCTTAGGGTACAGGTTCAGGGAGGGCTTCGGGTACGGCGTAGAGTATGGGTTAGGGTTAGGGTTAGGGTTAGTTTTAGGGTTAGTGCTCGGTTTAGGTTATTGGTTAGGATTAGGGTACGTGTTAGGGTTAGGGTAGGGGTTAGGGTTAAGGTACGCGTTAGTGTTAGGGTAGTTATTAAACCCATCCCACTCTCTAGATACCCCTTAGCACGTAAAGGAATACTATTTGGAGGTCCATCCATGGAGAAGAGTTTAGACACTAGGATAAGATATGGAACACACCCATTATAAAGAAATCACATTAGGATTCTCTTTTTAAGCTGTTCCTTATAACACTAGTGCTTAGGAAATCTATTGGAGGCAGAAGCAGTCAAGGGTAGCCTAGGGTTAGGGTTAGGCTTAGGGTACGACTTAGGGTACGGCATAGGGTACGGGTTCGGGGAGGGCTTCGGGTACGGCGTAGGGTATGGGTTAGGGTTAGGGTTAGGGTTAGGGCTCCGTTTAGGGTACAGGTTAGGATTAGGTTACGTGTTAGGGTTAGGGTAGGGGTTAGGGTTAGGGTATGCATTAGGGTTAGGGTAGTTATTAAACCTATTCCACTCTCTAGATACCCCTTAGCACGTAAAGGAATATTATTTGGGGGTCCAGCCATGGAGAAGAGTTTAGGCCCTAGGATAAGATAAGGAACACACGCATTATAAAGAAATCACATTAGGATTCTCTTTTTAAGCTGTTCCTTAAAACACTAGTGCTTAGGAAATCTATTGGAGGCAGAAGCAGTCAAGAGTAGCCTAGGGTTAGGGTTAGGCTTAGGGTTAGGCTTAGGGTACGGCTTAGGGTACGGGTTCGGTGAGGGCTTCGGGTACTGCGTAGGGTATCGGTTAGGGTTAGGGTTAGGGTTAGTGTTAGGGTTAGGGCTCGGTTTAGGGTACGGTTTAGGATTAGGGTACGTGTTAGGGTTAGGGTAGGGGTTCGGGTTAGGGTACGCGTTAGTGTTAGGGTAGTTTTTAAACCTATCCCACTCTCTAGATACCCCTTAGCACGTAAAGGAATATTATTTCGAGGTCCAGCCATGGAGAAGAGTTTAGACACTAGGATAAGATAAGGAACAAACCCATTATAAAGAAATCACATTAGGATTCTCTTTTTAAGCTGTTCCTTAAAACACTAGTGCTTAGGAAATCTATTGGAGGCAGAAGCAGTCAAGGGTAGCCTAGGGTTAGGGTTAGGCTTAGGGTACGGCTTAGGGTACGGCTTAGGGTACAGGTTCAGGGAGGGCTTCGGGTACGGCGTAGAGTATGGGTTAGGGTTAGGGTTAGGGTTAGTGTTAGGGTTAGGGCTCGGTTTAGGTTATTGGTTAGGATAAGGGTACGTGTTAGGGTTAGGGTAGGGGTTCGGGTTAGGGTACGCGTTAGTGTTAGGGTAGTTTTTAAACCTATCTTACTCTCTAGATACCCCTTAGCACGTAAAGGAATATTATTTCGAGGTCCAGCCATGGAGAAGAGTTTAGACACTAGGATAAGACAAGGAACACACCCATTATAAAGAAATCACATTAGGATTCTCTTTTTAAGCTGTTCCTTAAAACACTAGTGCTTAGGAAATCTATTGGAGGCAGAAGCAGTCAAGGGTAGCCTAGGGTTAGGGTTAGGCTTAGGGTTAGGCTTAGGGTACGGCTTAGGGTACGGGTTCGGGGAGGGCTTCGTGTACGGCGTAGGGTATGGGTTAGGGTTAGGGTTAGGGTTAGTGTTAGGGTTAGGGCTCGGTTTAGGGTATTGTTTAGGTTTAGGGTATGTGTTAGGGTTAGGGTAGGGGTTCGGGTTAGGGTACGCGTTAGTGTTAGGGTAGTTTATAAACCTATCCCACTCTCTAGATAACCCTTAGCACGTAAAGGAATATTATTTCGAGGTCCAGCCATGGAGAAGAGTTTAGACACTAGGATAAGATAAGGAACACACCCATTATAAAGAAATCACATTAGGATTCTCTTTTTAAGCTGTTCCTTAAAACACTAGTGCTTAGGAAATCTATTGGAGGCAGAAGCAGTCAAGCGTAGCCTAGGGTTAGGGTTAGGCTTAGGGTACGGCTTAGGGTACGGGTTCGGTGAGGGCTTCGGGTACTCCGTAGGGTATCGGTTAGGGTTACGGTTAGGGTTAGTGTTAGGGTTAGGGCTCGGTTTAGGGTATTTGTTAGGATTAGGGTACGTGTTAGGGTTAGGGTAGGGGTTCGGGTTAGGGTACGCGTTAGTGTTAGGGTAGTTTTTAAACCTATCCCACTCTATAGATACCCCTTAGCACGTAAAGGAATATTATTTCGAGGTCCAGCCATGGAGAAGAGTTTAGACACTAGGATAAGATAAGGAACACACCCATTATAAAGAAATCACATTAGGATTCTCTTTTTAAGCTGTTCCTTAAAACACTAGTGCTTAGGAAATCTATTGGAGGCAGAAGCAGTCAAGGGTAGCCTAGGGTTAGGGTTAGGCTTGGGGTTAGGCTTAGGGTACGGGTTCGGGGAGGGGTTCTGGTACGGCGTAGGGTATGGGTTAGGGTTAGGGTTAGGGTTAGTGTTAGGGTTAGGGCTCCGTTTAGGGTACGGGTTAGGATTAAGTTACGTGTTAGGGTTAGGGTAGGGGTTAGGGTTAGTTTACGCATTAGGGTTAGGGTAGTTATTAAACCTATCCCACTCTCTAGATACCCCTTAGCACGTAAAGGAATATTATTTGGGGGTCAAGCCATGGAGAAGAGTTTAGACACTAGGATAAGATAAGGAACACACCCATTTTAAAGAAATCACATTAGGATTCACTTTTTAAGCTGTTCCTTAAAACACTATTGCTTAGGAATTCTATTGGAGGTAGAAGCAGTCAAGGGTAGCCTAGGGTTATGGTTAGGCTTAGGGTTAGGCTTAGGGTACGGCTTAGGGTACGGGTTCGGGGAGGGCTTCGGGTACGGCGTAGGGTATGGGTTAGGGTTAGGGTTAGGGTTAGGGTTAGTGTTAGGGTTAGGGCTCGGTTTAGGGTATTGGTTAGGATTAGGGTACGTGTTAGGGTTAGGGTAGGGGTTCGGGTTAGGGTACGCGTTAGTGTTAGGGTAGTTTTTAAACTTATCTTACTCTCTAGATACCCCTTAGCACGTAAAGGAATATTATTTCGAGGTCCAGCCAAGGAGAAGAGTTTAGACACTAGGATAAGATAAGGAACACACCCATTATAAAGAAATCACATTAGGATTCTCTTTTTAAGCTGTTCCTTAAAACACTAGTGCTTAGGAAATCTATTGGAGGCAGAAGCAGTCAAGGGTAGCCTAGGGTTAGGGTTAGGCTTAGGGTACGGCTTAGGGTACGTCTTAGGGTACAGGTTCAGGGAGGGCTTCGGGTACGGCGTAGAGTATGGGTTAGGGTTAGGGTTAGGGTTAGTGTTAGGGTTAGGGCTCGGTTTAGGTTATTGGTTAGGATTAGGGTACGTGTTAGGGTTAGGGTAGGGGTTAGGGTTAGGGTACGCGTTAGTGTTAGGGTAGTTATTAAACCTATCCCACTCTCTAGATACCCCTTAGCACGTAAAGGAATACTATTTGGAGGTCCATCCATGGAGAAGAGTTTAGACACTAGGATAAGATAAGGAACACACCCATTATAAAGAAATCACATTAGGATTCTCTTTTTAAGCTGTTCGTTAAAACACTAGTGCTTAGGAAATCTATTGGAGGCAGAAGCAGTCAAGGGTAGCCTAGAGTTAGGGTTAGGCTTAGGGTACGGCTTAGGGTACGGCATAGGGTACGGGTTCGGGGAGGGCTTCGGGTACGGCGTAGGGTATGGGTTAGGGTTAGGGTTAGGGTTAGTGTTAGGGTTAGGGCTCCGTTTAGGGTACGGGTTAGGATTAAGTTACGTGTTAGGGTTAGGGTAGGGGTTAGGGTTACGGTACGAATTAGGGTTAGGGTAGTTATTAAACCTATTCCACTCTCTAGATACCCCTTAGCACGTAAAGGAATATTATTTGGGGGTCAAGCCATGGAGAAGAGTTTAGGCCCTAGGATAAGATAAGGAACACACCCATTATAAAGAAATCACATTAGGATTCTCTTTTTAAGCTGTTCCTTAAAACACTAGTGCTTAGGAAATCTATTGGAGGCAGAAGCAGTCATGGGTAGCCTAGGGTTAGGGTTAGGCTTAGGGTTAGGCTTAGGGTACGGCTTAGGGTACGGGTTCGGTGAGGGCTTCGGGTACTGCGTAGGGTATCGGTTAGGGTTAGGGTTAGGGTTAGTGTTAGGGTTAGGGCTCGGTTTAGGGTACGGTTTAGGATTAGGGTACGTGTTAGGGTTAGGGTAGGGGTTAGGATTAGGGTATGCATTAGGGATAGGGTAGTTATTAAACCTATCCCACTCTCTAGATACCCCTTAGCACGTAAAGGAATATTATTTGGGGGTCCAGCCATGGAGAAGAGTTTCGACACTAGGATAAGATAAGGAACACACCCATTATAAAGAAATCACATTAGGATTCTCTTTTTAAGCTGTTCCTTAAAACACTAGTGCCTAGGAAAACTATTGGAGGCAGAAGCAGTCAAGGGTAGCCTAGGGTTAGGGTTAGGCTTAGGGTTAGGCTTAGGGTACGGCTTAGGGTATGGGTTCGGGGAGGGGTTCGGGTACGGCGTAGGGTATGGGTTAGGGTTAGGGTTAGGGTTAGTGTTAGGGTTAGGGCTCAGTTTAGGATACGGGTTAGGATTAGGGTACATGTTAGGATTAGGGTAGGGGTTAGGGTTAGTGTACGCGTTAGGGTTAGGGTAGTTATTAAACCTATCCCACTCTCTAGATACACCTTAGCACGTAAAGGAATATTATTTGGGGGTCCAGCCATGGAGAAGAGTTTTGACACTAGGATAAGATAAGGAACACACCCATTATAAAGAAATCACATTAGGATTCTCTTTTTAAGCTGTTCCTTAAAACACTAGTGCTTAGGAAATCTATTGGAGGCAGAAGCAGTCAAGGATAGCCTAGGGTTAGGGTTAGGCTTAGGGTACGGCTTAGGGTACGGCTTAGGGTACGGGTTCGGTGAGGGCTTCGGGTACTGCGTAGAGTATCGGTTAGGGTTAGGGTTAGGGTTAGTGTTAGGGTTAGGGCTCGGTTTAGGGTATTTGTTAGGATTAGGGTACGTGTTAGGGTTAGGGTAGGGGTTCGGGTTAGGGTACGCGTTAGTGTTAGGGTAGTTTTTAAACCTATCCCACTCTATAGATACCCCTTAGCACGTAAAGGAATATTATTTCGAGGTCCAGCCATGGAGAAGAGTTTAGACACTAGGATAAGATAAGGAACACACCCATTATAAAGAAATCACATTAGGATTCTCTTTTTAAGCTGTTCCTTAAAACACTAGTGCTTAGGAAATCTATTGGAGGCAGAAGCAGTCAAGGGTAGCCTAGGGTTAGGGTTAGGCTTGGGGTTAGGCTTAGGGTACGGGTTCGGGGAGGGGTTCTGGTACGGCGTAGGGTATGGGTTAGGGTTAGGGTTAGGGTTAGTGTTAGGGTTAGGGCTCCGTTTAGGGTACGGGTTAGGATTAAGTTACGTGTTAGGGTTAGGGTAGGGGTTAGGGTTAGTTTACGCATTAGGGTTAGGGTAGTTATTAAACCTATCCCACTCTCTAGATACCCCTTAGCACGTAAAGGAATATTATTTCGGGGTCCAGCCATGGAGAAGAGTTTTGACACTAGGATAAGATAAGGAACACACCCATTTTAAAGAAATCACATTAGGATTCACTTTTTAAGCTGTTCCTTAAAACACTACTGCTTAGGAATTCTATTGGAGGCAGAAGCAGTCAAGGGTAGCCTAGGGTTAAGGTTAGGCTTAGGGTTAGGCTTAGGGTACGGCTTAGGGTACGGGTTCGGGGACGGCTTCGGGTACGGCGTAGGGTATGGGTTAGGGTTAGGGTTAGGGTTAGTGTTAGGGTTAGGGCTCGGTTTAGGGTATTTGTTAGGATTAGGGTACGTGTTAGGGTTAGGGTAGGGGTTCGGGTTAGGGTACGCGTTAGTGTTAGGGTAGTTTTTAAACCTATCCCACTCTCTAGATACCCCTTAGCACGTAAAGGAATATTATTTCGAGGTCCAGCCATGGAGAAGAGTTTAGACACTAGGATAAGATAAGGAACACACCCATTATAAAGAAATTACATTAGGATTCTCTTTTTAAGCTGTTCCTTAAAACACTAGTGCTTAGGAAATCTATTGGAGGCAGAAGCAGTCAAGAGTAGCCTAGGGTTAGGGTTAGGCTTAGGGTACGGCTTAGGGTACGGCTTAGGGTACGGGTTCGGGGAAGGCTTCGGGTACGGCGTAGGGTATGGGTTAGGGTTAGTGTTAGGGTTAGTATTAGGGTTAGGGCTCCGTTTAGGGTACGGATTAGGATTAGGATACGTGTTAGGGTTAGGGGAGGGGTTAGGGTTAGGGTACGCATTAGTGTTAGGGTAGTTATTAAACCTATCCCACTCTCTAGATACCCCTTAGCACGTAAAGGAATACTATTTGGAGGTCCAGCCATGGAGAAGAGTTTAGACACTTGGATAAGATAAGGACCACACCTATTATAAAGAAATCACATTAGGATTCTCTTTTTAAGCTGTTCTTTAAAACACTAGTGCTTAGGAAATCTATTGGAGGCAGAAGCAGTCAAGGGTAGCCTAGGGTTAGGGTTAGGCTTGGGGTTAGGCTTAGGGTACGGGTTCGGGGAGGGGTTCTGGTACGGCGTAGGGTATGGGTTAGGGTTAGGGTGAGGGTTAGTGTTAGGGTTAGGGCTCCGTTTAGGGTACGGGTTAGGATTAAGTTACGTGTTAGGGTTAGGGTAGGGGTTAGGGTTAGTTTACGCATTAGGGTTAGGGTAGTTATTAAACCTATCCCACTCTCTAGATACCCCTTAGCACGTAAAGGAATATTATTTGGGGGTCCAGCCATGGAGAAGAGTTTAGACACTAGGATAAGATAAGGAACACACCCATTTTAAAGAAATCACATTAGGATTCACTTTTTAAGCTGTTCCTTAAAACACTAGTGCTTAGGAATTCTATTGGAGGCAGAAGCAGTCAAGGGTAGCCTAGGGTTAAGGTTAGGCTTAGGGTTAGGCTTAGGGTACGGCTTAGGGTACGGGTTCGGGGAGGGCTTCGGGTACGGCGTACGGTATGGGTTAGGGTTAGGGTTAGGGTTAGGGTTAGTGTTAGGGTTAGGGCTCGGTTTAGGGTATTGGTTAGGATTAGGGTACGTGTTAGGGTTAGGGTAGGGGTTCGGGTTAGGGTACGCGTTAGTGTTAGGGTAGTTTTTAAACCTATCTTACTCTCTAGATACCCCTTAGCACGTAAAGGAATATTATTTCGAGGTCCAGCAATGGAGAAGAGTTTAGACACTAGGATAAGATAAGGAACACACCCATTATAAAGAAATCACATTAGGATTCTCTTTTTAAGCTGTTCCTTAAAACACTAGTGCTTAGGAAATCTATTGGAGGCAGAAGCAGTCAAGGGTAGCCTAGGGTTAGGGTTAGGCTTGGGGTTAGGCTTAGGGTACGGGTTCGGGGAGGGGTTCTGGTACGGCGTAGGGTATGGGTTAGGGTTAGGGTTGGGGTTAGTGTTAGGGTTAGGGCTCCGTTTAGGGTACGGGTTAGGATTAGGTTACGTGTTAGGGTTAGGGTAGGGGTTAGGGTTAGTTTATGCATTAGGGTTAGGGTAGTTATTAAACCTATCCCACTCTCTAGATACCCCTTAGCACGTAAAGGAATATTATTTTGGGGTCAAGCCATGGAGAAGAGTTTAGACACTAGGATAAGATAAGGAACACACCCATTTTAAAGAAATCACATTAGGATTCACTTTTTAAGCTGTTCCTTAAAACACTAGTGCTTAGGAATTCTATTGTAGGCAGAAGCAGTCAAGGGTAGCCTAGGGTTATGGTTAGGCTTAGGGTTAGGCTTAGGGTACGGATTAGGGTACGGGTTCGGGGAGGGCTTCGGGTACGGCGTAGGGTATGGGTTAGGGTTAGGGTTAAGGTTAGGGTTAGTGTTAGGGTTAGGGCTCGGTTTAGGGTACGGTTTAGGATTAGGGTACGTGTTAGGGTTAGGGTAGGGGTTCGGGTTAGGGTACGCGTTAGAGTTAGGGTAGTTTTTAAACCTATCCCACTCTCTAGATACCCCTTAGCACGTAAAGGAATATTATTTCGAGGTCCAGCCATGGACAAGAGTTTAGACACTAGGATAAGATAAGGAACACACCCATTATAAAGAAATCACATTAGGATTCTCTTTTTAAGCTGTTCCTTAAAACACTAGTGCTTAGGAAATCTATTGGAGGCAGAAGCAGTCAAGGGTAGCCTAGGGTTAGGGTTAGGCTTAGGGTACGGCTTAGGGTACGGCTTAGGGTACGGGTTCGGTGAGGGCTTCGGGTACTGCGTAGGGTATCGGTTAGGGTTAGGGTTATGGTTAGTGTTAGGGTTAGGGCTCGGTTTAGGGTATTTGTTAGGATTAGGGTGCGTGTTAGGGTTAGGGTAGGGGTTCGGGTTAGGGTACGCGTTAGTGTTAGGGTAGTTTTTAAACCTATCCCACTCTCTAGATACCCCTTAGCACGTAAAGGAATATTATTTCGAGGTCCAGCCATGGAGAAGAGTTTAGACACTAGGATAAGATAAGGAACACACCCATTATAAAGAAATAACATTAGGATTCTCTTTTTAAGCTGTTCCTTAAAACACTAGTGCTTAGGAAATCTATTGGAGGCAGAAGCAGTCAAGGGTAGCCTAGGGTTAGGGTTAGGCTTAGGGTACGGCTTAGGGTACGGCTTAGGGTACGGGTTCGGTGAGGGCTTCGGGTACGGCGTAGGGTATGGGTTAGGGTTAGGGTTAGGGTTAGTGTTAGGGTTAGGGCTCCGTTTAGGGTACGGGTTAGGATTAGGTTACGTGTTAGCGTTAGGGTAGGGGTTAGGGTTAGGGTACGCATTAGTGTTAGGGTAGTTATTAAACCTATCCCACTCTCTAGATACCCCTTAGCACGTAAAGGAATACTATTTGGAGGTCCAGCCATGGAGAAGAGTTTAGACACCAGGATAAGATAAGGAACACACCCATTATAAAGAAATCACATTAGGATTCTCTTTTTAAGCTGTTCCTTAAAACACTAGTGCTTAGGAAATCTATTGGAGGCAGAAGCAGTCAAGGGTAGCCTAGGGTTAGGGTTAGGCTTGGGGTTAGGCATAGGGTACGGGTTCGGGGAGGGGTTCTGGTACGGCGTAGGGTATGGGTTAGGGTTAGGGTTAGGGTTAGTGTTAGGGTTACGGCTCGGTTTAGGGTACGGGTTAGGATTAAGTTACGTGTTAGGGTTAGGGTAGGGGTTAGGGTTAGTTTACGCATTAGGGTTAGGGTAGTTATTAAACCTATCCCACTCTCTAGATACCCCTTAGCACGTAAAGGAATATTATTTGGGGGTCCAGCCATGGAGAAGAGTTTAGACACTAGGATAAGATAAGGAACACACCCATTATAAAGAAATCACATTAGGATTCTCTTTTGAAGCTGTTCCTTAAAACACTAGTGCCTAGGAAAACTATTGGAGGCAGAAGCAGTCAAGGGTAGCCTAGGGTTAGGGTTAGGCTTAGGGTTAGGCTTAGGGTACGGCTTAGGGTACGGGTTCGGGGAGGGGTTCGGGTATGGCGTAGGGTATGGGTTAGGGTTAGGGTTAGGGTTAGTGTTAGGGTTAGGGCTCAGTTTAGGATATGGGTTAGGATTAGGGTACATGTTAGGATTAGGCTAGGGGTTAGGGTTAGGGTACGCGTTAGGGTTAGGGTAGTTATTAAACCTATCCCACTCTCTAGATACACCTGAGCACGTAAAGGAATATTATTTGGGGGTCCAGCCATGGAGAAGAGTTTTGACACTAGGATAAGGAACACACCCATTATAAAGAAATCACATTAGGATTCTCTTTTTAAGCTGTTCCTTAAAACACTAGTGCTTAGGAAATCTATTGGAGGCAGAAGCAGTCAAGGGTAGCCTGGGGTTAGGGTTAGGCTTGGGGTTAGGCTTAGGGTACGGGTTCGGGGAGGGGTTCTGGTACGGCGTAGGGTATGGGTTAGGGTTAGGGTGAGGGTTAGTGTTAGGGTTAGGGCTCCGTTTAGGGTACGGGTTAGGATTAAGTTACGTGTTAGGGTTAGGGTAGGGGTTAGGGTTAGTTTACGCATTAGGGTTAGGGTAGTTATTAAACCTATCCCACTCTCTAGATACCCCTTAGCACGTAAAGGAATATTATTTGGGGGTCCAGCCATGGAGAAGAGTTTAGACACTAGGATAAGATAAGGAACACACCCATTTTAAAGAAATCACATTAGGATTCACTTTTTAAGCTGTTCCTTAAAACACTAGTGCTTAGGAATTCTATTGGAGGCAGAAGCAGTCAAGGGTAGCCTAGGGTTATGGTTAGGCTTAGGGTTAGGCTTAGGGTACGGCTTAGGGTACGGGTTCGGGGAGGGCTTCGGGTACGGCGTAGGGTATGGGATAGGGTTAGGGTTAGGGTTAGTGTTAGGGTTAGGGCTCGGTTTAGGGTATTGGTTAGGATTAGGGTACGTGTTAGGGTTAGGGTAGGGGTTCGGGTTAGGGTACGCGTTAGTGTTAGGGTAGTTTTTAAACCTATCTTACTCTCTAGATACCCCTTAGCACGTAAAGGAATATTATTTCGAGGTCCACCCATGGAGAAGAGTTTAGACACTAGGATAAGATATGGAACACACCCATTATAAAGAAATCACATTAGGATTCTCTTTTTAAGCTGTTCCTTAAAACACTAGTGCTTAGGAAATCTATTGGAGGCAGAAGCAGTCAAGGGTAGCCTAGGGTTAAGGTTAGGCTTAGGGTTAGGCTTAGGGTACGGCTTAGGGTACGGGTTCGGGGAGGGCTTCGGGTACGGCGTAGGGTATGGGTTAGGGTTAGGGTTAGGGTTAGGGTTAGTGTTAGGGTTAGGGCTCGGTTTAGGGTATTGGTTAGGATTAGGGTACGTGTTAGGGTTAGGGTAGGGGTTCGGGTTAGGGTACGCGTTAGTGTTAGGGTAGTTTTTAAACCTATCTTACTCTCTAGATACCCCTTAGCACGTAAAGGAATATTATTTCGAGGTCCAGCAATGGAGAAGAGTTTAGACACTAGGATAAGATAAGGAACACACCCATTATAAAGAAATCACATTAGGATTCTCTTTTTAAGCTGTTCCTTAAAACACTAGTGCTTAGGAAATCTATTGGAGGCAGAAGCAGTCAAGGGTAGCCTAGGGTTAGGGTTAGGCTTAGGGTACGGCTTAGGGTACGGCTTAGGGTACAGGTTCAGGGAGGGCTTCGGGTACGGCGTAGAGTATGGGTTAGGGTTAGGGTTAGGGTTAGTTTTAGGGTTAGTGCTCGGTTTAGGTTATTGGTTAGGATTAGGGTACGTGTTAGGGTTAGGGTAGGGGTTAGGGTTAAGGTACGCGTTAGTGTTAGGGTAGTTATTAAACCCATCCCACTCTCTAGATACCCCTTAGCACGTAAAGGAATACTATTTGGAGGTCCATCCATGGAGAAGAGTTTAGACACTAGGATAAGATATGGAACACACCCATTATAAAGAAATCACATTAGGATTCTCTTTTTAAGCTGTTCCTTATAACACTAGTGCTTAGGAAATCTATTGGAGGCAGAAGCAGTCAAGGGTAGCCTAGGGTTAGGGTTAGGCTTAGGGTACGACTTAGGGTACGGCATAGGGTACGGGTTCGGGGAGGGCTTCGGGTACGGCGTAGGGTATGGGTTAGGGTTAGGGTTAGGGTTAGGGCTCCGTTTAGGGTACAGGTTAGGATTAGGTTACGTGTTAGGGTTAGGGTAGGGGTTAGGGTTAGGGTATGCATTAGGGTTAGGGTAGTTATTAAACCTATTCCACTCTCTAGATACCCCTTAGCACGTAAAGGAATATTATTTGGGGGTCCAGCCATGGAGAAGAGTTTAGGCCCTAGGATAAGATAAGGAACACACGCATTATAAAGAAATCACATTAGGATTCTCTTTTTAAGCTGTTCCTTAAAACACTAGTGCTTAGGAAATCTATTGGAGGCAGAAGCAGTCAAGAGTAGCCTAGGGTTAGGGTTAGGCTTAGGGTTAGGCTTAGGGTACGGCTTAGGGTACGGGTTCGGTGAGGGCTTCGGGTACTGCGTAGGGTATCGGTTAGGGTTAGGGTTAGGGTTAGTGTTAGGGTTAGGGCTCGGTTTAGGGTACGGTTTAGGATTAGGGTACGTGTTAGGGTTAGGGTAGGGGTTCGGGTTAGGGTACGCGTTAGTGTTAGGGTAGTTTTTAAACCTATCCCACTCTCTAGATACCCCTTAGCACGTAAAGGAATATTATTTCGAGGTCCAGCCATGGAGAAGAGTTTAGACACTAGGATAAGATAAGGAACAAACCCATTATAAAGAAATCACATTAGGATTCTCTTTTTAAGCTGTTCCTTAAAACACTAGTGCTTAGGAAATCTATTGGAGGCAGAAGCAGTCAAGGGTAGCCTAGGGTTAGGGTTAGGCTTAGGGTACGGCTTAGGGTACGGCTTAGGGTACAGGTTCAGGGAGGGCTTCGGGTACGGCGTAGAGTATGGGTTAGGGTTAGGGTTAGGGTTAGTGTTAGGGTTAGGGCTCGGTTTAGGTTATTGGTTAGGATAAGGGTACGTGTTAGGGTTAGGGTAGGGGTTCGGGTTAGGGTACGCGTTAGTGTTAGGGTAGTTTTTAAACCTATCTTACTCTCTAGATACCCCTTAGCACGTAAAGGAATATTATTTCGAGGTCCAGCCATGGAGAAGAGTTTAGACACTAGGATAAGACAAGGAACACACCCATTATAAAGAAATCACATTAGGATTCTCTTTTTAAGCTGTTCCTTAAAACACTAGTGCTTAGGAAATCTATTGGAGGCAGAAGCAGTCAAGGGTAGCCTAGGGTTAGGGTTAGGCTTAGGGTTAGGCTTAGGGTACGGCTTAGGGTACGGGTTCGGGGAGGGCTTCGTGTACGGCGTAGGGTATGGGTTAGGGTTAGGGTTAGGGTTAGTGTTAGGGTTAGGGCTCGGTTTAGGGTATTGTTTAGGTTTAGGGTATGTGTTAGGGTTAGGGTAGGGGTTCGGGTTAGGGTACGCGTTAGTGTTAGGGTAGTTTATAAACCTATCCCACTCTCTAGATAACCCTTAGCACGTAAAGGAATATTATTTCGAGGTCCAGCCATGGAGAAGAGTTTAGACACTAGGATAAGATAAGGAACACACCCATTATAAAGAAATCACATTAGGATTCTCTTTTTAAGCTGTTCCTTAAAACACTAGTGCTTAGGAAATCTATTGGAGGCAGAAGCAGTCAAGCGTAGCCTAGGGTTAGGGTTAGGCTTAGGGTACGGCTTAGGGTACGGGTTCGGTGAGGGCTTCGGGTACTCCGTAGGGTATCGGTTAGGGTTACGGTTAGGGTTAGTGTTAGGGTTAGGGCTCGGTTTAGGGTATTTGTTAGGATTAGGGTACGTGTTAGGGTTAGGGTAGGGGTTCGGGTTAGGGTACGCGTTAGTGTTAGGGTAGTTTTTAAACCTATCCCACTCTATAGATACCCCTTAGCACGTAAAGGAATATTATTTCGAGGTCCAGCCATGGAGAAGAGTTTAGACACTAGGATAAGATAAGGAACACACCCATTATAAAGAAATCACATTAGGATTCTCTTTTTAAGCTGTTCCTTAAAACACTAGTGCTTAGGAAATCTATTGGAGGCAGAAGCAGTCAAGGGTAGCCTAGGGTTAGGGTTAGGCTTGGGGTTAGGCTTAGGGTACGGGTTCGGGGAGGGGTTCTGGTACGGCGTAGGGTATGGGTTAGGGTTAGGGTTAGGGTTAGTGTTAGGGTTAGGGCTCCGTTTAGGGTACGGGTTAGGATTAAGTTACGTGTTAGGGTTAGGGTAGGGGTTAGGGTTAGTTTACGCATTAGGGTTAGGGTAGTTATTAAACCTATCCCACTCTCTAGATACCCCTTAGCACGTAAAGGAATATTATTTCGGGGTCCAGCCATGGAGAAGAGTTTTGACACTAGGATAAGATAAGGAACACACCCATTTTAAAGAAATCACATTAGGATTCACTTTTTAAGCTGTTCCTTAAAACACTACTGCTTAGGAATTCTATTGGAGGCAGAAGCAGTCAAGGGTAGCCTAGGGTTATGGTTAGGCTTAGGGTTAGGCTTAGGGTACGGCTTAGGGTACGGGTTCGGGGAGGGCTTCGGGTACGGCGTAGGGTATGGGTTAGGGTTAGTGTTAGGGTTAGTGTTAGGGTTAGGGCTCGGTTTAGGGTATTGGTTAGGATTAGGGTACGTGTTAGGGTTAGGGTAGGGGTTCGGGTTAGGGTACGCGTTAGTGTTAGGGTAGTTTTTAAACCTATCTTACTCTCTAGATACCCCTTAGCACGTAAAGGAATATTATTTCGAGGTCCAGCCATGGAGAAGAGTTTAGACACTAGGATAAGATATGGAACACACCCATTATAAAGAAATCACATTAGGATTCTCTTTTTAAGCTGTTCCTTAAAAGACTAGTGCTTAGGAAATCTATTGGAGGCAGAAGCAGTCAAGGGTAGCCTAGGGTTAAGGTTAGGCTTAGGGTTAGGCTTAGGGTACGGCTTAGGGTACGGGTTCGGGGACGGCTTCGGGTACGGCGTAGGGTATGGGTTAGGGTTAGGGTTAGGGTTAGTGTTAGGGTTAGGGCTCGGTTTAGGGTATTTGTTAGGATTAGGGTACGTGTTAGGGTTAGGGTAGGGGTTCGGGTTAGGGTACGCGTTAGTGTTAGGGTAGTTTTTAAACCTATCCCACTCTCTAGATACCCCTTAGCACGTAAAGGAATATTATTTCGAGGTCCAGCCATGGAGAAGAGTTTAGACACTAGGATAAGATAAGGAACACACCCATTATAAAGAAATTACATTAGGATTCTCTTTTTAAGCTGTTCCTTAAAACACTAGTGCTTAGGAAATCTATTGGAGGCAGAAGCAGTCAAGAGTAGCCTAGGGTTAGGGTTAGGCTTAGGGTACGGCTTAGGGTACGGCTTAGGGTACGGGTTCGGGGAAGGCTTCGGGTACGGCGTAGGGTATGGGTTAGGGTTAGTGTTAGGGTTAGTATTAGGGTTAGGGCTCCGTTTAGGGTACGGATTAGGATTAGGATACGTGTTAGGGTTAGGGGAGGGGTTAGGGTTAGGGTACGCATTAGTGTTAGGGTAGTTATTAAACCTATCCCACTCTCTAGATACCCCTTAGCACGTAAAGGAATACTATTTGGAGGTCCAGCCATGGAGAAGAGTTTAGACACTTGGATAAGATAAGGACCACACCTATTATAAAGAAATCACATTAGGATTCTCTTTTTAAGCTGTTCTTTAAAACACTAGTGCTTAGGAAATCTATTGGAGGCAGAAGCAGTCAAGGGTAGCCTAGGGTTAGGGTTAGGCTTGGGGTTAGGCTTAGGGTACGGGTTCGGGGAGGGGTTCTGGTACGGCGTAGGGTATGGGTTAGGGTTAGGGTTAGGGTTAGTGTTAGGGTTAGGGCTCCGTTTAGGGTACGGGTTAGGATTAGGTTACGTGTTAGGGTTAGGGTAGGGGTTAGGGTTAGTTTACGCATTAGGGTTAGGGTAGTTATTAAACCTATCCCACTCTCTAGATACCCCTTAGCACGTAAAGGAATATTATTTGGGGGTCAAGCCATGGAGAAGAGTTTAGACACTAGGATAAGATAAGGAACACACCCATTTTAAAGAAATCACATTAGGATTCACTTTTTAAGCTGTTCCTTAAAACACTAGTGCTTAGGAATTCTATTGGAGGCAGAAGCAGTCAAGGGTAGCCTAGGGTTATGGTTAGGCTTAGGGTTAGGCTTAGGGTACGGCTTAGGGTACGGGTTCGGGGAGGGCTTCGGGTACGGCGTAGGGTATGGGTTAGGGTTAGGGTTAGGGTTAGTGTTAGGGTTAGGGCTCGGTTTAGGGTATTGGTTAGGATTAGGGTACGTGTTAGGGTTAGGGTAGGGGTTCGGGTTAGGGTACGCGTTAGTGTTAGGGTAGTTTTTAAACCTATCTTACTCTCTAGATACCCCTTAGCACGTAAAGGAATATTATTTCGAGGTCCAGCCATGGAGAAGAGTTTAGACACTAGGATAAGATATGGAACACACCCATTATAAAGAAATCACATTAGGATTCTCTTTTTAAGCTGTTCCTTAAAACACTAGTGCTTAGGAAATCTATTGGAGGCAGAAGCAGTCAAGGGTAGCCTAGGGTTAAGGTTAGGCTTAGGGTTAGGCTTAGGGTACGGCTTAGGGTACGGGTGCGGGGAGGGCTTCGGGCACGGCGTAGGGTATGGGTTAGGGTTAGGGTTAGGGTTAGTGTTAGGGTTAGGGCTCGGTTTAGGGTATTGGTTAGGATTAGGGTACGTGTTAGGGTTAGGGTAGGGGTTCGGGTTAGGGTACGCGTTAGTGTTAGGGTAGTTTTTAAACCTATCTTACTCTCTAGATACCCCTTAGCACGTAAAGGAATATTATTTCGAGGTCCAGCCATGGAGAAGGGTTTAGACACTAGGATAAGATATGGAACACACCCATTATAAAGAAATCACATTAGGATTCTCTTTTTAAGCTGTTCCTTAAAACACTAGTGCTTAGGAAATCTATTGGAGGCAGAAGCAGTCAAGGGTAGCCTAGGGTTAAGGTTAGGCTTAGGGTTAGGCTTAGGGTACGGCTTAGGGTACGGGTTCGGGGAGGGCTTCGGGTACGGCGTAGGGTATGGGTTAGGGTTAGGGTTAGGGTTAGTGTTAGGGTTAGGGCTCGGTTTAGGGTATTGGTTAGGATTAGGGTACGTGTTAGGGTTAGGGTAGGGGTTCGGGTTAGGGTACGCGTTAGTGTTAGGGTAGTTTTTAAACCTATCCCACTCTCTAGATACCCCTTAGCACGTAAAGGAATATTATTTCGAGGTCCAGCCATGGAGAAGAGTTTAGACACTAGGATAAGATAAGGAACACACCCATTATAAAGAAATCACATTAGGATTCTCTTTTTAAGCTGTTCCTTAAAACACTAGTGCTTAGGAAATCTATTGGAGGCAGAAGCAGTCAAGAGTAGCCTAGGGTTAGGGTTAGGCTTAGGGTACGGCTTAGGGTACGGCTTAGGGTACGGGTTCGGGGAGGGCTTCGGGTACGGCGTAGGGTATGGGTTAGGGTTAGTGTTAGGGTTAGTATTAGGGTTAGGGCTCCGTTTAGGGTACGGATTAGGATTAGGATACGTGTTAGGGTTAGGGGAGGGGTTAGGGTTAGGGTACGCATTAGTGTTAGGGTAGTTATTAAACCTATCCCACTCTCTAGATACCCCTTAGCACGTAAAGGAATACTATTTGGAGGTCCAGCCATGGAGAAGAGTTTAGACACTTGGATAAGATAAGGAACACACCTATTATAAAGAAATCACATTAGGATTCTCTTTTTAAGCTGTTCTTTAAAACACTAGTGCTTAGGAAATCTATTGGAGGCAGAAGCAGTCAAGGGTAGCCTAGGGTTAGGGTTAGGCTTGGGGTTAGGCTTAGGGTACGGGTTCGGGGAGGGGTTCTGGTACGGCGTAGGGTATGGGTTAGGGTTAGGGTTAGGGTTAGTGTTAGGGTTAGGGCTCCGTTTAGGGTACGGGTTAGGATTAGGTTACGTGTTAGGGTTAGGGTAGGGGTTAGGGTTAGTTTACGCATTAGGGTTAGGGTAGTTATTAAACCTATCCCACTCTCTAGATACCCCTTAGCACGTAAAGGAATATTATTTGGGGGTCAAGCCATGGAGAAGAGTTTAGACACTAGGATAAGATAAGGAACACACCCATTTTAAAGAAATCACATTAGGATTCACTTTTTAAGCTGTTCCTTAAAACACTAGTGCTTAGGAATTCTATTGGAGGCAGAAGCAGTCAAGGGTAGCCTAGGGTTATGGTTAGGCTTAGGGTTAGGCTTAGGGTACGGCTTAGGGTACGGCTTCGGGGAGGGCTTCGGGTACGGCGTAGGGTATGGGTTAGGGTTAGGGTTAGGGTTAGTGTTAGGGTTAGGGCTAGGTTTAGGGTATTGGTTAGGATTAGGGTACGTGTTAGGGTTAGGGTAGGGGTTCGGGTTAGGGTACGCGTTAGTGTTAGGGTAGTTTTTAAACCTATCTTACTCTCTAGATACCCCTTAGCACGTAAAGGAATATTATTTCGAGGTCCAGCCATGGAGAAGAGTTTAGACACTAGGATAAGATATGGAACACACCCATTATAAAGAAATCACATTAGGATTCTCTTTTTAAGCTGTTCCTTAAAACACTAGTGCTTAGGAAATCTATTGGAGGCAGAAGCAGTCAAGGGTAGCCTAGGGTTAAGGTTAGGCTTAGGGTTAGGCTTAGGGTACGGCTTAGGGTACGGGTTCGGGGAGGGCTTCGGGTATGGCGTAGGGTATGGGTTAGGGTTAGGGTTAGGGTTAGTGTTAGGGTTAGGGCTCGGTTTAGGGTATTGGTTAGGATTAGGGTACGTGTTAGGGTTAGGGTAGGGGTTCGGGTTAGGGTACGCGTTAGTGTTAGGGTAGTTTTTAAACCTATCCCACTCTCTAGATACCCCTTAGCACGTAAAGGAATATTATTTCGAGGTCCAGCCATGGAGAAGAGTTTAGACACTAGGATAAGATAAGGAACACACCCATTATAAAGAAATCACATTAGGATTCTCTTTTTAAGCTGTTCCTTAAAACACTAGTGCTTAGGAAATCTATTGGAGGCAGAAGCAGTCAAGAGTAGCCTAGGGTTAGGGTTAGGCTTAGGGTACGGCTTAGGGTACGGGTTCGGGGAGGGCTTCGGGTACGGCGTAGGGTATGGGTTAGGGTTAGTGTTAGGGTTAGTGTTAGGGTTAGGGCTCCGTTTAGGGTACGGGTTAGGATTAGGTTACGTGTTAGGGTTAGGGGAGGGGTTAGGGTTAGGGTACGCATTAGTGTTAGGGTAGTTTTTAAACCTATCCCACTCTCTAGATACCCCTTAGCACGTAAAGGAATACTATTTGGAGGTCCAGCCATGGAGAAGAGTTTAGACACTAGGATAAGATAAGGAACACACCTATTATAAAGAAATCACATTAGGATTCTCTTTTTAAGCTGTTCTTTAAAACACTAGTGCTTAGGAAATCTATTGGAGGCAGAAGCAGTCAAGGGTAGCCTAGGGTTAGGGTTAGGCTTGGGGTTAGGCTTAGGGTACGGGTTCGGGGAGGGGTTCTGGTACGGCGTAGGGTATGGGTTAGGGTTAGGGTTAGGGTTAGTGTTAGGGTTAGGGCTCCGTTTAGGGTACGGGTTAGGATTAGATTACGTGTTAGGGTTAGGGTAGGGGTTAGGGTTAGTTTACGCATTAGGGTTAGGGTAGTTATTAAACCTATCCCACTCTCTAGATACCCCTTAGCACGTAAAGGAATATTATTTGGGGGTCAAGCCATGGAGAAGAGTTTAGACACTAGGATAAGATAAGGAACACACCCATTTTAAAGAAATCACATTAGGATTCACTTTTTAAGCTGTTCCTTAAAACACTAGTGCTTAGGAATTCTCTTGGAGGCAGAAGCAGTCAAGGGTAGCCTAGGGTTATGGTTAGGCTTAGGGTTAGGCTTAGGGTACGGCTTAGGGTACGGGTTCGGGGAGGGCTTTGGGTACGGGGTAGGGTATGGGTTAGGGTTAGGGTTAGGGTTAGGGTTAGTGTTAGGGTTAGGGCTCGGTTTAGGGTATTGGTTAGGATTAGGGTACGTGTTAGGGTTAGGGTAGGGGTTCGGGTTAGGGTACGCGTTAGTGTTAGGGTAGTTTTTAAACCTATCTTACTCTCTAGATACCCCTTAGCACGTAAAGGAATATTATTTCGAGGTCCAGCAATGGAGAAGAGTTTAGAGACTAGGATAAGATAAGGAACACACCCATTATAAAGAAATCACATTAGGATTCTCTTTTTAAGCTGTTCCTTAAAACACTAGTGCTTAGGAAATCTATTGGAGGCAGAAGCAGTCAAGGGTAGCCTAGGGTTAGGGTTAGGCTTGGGGTTAGGCTTAGGGTACGGGTTCGGGGAGGGGTTCTGGTACGGCGTAGGGTATGGGTTAGGGTTAGGGTGAGGGTTAGTGTTAGGGTTAGGGCTCCGTTTAGGGTACGGGTTAGGATTAAGTTACGTGTTAGGGTTAGGGTAGGGGTTAGGGTTAGTTTACGCATTAGGGTTAGGGTAGTTATTAAACCTATCCCACTCTCTAGATACCCCTTAGCACGTAAAGGAATATTATTTGCGGGTCCAGCCATGGAGAAGAGTTTAGACACTAGGATAAGATAAGGAACACACCCATTTTAAAGAAATCACATTAGGATTCACTTTTTAAGCTGTTCCTTAAAACACTAGTGCTTAGGAATTCTATTGGAGGCAGAAGCAGTCAAGGGTAGCCTAGGGTTATGGTTAGGCTTAGGGTTAGGCTTAGGGTACGGGTTCGGGGAGGGCTTTGGGTACGGCGTAGGGTATGGGTTAGGGTTAGGGTTAGGGTTAGTGTTAGGGTTAGGGCTCGGTTTAGGGTATTGGTTAGGATTAGGGTACGTGTTAGGGTTAGGGTAGGGGTTCGGGTTAGGGTACGCGTTAGTGTTAGGGTAGTTTTTAAACCTATCTTACTCTCTAGATACCCCTTAGGACGTATAGGAATATTATTTCGAGGTCCAGCCATGGAGAAGAGTTTAGACACTAGGATAAGATATGGAACACACCCATTATAAAGAAATCACATTAGGATTCTCTTTTTAAGCTGTTCCTTAAAACACTAGTGCTTAGGAAATCTATTGGAGGCAGAAGCAGTCAAGGGTAGCCTAGGGTTAAGGTTAGGCTTAGGGTTAGGCTTAGGGTACGGCTTAGGGTACGGGTTCGGGGAGGGCTTCGGGTACGGCGTAGGGTATGGGTTAGGGTTAGGGTTAGGGTTAGTGTTAGGGTTAGGTCTAGGTTTAGGGTATTGGTTAGGATTAGGGTACGTGTTAGGGTTAGGGAAGGGGTTAGGGTTAGGGTACGCGTTAGTGTTAGGGTAGTTTTTAAACCTATCCCACTCTCTAGATACCCCTTAGCAAGTAAAGGAATATTATTTCGAGGTCCAGCCATGGAGAAGAGTTTAGACACTAGGATAAGATAAGGAACACACCCATTATAAAGAAATCACATTAGGATTCTCTTTTTAAGCTGTTCCTTAAAACACTAGTGCTTAGGAAATCTATTGGAGGCAGAAGCAGTCAAGAGTAGCCTAGGGTTAGGGTTAGGCTTAGGGTACGGCTTAGGGTACGGGTTCGGGGAGGGCTTCGGGTACGGCGTAGGGTATGGGTTAGGGTTAGTGTTAGGGTTAGTGTTAGGGTTAGGGCTTCGTTTAGGGTACGGGTTAGGATTAGGTTACGTGTTAGGGTTAGGGGAGGGGTTAGGGTTAGGGTACGCATTAGTGTTAGGGTAGTTTTTAAACCTATCCCACTCTCTAGATACCCCTTAGCACGTAAAGGAATACTATTTGGAGGTCCAGCCATGGAGAAGAGTTTAGACACTAGGATAAGATAAGGAACACACCCATTATAAAGAAATCACATTAGGATTCTCTTTTTAAGCTGTTCCTTAAAACACTAGTGCTTAGGAAATCTATTGGAGGCAGAAGCAGTCAAGGGTAGCCTAGGGTTAGTGTTAGGCTTAGGGTACGGCTTAGGGTACGGCTTAGGGTACGGGTTCGGGGAGGGCTTCGGGTACGGCGTAGGGTATGGGTTAAAGTTAGTGTTAGGGTTAGTGTTAGGGTTAGGGCTCCGTTTAGGGTACGGGTTAGGATTAGGTTACGTGTTAGGGTTAGGGGAGGGGTTAGGGTTAGGGTACGCATTAGTGTTAGGGTAGTTATTAAACCTATCCCACTCTCTAGATACCCCTTAGCACGTAAAGGAATACTATTTGGAGGTCCAGCCATGGAGAAGAGTTTAGACACTAGGATAAGATAAGGAACACACCTATTATAAAGAAATCACATTAGGATTCTCTTTTTAAGCTGTTCTTTAAAACACTAGTGCTTAGGAAATCTATTGGAGGCAGAAGCAGTCAAGGGTAGCCTAGGGTTAGGGTTAGGCTTGGGGTTAGGCTTAGGGTACGGGTTCGGGGAGGGGTTCTGGTAGGGCGTAGGGTATGGGTTAGGGTTAGGGTTAGGGTTAGTGTTAGGGTTAGGGCTCCGTTTAGGGTACGGGTTAGGATTAGGTTACGTGTTAGGGTTAGGGGAGGGGTTAGGGTTAGGGTACGCATTAGTGTTAGGGTAGTTTTTAAACCTATCCCACTCTCTAGATACCCCTTAGCACGTAAAGGAATACTATTTGGAGGTCCAGCCATGGAGAAGAGTTTAGACACTAGGATAAGATAAGGAACACACCCATTATAAAGAAATCACATTAGGATTCTCTTTTTAAGCTGTTCCTTAAAACACTAGTGCTTAGGAAATCTATTGGAGGCAGAAGCAGTCAAGGGTAGCCTAGGGTTAGGGTTAGGCTTAGGGTACGGCTTAGGGTACGGCTTAGGGTACGGGTTCGGGGAGGGCTTCGGGTACGGCGTAGGGTATGGGTTAAAGTTAGTGTTAGGGTTAGTGTTAGGGTTAGGGCTCCGTTTAGGGTACGGGTTAGGATTAGGTTACGTGTTAGGGTTAGGGGAGGGGTTAGGGTTAGGGTACGCATTAGTGTTAGGGTAGTTATTAAACCTATCCCACTCTCTAGATACCCCTTAGCACGTAAAGGAATACTATTTGGAGGTCCAGCCATGGAGAAGAGTTTAGACACTAGGATAAGATAAGGAACACACCTATTATAAAGAAATCACATTAGGATTCTCTTTTTAAGCTGTTCTTTAAAACACTAGTGCTTAGGAAATCTATTGGAGGCAGAAGCAGTCAAGGGTAGCCTAGGGTTAGGGTTAGGCTTGGGGTTAGGCTTAGGGTACGGGTTCGGGGAGGGGTTCTGGTAGGGCGTAGGGTATGGGTTAGGGTTAGGGTTAGGGTTAGTGTTAGGGTTAGGGCTCCGTTTAGGGTACGGGTTAGGATTAGGTTACGTGTTAGGGTTAGGGTAGGGGTTAGGGTTAGTTTACGCATTAGGGTTAGGGTAGTTATTAAACCTATCCCACTCTCTAGATACCCCTTAGCACGTAAAGAAATATTATTTGGGGGTCAAGCCATGGAGAAGAGTTTAGACACTAGGATAAGATAAGGAACACACCCATTTTAAAGAAATCACATTAGGATTCACTTTTTAAGCTGTTCCTTAAAACACTAGTGCTTAGGAATTCTATTGGAGGCAGAAGCAGTCAAGGGTAGCCTAGGGTTATGGTTAGGCTTAGGGTTAGGCTTAGGGTACGGCTTAGGGTACGGGTTCGGGGAGGGCTTCGGGTACGGCGTAGGGTATGGGTTAGGGTTAGGGTTAGGGTTAGGGTTAGTGTTAGGGTTAGGGCTCGGTTTAGGTTATTGGTTAGGATTAGGGTACGTGTTAGGGTTAGGGTAGGGGTACGGGTTAGGGTACGCGTTAGTGTTAGGGTAGTTTTTAAACCTATCCCACTCTCTAGATACCCCTTAGCACGTAAAGGAATATTATTTCGAGGTCCAGCCATGGACAAGAGTTTAGACACTAGGATAAAATAAGGAACACACCCATTATAAAGAAATCACATTAGGATTCTCTTTTTAAGCTGTTCCTTAAAACACTAGTGCTTAGGAAATCTATTGGAGGCAGAAGCAGTCAAGAGTAGCCTAGGGTTAGGGTTAGGCTTAGGGTACGGCTTAGGGTACGGGTTCGGGGAGGGCTTCGGGTACGGCGTAGGGTATGGGTTAGGGTTAGTGTTAGGGTTAGTGTTAGGGTTAGGGCTCCGTTTAGGGTACGGGTTAGGATTAGGTTACGTGTTAGGGTTAGGGGAGGGGTTAGGGTTAGGGTACGCATTAGTGTTAGGGTAGTTTTTAAACCTATCCCACTCTCTAGATACCCCTTAGCACGTAAAGGAATACTATTTGGAGGTCCAGCCATGGAGAAGAGTTTAGACACTAGGATAAGATAAGGAACACACCCATTATAAAGAAATCACATTAGGATTCTCTTTTTAAGCTGTTCCTTAAAACACTAGTGCTTAGGAAATCTATTGGAGGCAGAAGCAGTCAAGGGTAGCCTAGGGTTAGGGTTAGGCTTAGGGTACGGCTTAGGGTACGGCTTAGGTTACGGGTTAGGATTAGGTTACGTGTTAGGGTTAGGGTAGGGGTTAGGGTTAGGGTACGCATTAGGGTTAGGGTAGTTATTAAACATATCCTACTCTCTAGATACCCCTTAGCACGTAAAGGAATATTATTTGGAGGTCCAGCCATGGAGAAGAGTTTAGACACTAGGATAAGATAAGGAACACACCCGTTATAAAGAAATCACATTAGGATTCTCTTTTTAAGCTGTTCCTTAAAACACTAGTGCTTAGGAAATCTATTGGAGGCAGAAGCAGTCAAGGGTAGCCTAGGGTTAGGGTTAGGCTTAGGGTTAGGCTTAGGGTACGGCTTAGGGTACGGGTTCGGTGAGGGCTTCGGGTACTGCGTAGGGTATCGGTTAGGGTTAGGGTTAGGGTTAGTGTTAGGGTTAGGGCTCGGTTTAGGGTACGGTTTAGGATTAGGGTACGTGTTAGGGTTAGGGTAGGGGTTAGGGTTAGGGTACACATTAGGGTTAAGGTAGCTATCAAACCTATCCCACTCTCTAGATACCCCTTAGCACGTAAAGGAATATTATTTGGGGGTGCAGCCATGGAGAAGAGTTTAGACACTAGGATAAGATAAGGAACACACCCATTATAAAGAAATCACATTAGGATTCTCTTTTTAAGCTGTTCCTTAAAACACTAGTGCTTAGGAAATCTATTGGAGGCAGAAGCAGTCAAGAGTAGCCTAGGGTTAGGGTTAGGCTTAGGGTACGGCTTAGGGTACGGCTTAGGTTATGGGTTAGGATTAGGTTACGTGTTAGGGTTAGGGTAGGGGTTAGGGTTAGGGTACGCATTAGGGTTACGGTAGTTATTAAACCTATCCTACTCTCTAGATACCCCTTAACACGTAAAGGAATATTATTTGGGGGTGCAGCCATGGAGAAGAGTTTAGACACTAGGATAAGATAAGGAACACACCCGTTATAAAGAAATCACATTAGGATTCTCTTTTTAAGCTGTTCCTTAAAACACTAGTGCTTAGGAAATCTATTGGAGGCAGAAGCAGTCAAGGGTAGCCTAGGGTTAGGGTTAGGCTTAGGGTTAGGCTTAGGGTACGGCTTAGGGTACGGGTTCGGTGAGGGCTTCGGGTACTGCGTAGGGTATCGGTTAGGGTTAGGGTTAGGGTTAGTGTTAGGGTTAGGGCTCGGTTTAGGGTACGGTTTAGGATTAGTGTACGTGTTAGGGTTAGGGTAGGGGTTAGGGTTAGGGTACACATTAGGGTTAAGGTAGCTATCAAACCTATCCCACTCTCTAGATACCCCTTAGCACGTAAAGGAATATTATTTGGGGGTGCAGCCATGGAGAAGAGTTTAGACACTAGGATAAGATAAGGAACACACCCATTATAAAGAAATCACATTAGGATTCTCTTTTTAAGCTGTTCCTTAAAACACTAGTGCTTAGGAAATCTATTGGAGGCAGAAGCAGTCAAGAGTAGCCTAGGGTTAGGGTTAGGCTTAGGGTACGGCTTAGGGTACGGGTTCGGGGAGGGCTTCGGTTACGGCGTAGGGTATGGGTTAGGGTTAGTGTTAGGGTTAGTGTTAGGGTTAGGGCTCCGTTTAGGGTACGGGTTAGGATTAGGTTACGTGTTAGGGTTAGGGGAGGGGTTAGGGTTAGGGTACGCATTAGTGTTAGGGTAGTTTTTAAACCTATCCCACTCTCTAGATACCCCTTAGCACGTAAAGGAATACTATTTGGAGGTCCAGCCATGGAGAAGAGTTTAGACACTAGGATAAGATAAGGAACACACCTATTATAAAGAAATCACATTAGGATTCTCTTTTTAAGCTGTTCTTTAAAACACTAGTGCTTAGGAAATCTATTGGAGGCAGAAGCAGTCAAGGGTAGCCTAGGGTTAGGGTTAGGCTTGGGGTTAGGCTTAGGGTACGGGTTCGGGGAGGGGTTCTGGTACGGCGTAGGGTATGGGTTAGGGTTAGGGTTAGGGTTAGTGTTAGGGTTAGGGCTCCGTTTAGTGTACGGGTTAGGATTAGGTTACGTGTTAGGGTTAGGGTAGGGGTTAGGGTTAGTTTATGCATTAGGGTTAGGGTAGTTATTAAACCTATCCCACTCTCTAGATACCCCTTAGCACGTAAAGGAATATTATTTTGGGGTCAAGCCATGGAGAAGACTTTAGACACTAGGATAAGATAAGGAACACACCCATTTTAAAGAAATCACATTAGGATTCACTTTTTAAGCTGTTCCTTAAAACACTAGTGCTTAGGAATTCTATTGTAGGCAGAAGCAGTCAAGGGTAGCCTAGGGTTATGGTTAGGCTTAGGGTTAGGCTTAGGGTACGGATTAGGGTACGGGTTCGGGGAGGGCTTCGGGTACGGCGTAGGGTATGATGTAGGGTTAGGGTTAGGGTTAGGGTTAGTGTTAGGGTTAGGGCTCGGTTTAGGGTACGGTTTAGGATTAGGGTACGTGTTAGGGTTAGGGTAGGGGTTCGGGTTAGGGTACGCGTTAGTGTTAGGGTAGTTTTTAAACCTATCCCACTCTCTAGATACCCCTTAGCACGTAAAGGAATATTATTTCGAGGTCCAGCCATGGACAAGAGTTTAGACACTAGGATAAGATAAGGAACACACCCATTATAAAGAAATCACATTAGGATTCTCTTTTTAAGCTGTTCCTTAAAACACTAGTGCTTAGGAAATCTATTGGAGGCAGAAGCAGTCAAGGGTAGCCTAGGGTTAGGGTTAGGCTTAGCGTACGGCTTAGGGTACGGCTTAGGGTACGGGTTCGGTGAGGGCTTCGGGTACTGCGTAGGGTATCGGTTAGGGTTAGGGTTAGGGTTAGTGTTAGGGTTAGGGCTCGGTTTAGGGTATTTGTTAGGATTAGGGTGCGTGTTAGGGTTAGGGTAGGGGTTCGGGTTAGGGTACGCGTTAGTGTTAGGGTAGTTTTTAAACCTATCCCACTCTCTAGATACCCCTTAGCACGTAAAGGAATATTATTTCGAGGTCCAGCCATGGAGAAGAGTTTAGACACTAGGATAAGATAAGGAACACACCCATTATAAAGAAATCACATTAGGATTCTCTTTTTAAGCTGTTCCTTAAAACACTAGTGCTTAGGAAATCTATTGGAGGCAGAAGCAGTCAAGGGTAGCCTAGGGTTAGGGTTAGGCTTAGGGTACGGCTTAGGGTACGGCTTAGGGTACGGGTTCGGTGAGGGCTTCGGGTACGGCGTAGGGTATGGGTTAGGGTTAGGGTTAGGGTTAGTGTTAGGGTTAGGGCTCCGTTTAGGGTACGGGTTAGGATTAGGTTACGTGTTAGCGTTAGGGTAGGGGTTAGGGTTGGGTACGCATTAGTGTTAGGGTAGTTATTAAACCTATCCCACTCTCTAGATACCCCTTAGCACGTAAAGGAATACTATTTGGAGGTCCAGCCATGGAGAAGAGTTTAGACACCAGGATAAGATAAGGAACACACCCATTATAAAGAAATCACATTAGGATTCTCTTTTTAAGCTGTTCCTTAAAACACTAGTGCTTAGGAAATCTATTGGAGGCAGAAGCAGTCAAGGGTAGCCTAGGGTTAGGGTTAGGCTTGGGGTTAGGCATAGGGTACGGGTTCGGGGAGGGGTTCTGGTACGGCGTAGGGTATGGGTTAGGGTTAGGGTTAGGGTTAGTGTCAGGGTTAGGGCTCCGTTTAGGGTACGGGTTAGGATTAAGTTACGTGTTAGGGTTAGGGTAAGGGTTAGGGTTAGTTTACGCATTAGGGTTAGGGTAGTTATTAAACCTATCCCACTCTCTAGATACCCCTTAGCACGTAAAGGAATATTATTTGGGGGTCCAGCCATGGAGAAGAGTTTAGACACTAGGATAAGATAAGGAACACACCCATTATAAAGAAATCACATTAGGATTCTCTTTTGAAGCTGTTCCTTAAAACACTAGTGCCTAGGAAAACTATTGGAGGCAGAAGCAGTCAAGGGTAGCCTAGGGTTATAGTTAGGCTTAGGGTTAGGCTTAGGGTACGGCTTAGGGTACGGGTTCGGGGAGGGGTTCGGGTATGGCGTAGGGTATGGGTTAGGGTTAGGGTTAGGGTTAGTGTTAGGGTTAGGGCTCAGTTTAGGATATGGGTTAGGATTAGGGTACATGTTAGGATTAGGCTAGGGGTTAGGGTTAGGGTACGCGTTAGGGTTAGGGTAGTTATTAAACCTATCACACTCTCTAGATACACCTGAGCACGTAAAGGAATATTATTTGGGGGTCCAGCCATGGAGAAGAGTTTTGACACTAGGATAAGGAACACACCCATTATAAAGAAATCACATTAGGATTCTCTTTTTAAGCTGTTCCTTAAAACACTAGTGCTTAGGAAATCTATTGGAGGCAGAAGCAGTCAAGAGTAGCCTAGGGTTAGGGTTAGGCTTAGGGTACGGCTTAGGGTACGGGTTCGGGGAGGGCTTCGGGTACGGCGTAGGGTATGGGTTAGGGTTAGTGTTAGGGTTAGTGTTAGGGTTAGGGCTCCGTTTAGGGTACGGGTTAGGATTAGGTTACGTGTTAGGGTTAGGGGAGGGGTTAGGGTTCGGGTACGCATTAGTGTTAGGGTAGTTATTAAACCTATCCCACTCTCTAGATACCCCTTAGCACGTAAAGGAATACTATTTGGAGGTCCAGCCATGGAGAAGAGTTTAGACACTAGGATAAGATAAGGAACACACCCATTATAAAGAAATCACATTAGGATTCTCTTTTTAAGCTGTTCCTTAAAACACTAGTGCTTAGGAAATCTATTGGAGGCAGAAGCAGTCAAGGGTAGCCTAGGGTTAGGGTTAGGCTTAGGGTACGGCTTAGGGTACGGCTTAGGTTACGGGTTAGGATTAGGTTACGTGTTAGGGTTAGGGTAGGGGTTAGGGTTAGGGTACGCATTAGGGTTAGGGTAGTTATTAAACCTATCCTACTCTCTAGATACCCCTTAGCACGTAAAGGAATATTATTTGGGGGTCCAGCCATGGAGAAGAGTTTAGACACTAGGATAAGATAAGGAACACACCCGTTATAAAGAAATCACATTAGGATTCTCTTTTTAAGCTGTTCCTTAAAACACTAGTGCTTAGGAAATCTATTGGAGGCAGAAGCAGTCAAGGGTAGCCTAGGGTTAGGGTTAGGCTTAGGGTTAGGCTTAGGGTACGGCTTAGGGTACGGGTTCGGTGAGGGCTTCGGGTACTGCGTAGGGTATCGGTTAGGGTTAGGGTTAGTGTTAGGGTTAGGGCTCGGTTTAGGGTACGGTTTAGGATTAGTGTACGTGTTAGGGTTAGGGTAGGGGTTAGGGTTATGGTACACATTAGGGTTAAGGTAGCTATCAAACCTATCCCACTCTCTAGATACCCCTTAGCACGTAAAGGAATATTATTTGGGGGTGCAGCCATGGAGAAGAGTTTAGACACTAGGATAAGATAAGGAACACACCCATTATAAAGAAATCACATTAGGATTCTCTTTTTAAGCTGTTCCTTAAAACACTAGTGCCTAGGAAATCTATTGGAGGCAGAAGCAGTCAAGAGTAGCCTAGGGTTAGGGTTAGGCTTAGGGTACGGCTTAGGGTACGGGTTCGGGGAGGGCTTCGGGTACGGCGTAGGGTATGGGTTAGGGTTAGTGTTAGGGTTAATGTTAGGGTTAGGGCTCCGTTTAGGGTACGGGTTAGGATTAGGTTACGTGTTAGGGTTAGGGGAGGGGTTAGGGTTAGGGTACGCATTAGTGTTAGGGTAGTTTTTAAACCTATCCCACTCTCTAGATACCCCTTAGCACGTAAAGGAATACTATTTGGAGGTCCAGCCATGGAGAAGAGTTTAGACACTAGGATAAGATAAGGAACACACCTATTATAAAGAAATCACATTAGGATTCTCTTTTTAAGCTGTTCTTTAAAACACTAGTGCTTAGGAAATCTATTGGAGGCAGAAGCAGTCAAGGGTAGCCTAGGGTTAGGGTTAGGCTTGGGGTTAGGCTTAGGGTACGGGTTCGGGGAGGGGTTCTGGTACGGCGTAGGGTATGGGTTAGGGTTAGGGTTAGGGTTAGTGTTAGGGTTAGGGCTCCGTTTAGGGTACGGGTTAGGATTAGGTTACGTGTTAGGGTTAGGGTAGGGGTTAGGGTTAGTTTATGCATTAGGGTTAGGGTAGTTATTAAACCTATCCCACTCTCTAGATACCCCTTAGCACGTAAAGGAATATTATTTTGGGGTCAAGCCATGGAGAAGAGTTTAGACACTAGGATAAGATAAGGAACACACCCATTTTAAAGAAATCACATTAGGATTCACTTTTTAAGCTGTTCCTTAAAACACTAGTGCTTAGGAATTCTATTGTAGGCAGAAGCAGTCAAGGGTAGCCTAGGGTTATGGTTAGGCTTAGGGTTAGGCTTAGGGTACGGATTAGGGTACGGGTTCGGGGAGGGCTTCGGGTACGGCGTAGGGTATGGGTTAGGGTTAGGGTTAGGGTTAGGGTTAGTGTTAGGGTTAGGGCTCGGTTTAGGGTACGGTTTAGGATTAGGGTACGTGTTAGGGTTAGGGTAGGGGTTCGGGTTAGGGTACGCGTTAGTGTTAGGGTAGTTTTTAAACCTATCCCACTCTCTAGATACCCCTTAGCACGTAAAGGAATATTATTTCGAGGTCCAGCCATGGACAAGAGTTTAGACACTAGGATAAGATAAGGAACACACCCATTATAAAGAAATCACATTAGGATTCTCTTTTTAAGCTGTTCCTTAAAACACTAGTGCTTAGGAAATCTATTGGAGGCAGAAGCAGTCAAGGGTAGCCTAGGGTTAGGGTTAGGCTTAGGGTACGGCTTAGGGTACGGCTTAGGGTACGGGTTCGGTGAGGGCTTCGGGTACTGCGTAGGGTATCGGTTAGGGTTAGGGTTAGGGTTAGTGTTAGGGTTAGGGCTCGGTTTAGGGTATTTGTTAGGATTAGGGTGCGTGTTAGGGTTAGGGTAGGGGTTCGGGTTAGGGTACGCGTTAGTGTTAGGGTAGTTTTTAAACCTATCCCACTCTCTAGATACCCCTTAGCACGTAAAGGAATATTATTTCGAGGTCCAGCCATGGAGAAGAGTTTAGACACTAGGATAAGATAAGGAACACACCCATTATAAAGAAATCACATTAGGATTCTCTTTTTAAGCTGTTCCTTAAAACACTAGTGCTTAGGAAATCTATTGGAGGCAGAAGCAGTCAAGAGTAGCCTAGGGTTAGGGTTAGGCTTAGGGTACGGCTTAGGGTACGGGTTCGGGGAGGGCTTCGGGTACGGCGTAGGGTATGGGTTAGGGTTAGTGTTAGGGTTAGTGTTAGGGTTAGGGCTCCGTTTAGGGTACGGGTTAGGATTAGGTTACGTGTTAGGGTTAGGGGAGGGGTTAGGGTTCGGGTACGCATTAGTGATAGGGTAGTTATTAAACCTATCCCACTCTCTAGATACCCCTTAGCACGTAAAGGAATACTATTTGGAGGTCCAGCCATGGAGAAGAGTTTAGACACTAGGATAAGATAAGGAACACACCCATTATAAAGAAATCACATTAGGATTCTCTTTTTAAGCTGTTCCTTAAAACACTAGTGCTTAGGAAATCTATTGGAGGCAGAAGCAGTCAAGGGTAGCCTAGGGTTAGGGTTAGGCTTAGGGTACGGCTTAGGGTACGGCTTAGGTTACGGGTTAGGATTAGGTTACGTGTTAGGGTTAGGGTAGGGGTTAGGGTTAGGGTACGCATTAGGGTTAGGGTAGTTATTAAACCTATCCTACTCTCTAGATACCCCTTAGCACGTAAAGGAATATTATTTGGGTTTCCAGCCATGGAGAAGAGTTTAGACACTAGGATAAGATAAGGAACACACCCGTTATAAAGAAATCACATTAGGATTCTCTTTTTAAGCTGTTCCTTAAAACACTAGTGCTTAGGAAATCTATTGGAGGCAGAAGCAGTCAAGGGTAGCCTAGGGTTAGGGTTAGGCTTAGGGTTAGGCTTAGGGTACGGCTTAGGGTACGGGTTCGGTGAGGGCTTCGGGTACTGCGTAGGGTATCGGTTAGGGTTAGGGTTAGGGTTAGTGTTAGGGTTAGGGCTCGGTTTAGGGTACGGTTTAGGATTAGTGTACGTGTTAGGGTTAGGGTAGGGGTTAGGGTTAGGGTACACATTAGGGTTAAGGTAGCTATCAAACCTATCCCACTCTCTAGATACCCCTTAGCACGTAAAGGAATATTATTTGGGGGTGCAGCCATGGAGAAGAGTTTAGACACTAGGATAAGATAAGGAACACACCCATTATAAAGAAATCACATTAGGATTCTCTTTTTAAGCTGTTCCTTAAAACACTAGTGCTTAGGAAATCTATTGGAGGCAGAAGCAGTCAAGAGTAGCCTAGGGTTAGGGTTAGGCTTAGGGTACGGCTTAGGGTACGGCTTAGGGTACGGGTTCGGTGAGGGCTTCGGGTACGGCGTAGGGTATGGGTTAGGGTTAGGGTTAGGGTTAGTGTTAGGGTTAGGGCTCCGTTTAGGGTACGGGTTAGGATTAGGTTACGTGTTAGCGTTAGGGTAGGGGTTAGGGTTAGGGTACGCATTAGTGTTAGGGTAGTTATTAAACCTATCCCACTCTCTAGATACCCCTTAGCACGTAAAGGAATACTATTTGGAGGTCCAGCCATGGAGAAGAGTTTAGACACCAGGATAAGATAAGGAACACACCCATTATAAAGAAATCACATTAGGATTCTCTTTTTAAGCTGTTCCTTAAAACACTAGTGCTTAGGAAATCTATTGGAGGCAGAAGCAGTCAAGGGTAGCCTAGGGTTAGGGTTAGGCTTGGGGTTAGGCATAGGGTACGGGTTCGGGGAGGGGTTCTGGTACGGCGTAGGGTATGGGTTAGGGTTAGGGTTAGGGTTAGTGTTAGGGTTAGGGCTCCGTTTAGGGTACGGGTTAGGATTAAGTTACGTGTTAGGGTTAGGGTAGGGGTTAGGGTTAGTTTACGCATTAGGGTTTAGGGTAGTTATTAAACCTATCCCACTCTCTAGATACCCCTTAGCACGTAAAGGAATATTATTTGGGGGTCCAGCCATGGAGAAGAGTTTAGACACTAGGATAAGATAAGGAACACACCAATTATAAAGAAATCACATTAGGATTCTCTTTTGAAGCTGTTCCTTAAAACACTAGTGCCTAGGAAAACTATTGGAGGCAGAAGCAGTCAAGGGTAGCCTAGGGTTAGGGTTAGGCTTAGGGTTAGGCTTAGGGTACGGCTTAGGGTACGGGTTCGGGGAGGGGTTCGGGTATGGCGTAGGGTATGGGTTAGGGTTAGGGTTAGGGTTAGTGTTAGGGTTAGGGCTCAGTTTAGGATATGGGTTAGGATTAGGGTACATGTTAGGATTAGGCTAGGGGTTAGGGTTAGGGTACGCGTTAGGGTTAGGGTAGTTATTAAACCTATCCCACTCTCTAGATACACCTGAGCACGTAAAGGAATATTATTTGGGGGTCCAGCCATGGAGAAGAGTTTTGACACTAGGATAAGGAACACACCCATTATAAAGAAATCACATTAGGATTCTCTTTTTAAGCTGTTCCTTAAAACACTAGTGCTTAGGAAATCTATTGGAGGCAGAAGCAGTCAAGGGTAGCCTAGGGTTAGGGTTAGGCTTAGGGTACGGCTTAGGGTACGGGTTCGCTGAGGGCTTCGGGTACTGCGTAGGGTATCGGTTAGGGTTAGGGTTAGGGTTAGTGTTAGGGTTAGGGCTCGGTTTAGGGTATTTGTTAGGATTAGGGTACGTGTTAGGGTTAGGGTAGGGGTTCGGGTTAGGGTACGCGTTAGTGTTAGGGTAGTTTTTAAACCTATCCCACTCTCTAGATACCCCTTAGCACGTAAAGGAATATTATTTCGAGGTCCAGCCATGGAGAAGAGTTTAGACACTAGGATAAGATAAGGAACACACCCATTATAAAGAAATCACATTAGGATTCTCTTTTTAAGCTGTTCCTTAAAACACTAGTGCTTAGGAAATCTATTGGAGGCAGAAGCAGTCAAGAGTAGCCTAGGGTTAGGGTTAGGCTTAGGGTACGGCTTAGGGTACGGGTTCGGGGAGGGCTTCGGGTACGGCGTAGGGTATGGGTTAGGGTTAGTGTTAGGGTTAGTGTTAGGGTTAGGGCTCCGTTTAGGGTACGGGTTAGGATTAGGTTACGTGTTAGGGTTAGGGGAGGGGTTAGGGTTCGGGTACGCATTAGTGTTAGGGTAGTTATTAAACCTATCCCACTCTCTAGATACCCCTTAGCACGTAAAGGAATACTATTTGGAGGTCCAGCCATGGAGAAGAGTTTAGACACTAGGATAAGATAAGGAACACACCCATTATAAAGAAATCACATTAGGATTCTCTTTTTAAGCTGTTCCTTAAAACACTAGGGCTTAGGAAATCTATTGGAGGCAGAAGCAGTCAAGGGTAGCCTAGGGTTAGGGTTAGGCTTAGGGTACGGCTTAGGGTACGGCTTAGGTTACGGGTTAGGATTAGGTTACGTGTTAGGGTTAGGGTAGGGGTTAGGGTTAGGGTACGCATTAGGGTTAGGGTAGTTATTAAACCTATCCTACTCTCTAGATACCCCTTAGCACGTAAAGGAATATTATTTGGGGGTCCAGCCATGGAGAAGAGTTTAGACACTAGGATAAGATAAGGAACACACCCGTTATAAAGAAATCACATTAGGATTCTCTTTTTAAGCTGTTCCTTAAAACACTAGTGCTTAGGAAATCTATTGGAGGCAGAAGCAGTCAAGGGTAGCCTAGGGTTAGGGTTAGGCTTAGGGTTAGTCTTAGGGTACGGCTTAGGATACGGGTTCGGTGAGGGCTTCGGGTACTGCGTAGGGTATCGGTTAGGGTTAGGGTTAGGGTTAGTGTTAGGGTTAGGGCTCGGTTTAGGGTACGGTTTAGGATTAGTGTACGTGTTAGGGTTAGGGTAGGGGTTAGGGTTAGGGTACACATTAGGGTTAAGGTAGCTATCAAACCTATCCCACTCTCTAGATACCCCTTAGCACGTAAAGGAATATTATTTGGGGGTGCAGCCATGGAGAAGAGTTTAGACACTAGGATAAGATAAGGAACACACCCATTATAAAGAAATCACATTAGGATTCTCTTTTTAAGCTGTTCCTTAAAACACTAGTGCTTAGGAAATCTATTGGAGGCAGAAGCAGTCAAGAGTAGCCTAGGGTTAGGGTTAGGCTTAGGGTACGGCTTAGGGTACGGGTTCGGGGAGGGCTTCGGGTACGGCGTAGGGTATGGGTTAGGGTTAGTGTTAGGGTTAGTGTTAGGGTTAGGGCTCCGTTTAGGGTACGGGTTAGGATTAGGTTACGTGTTAGGGTTAGGGGAGGGGTTAGGGTTAGGGTACGCATTAGTGTTAGGGTAGTTTTTAAACCTATCCCACTCTCTAGATACCCCTTAGCACGTAAAGAAATACTATTTGGAGGTCCAGCCATGGAGAAGAGTTTAGACACTAGGATAAGATAAGGAACACACCTATTATAAAGAAATCACATTAGGATTCTCTTTTTAAGCTGTTCTTTAAAACACTAGTGCTTAGGAAATCTATTGGAGGCAGAAGCAGTCAAGGGTAGCCTAGGGTTAGGGTTAGGCTTGGGGTTAGGCTTAGGGTACGGGTTCGGGGAGGGGTTCTGGTACGGCGTAGGGTATGGGTTAGGGTTAGGGTTAGGGTTAGTGTTAGGGTTAGGGCTCCGTTTAGGGTACGGGTTAGGATTAGGTTACGTGTTAGGGTTAGGGTAGGGGTTAGGGTTAGTTTATGCATTAGGGTTAGGGTAGTTATTAAACCTATCCCACTCTCTAGATACCCCTTAGCACGTAAAGGAATATTATTTTGGGGTCAAGCCATGGAGAAGAGTTTAGACACTAGGATAAGATAAGGAACACACCCATTTTAAAGAAATCACATTAGGATTCACTTTTTAAGCTGTTCCTTAAACACTAGTGCTTAGGAATTCTATTGTAGGCAGAAGCAGTCAAGGGTAGCCTAGGGTTATGGTTAGGCTTAGGGTTAGGCTTAGGGTACGGATTAGGGTACGGGTTCGGGGAGGGCTTCGGGTACGGCGTAGGGTATGGGTTAGGGTTAGGTTTAGGGTTAGGGTTAGTGTTAGGGTTAGGGCTCGGTTTAGGGTACGGTTTAGGATTAGGGTACGTGTTAGGGTTAGGGTAGGGGTTCGGGTTAGGGTACGCGTTAGTGTTAGGGTAGTTTTTAAACCTATCCCACTCTCTAGATACCCCGTAGCACGTAAAGGAATATTATTTCGAGGTCCAGCCATGGACAAGAGTTTAGACACTAGGATAAGATAAGGAACACACCCATTATAAAGAAATCACATTAGGATTCTCTTTTTAAGCTGTTCCTTAAAACACTAGTGCTTAGGAAATCTATTGGAGGCAGAAGCAGTCAAGGGTAGCCTAGGGTTAGGGTTAGGCTTAGGGTACGGCTTAGGGTACGGCTTAGGGTACGGGTTCGGTGAGGGCTTCGGGTACTGCGTAGGGTATCGGTTAGGGTTAGGGTTAGGGTTAGTGTTAGGGTTAGGGCTCGGTTTAGGGTATTTGTTAGGATTAGGGTGCGTGTTAGGGTTAGGGTAGGGGTTCGGGTTAGGGTACGCGTTAGTGTTAGGGTAGTTTTTAAACCTATCCCACTCTCTAGATACCCCTTAGCACGTAAAGGAATATTATTTCGAGGTCCAGCCATGGAGAAGAGTTTAGACACTAGGATAAGATAAGGAACACACCCATTATAAAGAAATCACATTAGGATTCTCTTTTTAAGCTGTTCCTTAAAACACTAGTGCTTAGGAAATCTATTGGAGGCAGAAGCAGTCAAGGGTAGCCTAGGGTTAGGGTTAGGCTTAGGGTACGGCTTAGGGTACGGCTTAGGGTACGGGTTCGGTGAGGGCTTCGGGTACGGCGTAGGGTATGGGTTAGGGTTAGGGTTAGGGTTAGTGTTAGGGTTAGGGCTCCGTTTAGGGTACGGGTTAGGATTAGGTTACGTGTTAGCGTTAGGGTAGGGGTTAGGGTTAGGGTACGCATTAGTGTTAGGGTAGTTATTAAACCTATCCCACTCTCTAGATACCCCTTAGCACGTAAAGGAATACTATTTGGAGGTCCAGCCATGGAGAAGAGTTTAGACAACAGGATAAGATAAGGAACACACCCATTATAAAGAAATCACATTAGGATTCTCTTTTTAAGCTGTTCCTTAAAACACTAGTTCTTAGGAAATCTATTGGAGGCAGAAGCAGTCAAGGGTAGCCTAGGGTTAGGGTTAGGCTTGGGGTTAGGCATAGGGTACGGGTTCGGGGAGGGGTTCTGGTACGGCGTAGGGTATGGGTTAGGGTTAGGGTTAGGGTTAGTGTTAGGGTTAGGGCTCCGTTTAGGGTACGGGTTAGGATTAAGTTACGTGTTAGGGTTAGGGTAGGGGTTAGGGTTAGTTTACGCATTAGGGTTAGGGTAGTTATTAAACCTATCCCACTCTCTAGATACCCCTTAGCACGTAAAGGAATATTATTTGGGGGTCCAGCCATGGAGAAGAGTTTAGACACTAGGATAAGATAAGGAACACACCCATTATAAAGAAATCACATTAGGATTCTCTTTTGAAGCTGTTCCTTAAAACACTAGTGCCTAGGAAAACTATTGGAGGCAGAAGCAGTCAAGGGTAGCGTAGGGTTAGGGTTAGGCTTAGGGTTAGGCTTAGGGTACGGCTTAGGGTACGGGTTCGGGGAGGGGTTCGGGTATGGCGTAGGGTATGGGTTAGGGTTAGGGTTAGGGTTAGTGTTAGGGTTAGGGCTCAGTTTAGGATATGGGTTAGGATTAGGGTACATGTTAGGATTAGGCTAGGGGTTAGGGTTAGGGTACGCGTTAGGGTTAGGGTAGTTATTAAACCTATCCCACTCTCTAGATACACCTGAGCACGTAAAGGAATATTATTTGGGGGTCCAGCCATGGAGAAGAGTTTTGACACTAGGATAAGGAACACACCCATTATAAAGAAATCACATTAGGATTCTCTTTTTAAGCTGTTCCTTAAAACACTAGTGCTTAGGAAATCTATTGGAGGCAGAAGCAGTCAAGGGTAGCCTAGGGTTAGGGTTAGGCTTAGGGTACGGCTTAGGGTACGGGTTCGCTGAGGGCTTCGGGTACTGCGTAGGGTATCGGTTAGGGTTAGGGTTAGGGTTAGTGTTAGGGTTAGGGCTCGGTTTAGGGTATTTGTTAGGATTAGGGTACGTGTTAGGGTTAGGGTAGGGGTTCGGGTTAGGGTACGCGTTAGTGTTAGGGTAGTTTTTAAACCTATCCCCTCTATAGATACCCCTTAGCACGTAAAGGAATATTATTTCGAGGTCCAGCCATGGAGAAGAGTTTAGACACTAGGATAAGATAAGGAACACACCCATTATAAAGAAATCACATTAGGATTCTCTTTTTAAGCTGTTCCTTAAAACACTAGTGCTTAGGAAATCTATTGGAGGCAGAAGCAGTCAAGGGTAGCCTAGGGTTAGGGTTAGGCTTGGGGTTAGGCTTAGGGTACGGGTTCGGGGAGGGGTTCTGGTACGGCGTAGGGTATGGGTTAGGGTTAGGGTGAGGGTTAATGTTAGGGTTAGGGCTCCGTTTAGGGTACGTGTTAGCATTAAGTTACGTGTTAGGGTTAGGGTAGGGGTTAGGGTTAGTTTACGCATTAGGGTTAGGGTAGTTATTAAACCTATCCCACTCTCTAGATACCCCTTAGCACGTAAAGGAATATTATTTGGGGGTCCAGCCATGGAGAAGAGTTTAGACACTAGGATAAGATAAGGAACACACCCATTTTAAAGAAATCACATTAGGATTCACTTTTTAAGCTGTTCCTTAAAACACTAGTGCTTAGGAATTCTATTGGAGGCAGAAGCAGTCAAGGGTAGCCTAGGGTTATGGTTAGGCTTAGGGTTAGGCTTAGGGTACGGCTTAGGGTAGGGGTTCGGGGAGGGCTTCGGGTACGGCGTAGGGTATGGGATAGGGTTAGGGTTAGGGTTAGTGTTAGGGTTAGGGCTCGGTTTAGGGTATTGGTTAGGATTAGGGTACGTGTTAGGGTTAGGGTAGGGGTTCGGGTTAGGGTACGCGTTAGTGTTAGGGTAGTTTTTAAACCTATCTTACTCTCTAGATACCCCTTAGCACGTAAAGGAATATTATTTCGAGGTCCAGCCATGGAGAAGAGTTTAGACACTAGGATAAGATATGGAACACACCCATTATAAAGAAATCACATTAGGATTCTCTTTTTAAGCTGTTCCTTAAAACACTAGTGCTTAGGAAATCTATTGGAGGCAGAAGCAGTCAAGGGTAGCCTAGGGTTAAGGTTAGGCTTAGGGTTAGGCTTAGGGTACGGCTTAGGGTACGGGTTCGGGGAGGGCTTCGGGTACGGCGTAGGGTATGGGTTAGGGTTAGGGTTAGGGTTAGTGTTAGGGTTAGGGCTCGGTTTAGGGTATTGTTTAGGTTTAGGGTATGTGTTAGGGTTAGGGTAGGGGTTCGGGTTAGGGTACGCGTTAGTGTTAGGGTAGTTTTTAAACCTATCCCACTCTCTAGATAACCCTTAGCACGTAAAGGAATATTATTTCGAGGTCCAGCCATGGAGAAGAGTTTAGACACTAGGATAAGATAAGGAACACACCCATTATAAAGAAATCACATTAGGATTCTCTTTTTAAGCTGTTCCTTAAAACACTAGTGCTTAGGAAATCTATTGGAGGCAGAAGCAGTCAAGCGTAGCCTAGGGTTAGGGTTAGGCTTAGGGTACGGCTTAGGGTACGGGTTCGGTGAGGGCTTCGGGTACTGCGTAGGGTATCGGTTAGGGTTAGGGTTAGGGTTAGTGTTAGGGTTAGGGCTCGGTTTAGGGTATTTATAGGATTAGGGTACGTGTTAGGGTTAGGGTAGGGGTTCGGGTTAGGGTACGCGTTAGTGTTAGGGTAGTTTTTAAACTTATCTTACTCTCTAGATACCCCTTAGCACGTAAAGGAATATTATTTCGAGGTCCAGCCATGGAGAAGAGTTTAGACACTAGGATAAGATAAGGAACACACCCATTATAAAGAAATCACATTAGGATTCTCTTTTTAAGCTGTTCCTTAAAACACTAGTGCTTAGGAAATCTATTGGAGGCAGAAGCAGTCAAGGGTAGCCTAGGGTTAGGGTTAGGCTTAGGGTACGGCTTAGGGTACGGCTTAGGGTACGTCTTAGGGTACAGGTTCAGGGAGTGCTTCGGGTACGGCGTAGAGTATGGGTTAGGGTTAGGGTTAGGGTTAGTTTTAGGGTTAGGGCTCGGTTTAGGTTATTGGTTAGGATTAGGGTACGTGTTAGGGTTAGGGTAGGGGTTAGGGTTAGGGTACGCGTTAGTGTTAGGGTAGTTATTAAACCTATCCCACTCTCTAGATACCCCTTAGCACGTAAAGGAATACTATTTGGAGGTCCATCCATGGAGAAGAGTTTAGACACTAGGATAAGATAAGGAACACACCCATTATAAAGAAATCACATTAGGATTCTCTTTTTAAGCTGTTCGTTAAAACACTAGTGCTTAGGAAATCTATTGGAGGCAGAAGCAGTCAAGGGTAGCCTAGAGTTAGGGTTAGGCTTAGGGTACGGCTTAGGGTACGGCATAGGGTACGGGTTCGGGGAGGGCTTCGGGTACGGCGTAGGGTATGGGTTAGGGTTAGGGTTAGGGTTAGTGTTAGGGTTAGGGCTCCGTTTAGGGTACGGGTTAGGATTAAGTTACGTGTTAGGGTTAGGGTAGGGGTTAGGGTTAGGGTACGCATTAGGGTTAGGGTAGTTATTAAACCTATTCCACTCTCTAGATACCCCTTAGCACGTAAAGGAATATTATTTGGGGGTCAAGCCATGGAGAAGAGTTTAGGCCCTAGGATAAGATAAGGAACACACCCATTATAAAGAAATCACATTAGGATTCTCTTTTTAAGCTGTTCCTTAAAACACTAGTGCTTAGGAAATCTATTGGAGGCAGAAGCAGTCATGGGTAGCCTAGGGTTAGGGTTAGGCTTAGGGTTAGGCTTAGGGTACGGCTTAGGGTACGGTTTCGGTGAGGGCTTCGGGTACTGCGTAGGGTATCGGTTAGGGTTAGGGTTAGGGTTAGTGTTAGGGTTAGGGCTCGGTTTAGGGTACGGTTTAGGATTAGGGTACGTGTTAGGGTTAGGGTAGGGGTTAGGATTAGGGTACGCATTAGGGTTAGGGTAGTTATTAAACCTATCCCACTCTCTAGATACCCCTTAGCACGTAAAGGAATAATATTTGGGGGTCCAGCCATGGAGAAGAGTTTAGACACTAGGATAAGATAAGGAACACACCCATTATAAAGAAATCACATTAGGATTCTCTTTTTAAGCTGTTCCTTAAAACACTAGTGCCTAGGAAAACTATTGGAGGCAGAAGCAGTCAAGGGTAGCCTAGGGTTAGGGTTAGGCTTAGGGTTAGGCTTAGGGTACAGCTTAGGGTATGGGTTCGGGGAGGGGTTCGGGTACGGCGTAGGGTATGGGTTAGGGTTAGGGTTAGGGTTAGTGTTAGGGTTAGGGCTCAGTTTAGGATACGGGTTAGGATTAGGGTACATGTTAGGATTAGGGTAGGGGTTAGGGTTAGGGTACGCGTTAGGGTTAGGGTAGTTATTAAACCTATCCCACTCTCTAGATACACCTTAGCACGTAAAGGAATATTATTTGGGGGTCCAGCCATGGAGAAGAGTTTTGACACTAGGATAAGATAAGGAACACACCCATTATAAAGAAATCACATTAGGATTCTCTTTTTAAGCTGTTCCTTAAAACACTAGTGCTTAGGAAATCTATTGGAGGCAGAAGCAGTCAAGGATAGCCTAGGGTTAGGGTTAGGCTTAGGGTACGGCTTAGGGTACGGCTTAGGGTACGGGTTCGGTGAGGGCTTCGGGTACTGCGTAGGGTATCGGTTAGGGTTAGGGTTAGGGTTAGTGTTAGGGTTAGGGCTCGGTTTAGGGTATTTGTTAGGATTAGGGTACGTGTTAGGGTTAGGGTAGGGGTTCGGGTTAGGGTACGCGTTAGTGTTAGGGTAGTTTTTAAACCTATCCCACTCTATAGATACCCCTTAGCACGTAAAGGAATATTATTTCGAGGTCCAGCCATGGAGAAGAGTTTAGACACTAGGATAAGATAAGGAACACACCCATTATAAAGAAATCACATTAGGATTCTCTTTTTAAGCTGTTCCTTAAAACACTAGTGCTTAGGAAATCTATTGGAGGCAGAAGCAGTCAAGGGTAGCCTAGGGTTAGGGTTAGGCTTGGGGTTAGGCTTAGGGTACGGGTTCGGGGAGGGGTTCTGGTACGGCGTAGGGTATGGGTTAGGGTTAGGGTTAGGGTTAGTGTTAGGGTTAGGGCTCCGTTTAGGGTACGGGTTAGGATTAAGTTACGTGTTAGGGTTAGGGTAGGGGTTAGGGTTAGTTTACGCATTAGGGTTAGGGTAGTTATTAAACCTATCCCACTCTCTAGATACCCCTTAGCACGTAAAGGAATATTATTTCGGGGTCCAGCCATGGAGAAGAGTTTTGACACTAGGATAAGATAAGGAACACACCCATTTTAAAGAAATCACATTAGGATTCACTTTTTAAGCTGTTCCTTAAAACACTACTGCTTAGGAATTCTATTGGAGGCAGAAGCAGTCAAGGGTAGCCTAGGGTTATGGTTAGGCTTAGGGTTAGGCTTAGGGTACGGCTTAGGGTACGGGTTCGGGGAGGGCTTCGGGTACGGCGTAGGGTATGGGTTAGGGTTAGGGTTAGGGTTAGTGTTAGGGTTAGGGCTCGGTTTAGGGTATTGGTTAGGATTAGGGTACGTGTTATGGTTAGGGTAGGGGTTCGGGTTAGGGTACGCGTTAGTGTTAGGGTAGTTTTTAAACCTATCTTACTCTCTAGATACCCCTTAGCACGTAAAGGAATATTATTTCGAGGTCCAGCCATGGAGAAGAGTTTAGACACTAGGATAAGATATGGAACACACCCATTATAAAGAAATCACATTAGGATTCTCTTTTTAAGCTGTTCCTTAAAACACTAGTGCTTAGGAAATCTATTGGAGGCAGAAGCAGTCAAGGGTAGCCTAGGGTTAAGGTTAGGCTTAGGGTTAGGCTTAGGGTACGGCTTAGGGTACGGGTTCGGGGAGGGCTTCGTTTACGGCGTAGGGTATGGGTTAGGGTTAGGGTTAGGGTTAGTGTTAGGGTTAGGGCTCGGTTTAGGGTATTGGTTAGGATTAGGGTACGTGTTAGGGTTAGGGTAGGGGTTCGGGTTAGGGTACGCGTTAGTGTTAGGGTAGTTTTTAAACCTATCCCACTCTCTAGATACCCCTTAGCACGTAAAGGAATATTATTTCGAGGTCCAGCCATGGAGAAGAGTTTAGACACTAGGATAAGATAAGGAACACACCCATTATAAAGAAATCACATTAGGATTCTCTTTTTAAGCTGTTCCTTAAAACACTAGTGCTTAGGAAATCTATTGGAGGCAGAAGCAGTCAAGAGTAGCCTAGGGTTAGGGTTAGGCTTAGGGTACGGCTTAGGGTACGGCTTAGGGTACGGGTTCGGGGAGGGCTTCGGGTACGGCGTAGGGTATGGGTTAGGGTTAGTGTTAGGGTTAGTATTAGGGTTAGGGCTCCGTTTAGGGTACGGATTAGGATTAGGTTACGTGTTAGGGTTAGGGGAGGGGTTAGGGTTAGGGTACGCATTAGTGTTAGGGTAGTTATTAAACCTATCCCACTCTCTAGATACCCCTTAGCACGTAAAGGAATACTATTTGGAGGTCCAGCCATGGAGAAGAGTTTAGACACTTGGATAAGATAAGGAACACACCTATTATAAAGAAATCACATTAGGATTCTCTTTTTAAGCTGTTCTTTAAAACACTAGTGCTTAGGAAATCTATTGGAGGCAGAAGCAGTCAAGGGTAGCCTAGGGTTAGGGTTAGGCTTGGGGTTAGGCTTAGGGTATGGGTTCGGGGAGGGGTTCTGGTACGGCGTAGGGTATGGGTTAGGGTTAGGGTTAGGGTTAGTGTTAGGGTTAGGGCTCCGTTTAGGGTACGGGTTAGGATTAGGTTACGTGTTAGGGTTAGGGTAGGGGTTAGGGTTAGTTTACGCATTAGGGTTAGGGTAGTTATTAAACCTATCCCACTCTCTAGATACCCCTTAGCACGTAAAGGAATATTATTTGGGGGTCAAGCCATGGAGAAGAGTTTAGACACTAGGATAAGATAAGGAACACACCCATTTTAAAGAAATCACATTAGGATTCACTTTTTAAGCTGTTCCTTAAAACACTAGTGCTTAGGAATTCTATTGGAGGCAGAAGCAGTCAAGGGTAGCCTAGGGTTATGGTTAGGCTTAGGGTTAGGCTTAGGGTACGGCTTAGGGTACTGGTTCGGGGAGGGCTTCGGGTACGGCGTAGGGTATGGGTTAGGGTTAGGGTTAGGGTTAGGGTTAGTGTTAGGGTTAGGGCTCGGTTTAGGGTATTGGTTAGGATTAGGGTACGTGTTAGGGATAGGGTAGGGGTGCGGGTTAGGGTACGCGTTAGTGTTAGGGTAGTTTTTAAACATATCTTACTCTCTAGATACCCCTTAGCACGTAAAGGAATATTATTTCGAGGTCCAGCAATGGAGAAGAGTTTAGACACTAGGATAAGATAAGGAACACACCCATTATAAAGAAATCACATTAGGATTCTCTTTTTAAGCTGTTCCTTAAAACACTAGTGCTTAGGAAATCTATTGGAGGCAGAAGCAGTCAAGGGTAGCCTAGGTTTAGGGTTAGGCTTGGGGTTAGGCTTAGGGTACGGGTTCGGGGAGGGGTTCTGGTACGGCGTAGGGTATGGGTTAGGGTTAGGGTGAGGGTTAGTGTTAGGGTTAGGGCTCCGTTTAGGGTACGGGTTAGGATTAAGTTACGTGTTAGGGTTAGGGTAGGGGTTAGGGTTAGTTTACGCATTAGGGTTAGGGTAGTTATTAAACCTATCCCACTCTCTAGATACCCCTTAGCACGTAAAGGAATATTATTTGCGGGTCCAGCCATGGAGAAGAGTTTAGACACTAGGATAAGATAAGGAACACACCCATTTTAAAGAAATCACATTAGGATTCACTTTTTAAGCTGTTCCTTAAAACACTAGTGCTTAGGAATTCTATTGGAGGCAGAAGCAGTCAAGGGTAGCCTAGGGTTATGGTTAGGCTTAGGGTTAGGCTTAGGGTACGGCTTAGGGTACGGGTTCGGGGAAGGCTTCGGGTACGGCGTAGGGTACGGGTTAGGGTTAGGGTTAGGGTTAGTGTTAGGGTTAGGGCTCGGTTTAGGGTATTGGTTAGGATTAGGGTACGTGTTAGGGTTAGGGTAGGGGTTCGGGTTAGGGTACGCGTTAGTGTTAGGGTAGTTTTTAAACCTATCCCACTCTCTAGATACCCCTTAGCACGTAAAGGAATATTATTTCGAGGTCCAGCCATGGAGAAGAGTTTAGACACTAGGATAAGATAAGGAACACACCCATTATAAAGAAATCACATTAGGATTCTCTTTTTAAGCTGTTCCTTAAAACACTAGTGCTTAGGAAATCTATTGGAGGCAGAAGCAGTCAAGAGTAGCCTAGGGTTAGGGTTAGGCTTAGGGTACGGCTTAGGGTACGGGTTCGGGGAGGGCTTCGGGTACGGCGTAGGGTATGGGTTAGGGTTAGTGTTAGGGTTAGTGTTAGGGTTAGGGCTCCGTTTAGGGTACGGGTTAGGATTAGGTTACGTGTTAGGGTTAGGGGAGGGGTTAGGGTTCGGGTACGCATTAGTGTTAGGGTAGTTATTAAACCTATCCCACTCTCTAGATACCCCTTAGCACGTAAAGGAATACTATTTGGAGGTCCAGCCATGGAGAAGAGTTTAGACACTAGGATAAGATAAGGAACACACCCATTATAAAGAAATCACATTAGGATTCTCTTTTTAAGCTGTTCCTTAAAACACTAGGGCTTAGGAAATCTATTGGAGGCAGAAGCAGTCAAGGGTAGCCTAGGGTTAGGGTTAGGCTTAGGGTACGGCTTAGGGTACGGCTTAGGTTACGGGTTAGGATTAGGTTACGTGTTAGGGTTAGGGTAGGGGTTAGGGTTAGGGTACGCATTAGGGTTAGGGTAGTTATTAAACCTATCCTACTCTCTAGATACCCCTTAGCACGTAAAGGAATATTATTTGGGGGTCCAGCCATGGAGAAGAGTTTAGACACTAGGATAAGATAAGGAACACACCCGTTATAAAGAAATCACATTAGGATTCTCTTTTTAAGCTGTTCCTTAAAACACTAGTGCTTAGGAAATCTATTGGAGGCAGAAGCAGTCAAGGGTAGCCTAGGGTTAGGGTTAGGCTTAGGGTTAGGCTTAGGGTACGGCTTAGGGTACGGGTTCGGTGAGGGCTTCGGGTACTGCGTAGGGTATCGGTTAGGGTTAGGGTTAGGGTTAGTGTTAGGGTTAGGGCTCGGTTTAGGGTACGGTTTAGGATTAGTGTACGTGTTAGGGTTAGGGTAGGGGTTAGGGTTAGGGTACACATTAGGGTTAAGGTAGCTATCAAACCTATCCCACTCTCTAGATACCCCTTAGCACGTAAAGGAATATTATTTGGGGGTGCAGCCATGGAGAAGAGTTTAGACACTAGGATAAGATAAGGAACACACCCATTATAAAGAAATCACATTAGGATTCTCTTTTTAAGCTGTTCCTTAAAACACTAGTGCTTAGGAAATCTATTGGAGGCAGAAGCAGTCAAGAGTAGCCTAGGGTTAGGGTTAGGCTTAGGGTACGGCTTAGGGTACGGCTTAGGGTACGGGTTCGGTGAGGGCTTCGGGTACGGCGTAGGGTATGGGTTAGGGTTAGGGTTAGGGTTAGTGTTAGGGTTAGGGCTCCGTTTAGGGTACGGGTTAGGATTAGGTTACGTGTTAGCGTTAGGGTAGGGGTTAGGGTTAGGGTACGCATTAGTGTTAGGGTAGTTATTAAACCTATCCCACTCTCTAGATACCCCTTAGCACGTAAAGGAATACTATTTGGAGGTCCAGCCATGGAGAAGAGTTTAGACACCAGGATAAGATAAGGAACACACCCATTATAAAGAAATCACATTAGGATTCTCTTTTTAAGCTGTTCCTTAAAACACTAGTGCTTAGGAAATCTATTGGAGGCAGAAGCAGTCAAGGGTAGCCTAGGGTTAGGGTTAGGCTTGGGGTTAGGCATAGGGTACGGGTTCGGGGAGGGGTTCTGGTACGGCGTAGGGTATGGGTTAGGGTTAGGGTTAGGGTTAGTGTTAGGGTTAGGGCTCCGTTTAGGGTACGGGTTAGGATTAAGTTACGTGTTAGGGTTAGGGTAGGGGTTAGGGTTAGTTTACGCATTAGGGTTTAGGGTAGTTATTAAACCTATCCCACTCTCTAGATACCCCTTAGCACGTAAAGGAATATTATTTGGGGGTCCAGCCATGGAGAAGAGTTTAGACACTAGGATAAGATAAGGAACACACCAATTATAAAGAAATCACATTAGGATTCTCTTTTGAAGCTGTTCCTTAAAACACTAGTGCCTAGGAAAACTATTGGAGGCAGAAGCAGTCAAGGGTAGCCTAGGGTTAGGGTTAGGCTTAGGGTTAGGCTTAGGGTACGGCTTAGGGTACGGGTTCGGGGAGGGGTTCGGGTATGGCGTAGGGTATGGGTTAGGGTTAGGGTTAGGGTTAGTGTTAGGGTTAGGGCTCAGTTTAGGATATGGGTTAGGATTAGGGTACATGTTAGGATTAGGCTAGGGGTTAGGGTTAGGGTACGCGTTAGGGTTAGGGTAGTTATTAAACCTATCCCACTCTCTAGATACACCTGAGCACGTAAAGGAATATTATTTGGGGGTCCAGCCATGGAGAAGAGTTTTGACACTAGGATAAGGAACACACCCATTATAAAGAAATCACATTAGGATTCTCTTTTTAAGCTGTTCCTTAAAACACTAGTGCTTAGGAAATCTATTGGAGGCAGAAGCAGTCAAGGGTAGCCTAGGGTTAGGGTTAGGCTTAGGGTACGGCTTAGGGTACGGGTTCGCTGAGGGCTTCGGGTACTGCGTAGGGTATCGGTTAGGGTTAGGGTTAGGGTTAGTGTTAGGGTTAGGGCTCGGTTTAGGGTATTTGTTAGGATTAGGGTACGTGTTAGGGTTAGGGTAGGGGTTCGGGTTAGGGTACGCGTTAGTGTTAGGGTAGTTTTTAAACCTATCCCACTCTCTAGATACCCCTTAGCACGTAAAGGAATATTATTTCGAGGTCCAGCCATGGAGAAGAGTTTAGACACTAGGATAAGATAAGGAACACACCCATTATAAAGAAATCACATTAGGATTCTCTTTTTAAGCTGTTCCTTAAAACACTAGTGCTTAGGAAATCTATTGGAGGCAGAAGCAGTCAAGAGTAGCCTAGGGTTAGGGTTAGGCTTAGGGTACGGCTTAGGGTACGGGTTCGGGGAGGGCTTCGGGTACGGCGTAGGGTATGGGTTAGGGTTAGTGTTAGGGTTAGTGTTAGGGTTAGGGCTCCGTTTAGGGTACGGGTTAGGATTAGGTTACGTGTTAGGGTTAGGGGAGGGGTTAGGGTTCGGGTACGCATTAGTGTTAGGGTAGTTATTAAACCTATCCCACTCTCTAGATACCCCTTAGCACGTAAAGGAATACTATTTGGAGGTCCAGCCATGGAGAAGAGTTTAGACACTAGGATAAGATAAGGAACACACCCATTATAAAGAAATCACATTAGGATTCTCTTTTTAAGCTGTTCCTTAAAACACTAGGGCTTAGGAAATCTATTGGAGGCAGAAGCAGTCAAGGGTAGCCTAGGGTTAGGGTTAGGCTTAGGGTACGGCTTAGGGTACGGCTTAGGTTACGGGTTAGGATTAGGTTACGTGTTAGGGTTAGGGTAGGGGTTAGGGTTAGGGTACGCATTAGGGTTAGGGTAGTTATTAAACCTATCCTACTCTCTAGATACCCCTTAGCACGTAAAGGAATATTATTTGGGGGTCCAGCCATGGAGAAGAGTTTAGACACTAGGATAAGATAAGGAACACACCCGTTATAAAGAAATCACATTAGGATTCTCTTTTTAAGCTGTTCCTTAAAACACTAGTGCTTAGGAAATCTATTGGAGGCAGAAGCAGTCAAGGGTAGCCTAGGGTTAGGGTTAGGCTTAGGGTTAGTCTTAGGGTACGGCTTAGGATACGGGTTCGGTGAGGGCTTCGGGTACTGCGTAGGGTATCGGTTAGGGTTAGGGTTAGGGTTAGTGTTAGGGTTAGGGCTCGGTTTAGGGTACGGTTTAGGATTAGTGTACGTGTTAGGGTTAGGGTAGGGGTTAGGGTTAGGGTACACATTAGGGTTAAGGTAGCTATCAAACCTATCCCACTCTCTAGATACCCCTTAGCACGTAAAGGAATATTATTTGGGGGTGCAGCCATGGAGAAGAGTTTAGACACTAGGATAAGATAAGGAACACACCCATTATAAAGAAATCACATTAGGATTCTCTTTTTAAGCTGTTCCTTAAAACACTAGTGCTTAGGAAATCTATTGGAGGCAGAAGCAGTCAAGAGTAGCCTAGGGTTAGGGTTAGGCTTAGGGTACGGCTTAGGGTACGGGTTCGGGGAGGGCTTCGGGTACGGCGTAGGGTATGGGTTAGGGTTAGTGTTAGGGTTAGTGTTAGGGTTAGGGCTCCGTTTAGGGTACGGGTTAGGATTAGGTTACGTGTTAGGGTTAGGGGAGGGGTTAGGGTTAGGGTACGCATTAGTGTTAGGGTAGTTTTTAAACCTATCCCACTCTCTAGATACCCCTTAGCACGTAAAGAAATACTATTTGGAGGTCCAGCCATGGAGAAGAGTTTAGACACTAGGATAAGATAAGGAACACACCTATTATAAAGAAATCACATTAGGATTCTCTTTTTAAGCTGTTCTTTAAAACACTAGTGCTTAGGAAATCTATTGGAGGCAGAAGCAGTCAAGGGTAGCCTAGGGTTAGGGTTAGGCTTGGGGTTAGGCTTAGGGTACGGGTTCGGGGAGGGGTTCTGGTACGGCGTAGGGTATGGGTTAGGGTTAGGGTTAGGGTTAGTGTTAGGGTTAGGGCTCCGTTTAGGGTACGGGTTAGGATTAGGTTACGTGTTAGGGTTAGGGTAGGGGTTAGGGTTAGTTTATGCATTAGGGTTAGGGTAGTTATTAAACCTATCCCACTCTCTAGATACCCCTTAGCACGTAAAGGAATATTATTTTGGGGTCAAGCCATGGAGAAGACTTTAGACACTAGGATAAGATAAGGAACACACCCATTTTAAAGAAATCACATTAGGATTCACTTTTTAAGCTGTTCCTTAAACACTAGTGCTTAGGAATTCTATTGTAGGCAGAAGCAGTCAAGGGTAGCCTAGGGTTATGGTTAGGCTTAGGGTTAGGCTTAGGGTACGGATTAGGGTACGGGTTCGGGGAGGGCTTCGGGTACGGCGTAGGGTATGGGTTAGGGTTAGGTTTAGGGTTAGGGTTAGTGTTAGGGTTAGGGCTCGGTTTAGGGTACGGTTTAGGATTAGGGTACGTGTTAGGGTTAGGGTAGGGGTTCGGGTTAGGGTACGCGTTAGTGTTAGGGTAGTTTTTAAAACTATCCCACTCTCTAGATACCCCGTAGCACGTAAAGGAATATTATTTCGAGGTCCAGCCATGGACAAGAGTTTAGACACTAGGATAAGATAAGGAACACACCCATTATAAAGAAATCACATTAGGATTCTCTTTTTAAGCTGTTCCTTAAAACACTAGTGCTTAGGAAATCTATTGGAGGCAGAAGCAGTCAAGGGTAGCCTAGGGTTAGGGTTAGGCTTAGGGTACGGCTTAGGGTACGGCTTAGGGTACGGGTTCGGTGAGGGCTTCGGGTACTGCGTAGGGTATCGGTTAGGGTTAGGGTTAGGGTTAGTGTTAGGGTTAGGGCTCGGTTTAGGGTATTTGTTAGGATTAGGGTGCGTGTTAGGGTTAGGGTAGGGGTTCGGGTTAGGGTACGCGTTAGTGTTAGGGTAGTTTTTAAACCTATCCCACTCTCTAGATACCCCTTAGCACGTAAAGGAATATTATTTCGAGGTCCAGCCATGGAGAAGAGTTTAGACACTAGGATAAGATAAGGAACACACCCATTATAAAGAAATCACATTAGGATTCTCTTTTTAAGCTGTTCCTTAAAACACTAGTGCTTAGGAAATCTATTGGAGGCAGAAGCAGTCAAGGGTAGCCTAGGGTTAGGGTTAGGCTTAGGGTACGGCTTAGGGTACGGCTTAGGGTACGGGTTCGGTGAGGGCTTCGGGTACGGCGTAGGGTATGGGTTAGGGTTAGGGTTAGGGTTAGTGTTAGGGTTAGGGCTCCGTTTAGGGTACGGGTTAGGATTAGGTTACGTGTTAGCGTTAGGGTAGGGGTTAGGGTTAGGGTACGCATTAGTGTTAGGGTAGTTATTAAACCTATCCCACTCTCTAGATACCCCTTAGCACGTAAAGGAATACTATTTGGAGGTCCAGCCATGGAGAAGAGTTTAGACAACAGGATAAGATAAGGAACACACCCATTATAAAGAAATCACATTAGGATTCTCTTTTTAAGCTGTTCCTTAAAACACTAGTTCTTAGGAAATCTATTGGAGGCAGAAGCAGTCAAGGGTAGCCTAGGGTTAGGGTTAGGCTTGGGGTTAGGCATAGGGTACGGGTTCGGGGAGGGGTTCTGGTACGGCGTAGGGTATGGGTTAGGGTTAGGGTTAGGGTTAGTGTTAGGGTTAGGGCTCCGTTTAGGGTACGGGTTAGGATTAAGTTACGTGTTAGGGTTAGGGTAGGGGTTAGGGTTAGTTTACGCATTAGGGTTAGGGTAGTTATTAAACCTATCCCACTCTCTAGATACCCCTTAGCACGTAAAGGAATATTATTTGGGGGTCCAGCCATGGAGAAGAGTTTAGACACTAGGATAAGATAAGGAACACACCAATTATAAAGAAATCACATTAGGATTCTCTTTTGAAGCTGTTCCTTAAAACACTAGTGCCTAGGAAAACTATTGGAGGCAGAAGCAGTCAAGGGTAGCGTAGGGTTAGGGTTAGGCTTAGGGTTAGGCTTAGGGTACGGCTTAGGGTACGGGTTCGGGGAGGGGTTCGGGTATGGCGTAGGGTATGGGTTAGGGTTAGGGTTAGGGTTAGTGTTAGGGTTAGGGCTCAGTTTAGGATATGGGTTAGGATTAGGGTACATGTTAGGATTAGGCTAGGGGTTAGGGTTAGGGTACGCGTTAGGGTTAGGGTAGTTATTAAACCTATCCCACTCTCTAGATACACCTGAGCACGTAAAGGAATATTATTTGGGGGTCCAGCCATGGAGAAGAGTTTTGACACTAGGATAAGGAACACACCCATTATAAAGAAATCACATTAGGATTCTCTTTTTAAGCTGTTCCTTAAAACACTAGTGCTTAGGAAATCTATTGGAGGCAGAAGCAGTCAAGGGTAGCCTAGGGTTAGGGTTAGGCTTAGGGTACGGCTTAGGGTACGGGTTCGCTGAGGGCTTCGGGTACTGCGTAGGGTATCGGTTAGGGTTAGGGTTAGGGTTAGTGTTAGGGTTAGGGCTCGGTTTAGGGTATTTGTTAGGATTAGGGTACGTGTTAGGGTTAGGGTAGGGGTTCGGGTTAGGGTACGCGTTAGTGTTAGGGTAGTTTTTAAACCTATCCCACTCTATAGATACCCCTTAGCACGTAAAGGAATATTATTTCGAGGTCCAGCCATGGAGAAGAGTTTAGACACTAGGATAAGATAAGGAACACACCCATTATAAAGAAATCACATTAGGATTCTCTTTTTAAGCTGTTCCTTAAAACACTAGTGCTTAGGAAATCTATTGGAGGCAGAAGCAGTCAAGGGTAGCCTAGGGTTAGGGTTAGGCTTGGGGTTAGGCTTAGGGTACGGGTTCGGGGAGGGGTTCTGGTACGGCGTAGGGTATGGGTTAGGGTTAGGGTGAGGGTTAATGTTAGGGTTAGGGCTCCGTTTAGGGTACGTGTTAGCATTAAGTTACGTGTTAGGGTTAGGGTAGGGGTTAGGGTTAGTTTACGCATTAGGGTTAGGGTAGTTATTAAACCTATCCCACTCTCTAGATACCCCTTAGCACGTAAAGGAATATTATTTGGGGGTCCAGCCATGGAGAAGAGTTTAGACACTAGGATAAGATAAGGAACACACCCATTTTAAAGAAATCACATTAGGATTCACTTTTTAAGCTGTTCCTTAAAACACTAGTGCTTAGGAATTCTATTGGAGGCAGAAGCAGTCAAGGGTAGCCTAGGGTTATGGTTAGGCTTAGGGTTAGGCTTAGGGTACGGCTTAGGGTAGGGGTTCGGGGAGGGCTTCGGGTACGGCGTAGGGTATGGGATAGGGTTAGGGTTAGGGTTAGTGTTAGGGTTAGGGCTCGGTTTAGGGTATTGGTTAGGATTAGGGTACGTGTTAGGGTTAGGGTAGGGGTTCGGGTTAGGGTACGCGTTAGTGTTAGGGTAGTTTTTAAACCTATCTTACTCTCTAGATACCCCTTAGCACGTAAAGGAATATTATTTCGAGGTCCAGCCATGGAGAAGAGTTTAGACACTAGGATAAGATATGGAACACACCCATTATAAAGAAATCACATTAGGATTCTCTTTTTAAGCTGTTCCTTAAAACACTAGTGCTTAGGAAATCTATTGGAGGCAGAAGCAGTCAAGGGTAGCCTAGGGTTAAGGTTAGGCTTAGGGTTAGGCTTAGGGTACGGCTTAGGGTACGGGTTCGGGGAGGGCTTCGGGTACGGCGTAGGGTATGGGTTAGGGTTAGGGTTAGGGTTAGTGTTAGGGTTAGGGCTCGGTTTAGGGTATTGTTTAGGTTTAGGGTATGTGTTAGGGTTAGGGTAGGGGTTCGGGTTAGGGTACGCGTTAGTGTTAGGGTAGTTTTTAAACCTATCCCACTCTCTAGATAACCCTTAGCACGTAAAGGAATATTATTTCGAGGTCCAGCCATGGAGAAGAGTTTAGACACTAGGATAAGATAAGGAACACACCCATTATAAAGAAATCACATTAGGATTCTCTTTTTAAGCTGTTCCTTAAAACACTAGTGCTTAGGAAATCTATTGGAGGCAGAAGCAGTCAAGCGTAGCCTAGGGTTAGGGTTAGGCTTAGGGTACGGCTTAGGGTACGGGTTCGGTGAGGGCTTCGGGTACTGCGTAGGGTATCGGTTAGGGTTAGGGTTAGGGTTAGTGTTAGGGTTAGGGCTCGGTTTAGGGTATTTATAGGATTAGGGTACGTGTTAGGGTTAGGGTAGGGGTTCGGGTTAGGGTACGCGTTAGTGTTAGGGTAGTTTTTAAACTTATCTTACTCTCTAGATACCCCTTAGCACGTAAAGGAATATTATTTCGAGGTCCAGCCATGGAGAAGAGTTTAGACACTAGGATAAGATAAGGAACACACCCATTATAAAGAAATCACATTAGGATTCTCTTTTTAAGCTGTTCCTTAAAACACTAGTGCTTAGGAAATCTATTGGAGGCAGAAGCAGTCAAGGGTAGCCTAGGGTTAGGGTTAGGCTTAGGGTACGGCTTAGGGTACGGCTTAGGGTACGTCTTAGGGTACAGGTTCAGGGAGTGCTTCGGGTACGGCGTAGAGTATGGGTTAGGGTTAGGGTTAGGGTTAGTTTTAGGGTTAGGGCTCGGTTTAGGTTATTGGTTAGGATTAGGGTACGTGTTAGGGTTAGGGTAGGGGTTAGGGTTAGGGTACGCGTTAGTGTTAGGGTAGTTATTAAACCTATCCCACTCTCTAGATACCCCTTAGCACGTAAAGGAATACTATTTGGAGGTCCATCCATGGAGAAGAGTTTAGACACTAGGATAAGATAAGGAACACACCCATTATAAAGAAATCACATTAGGATTCTCTTTTTAAGCTGTTCGTTAAAACACTAGTGCTTAGGAAATCTATTGGAGGCAGAAGCAGTCAAGGGTAGCCTAGAGTTAGGGTTAGGCTTAGGGTACGGCTTAGGGTACGGCATAGGGTACGGGTTCGGGGAGGGCTTCGGGTACGGCGTAGGGTATGGGTTAGGGTTAGGGTTAGGGTTAGTGTTAGGGTTAGGGCTCCGTTTAGGGTACGGGTTAGGATTAAGTTACGTGTTAGGGTTAGGGTAGGGGTTAGGGTTAGGGTACGCATTAGGGTTAGGGTAGTTATTAAACCTATTCCACTCTCTAGATACCCCTTAGCACGTAAAGGAATATTATTTGGGGGTCAAGCCATGGAGAAGAGTTTAGGCCCTAGGATAAGATAAGGAACACACCCATTATAAAGAAATCACATTAGGATTCTCTTTTTAAGCTGTTCCTTAAAACACTAGTGCTTAGGAAATCTATTGGAGGCAGAAGCAGTCATGGGTAGCCTAGGGTTAGGGTTAGGCTTAGGGTTAGGCTTAGGGTACGGCTTAGGGTACGGGTTCGGTGAGGGCTTCGGGTACTGCGTAGGGTATCGGTTAGGGTTAGGGTTAGGGTTAGTGTTAGGGTTAGGGCTCGGTTTAGGGTACGGTTTAGGATTAGGGTACGTGTTAGGGTTAGGGTAGGGGTTAGGATTAGGGTACGCATTAGGGTTAGGGTAGTTATTAAACCTATCCCACTCTCTAGATACCCCTTAGCACGTAAAGGAATAATATTTGGGGGTCCAGCCATGGAGAAGAGTTTAGACACTAGGATAAGATAAGGAACACACCCATTATAAAGAAATCACATTAGGATTCTCTTTTTAAGCTGTTCCTTAAAACACTAGTGCCTAGGAAAACTATTGGAGGCAGAAGCAGTCAAGGGTAGCCTAGGGTTAGGGTTAGGCTTAGGGTTAGGCTTAGGGTACAGCTTAGGGTATGGTTCGGGGAGGGGTTCGGGTACGGCGTAGGGTATGGGTTAGGGTTAGGGTTAGGGTTAGTGTTAGGGTTAGGGCTCAGTTTAGGATACGGGTTAGGATTAGGGTACATGTTAGGATTAGGGTAGGGGTTAGGGTTAGGGTACGCGTTAGGGTTAGGGTAGTTATTAAACCTATCCCACTCTCTAGATACACCTTAGCACGTAAAGGAATATTATTTGGGGGTCCAGCCATGGAGAAGAGTTTTGACACTAGGATAAGATAAGGAACACACCCATTATAAAGAAATCACATTAGGATTCTCTTTTTAAGCTGTTCCTTAAAACACTAGTGCTTAGGAAATCTATTGGAGGCAGAAGCAGTCAAGGATAGCCTAGGGTTAGGGTTAGGCTTAGGGTACGGCTTAGGGTACGGCTTAGGGTACGGGTTCGGTGAGGGCTTCGGGTACTGCGTAGGGTATCGGTGAGGGTTAGGGTTAGGGTTAGTGTTAGGGTTAGGGCTCGGTTTAGGGTATTTGTTAGGATTAGGGTACGTGTTAGGGTTAGGGTAGGGGTTCGGGTTAGGGTACGCGTTAGTGTTAGGGTAGTTTTTAAACCTATCCCACTCTATAGATACCCCTTAGCACGTAAAGGAATATTATTTCGAGGTCCAGCCATGGAGAAGAGTTTAGACACTAGGATAAGATAAGGAACACACCCATTATAAAGAAATCACATTAGGATTCTCTTTTTAAGCTGTTCCTTAAAACACTAGTGCTTAGGAAATCTATTGGAGGCAGAAGCAGTCAAGGGTAGCCTAGGGTTAGGGTTAGGCTTGGGGTTAGGCTTAGGGTACGGGTTCGGGGAGGGGTTCTGGTACGGCGTAGGGTATGGGTTAGGGTTAGGGTTAGGGTTAGTGTTAGGGTTAGGGCTCCGTTTAGGGTACGGGTTAGGATTAAGTTACGTGTTAGGGTTAGGGTAGGGGTTAGGGTTAGTTTACGCATTAGGGTTAGGGTAGTTATTAAACCTATCCCACTCTCTAGATACCCCTTAGCACGTAAAGGAATATTATTTCGGGGTCCAGCCATGGAGAAGAGTTTTGACACTAGGATAAGATAAGGAACACACCCATTTTAAAGAAATCACATTAGGATTCACTTTTTAAGCTGTTCCTTAAAACACTACTGCTTAGGAATTCTATTGGAGGCAGAAGCAGTCAAGGGTAGCCTAGGGTTATGGTTAGGCTTAGGGTTAGGCTTAGGGTACGGCTTAGGGTACGGGTTCGGGGAGGGCTTCGGGTACGGCGTAGGGTATGGGTTAGGGTTAGGGTTAGGGTTAGTGTTAGGGTTAGGGCTCGGTTTAGGGTATTGGTTAGGATTAGGGTACGTGTTATGGTTAGGGTAGGGGTTCGGGTTAGGGTACGCGTTAGTGTTAGGGTAGTTTTTAAACCTATCTTACTCTCTAGATACCCCTTAGCACGTAAAGGAATATTATTTCGAGGTCCAGCCATGGAGAAGAGTTTAGACACTAGGATAAGATATGGAACACACCCATTATAAAGAAATCACATTAGGATTCTCTTTTTAAGCTGTTCCTTAAAACACTAGTGCTTAGGAAATCTATTGGAGGCAGAAGCAGTCAAGGGTAGCCTAGGGTTAAGGTTAGGCTTAGGGTTAGGCTTAGGGTACGGCTTAGGGTACGGGTTCGGGGAGGGCTTCGTTTACGGCGTAGGGTATGGGTTAGGGTTAGGGTTAGGGTTAGTGTTAGGGTTAGGGCTCGGTTTAGGGTATTGGTTAGGATTAGGGTACGTGTTAGGGTTAGGGTAGGGGTTCGGGTTAGGGTACGCGTTAGTGTTAGGGTAGTTTTTAAACCTATCCCACTCTCTAGATACCCCTTAGCACGTAAAGGAATATTATTTCGAGGTCCAGCCATGGAGAAGAGTTTAGACACTAGGATAAGATAAGGAACACACCCATTATAAAGAAATCACATTAGGATTCTCTTTTTAAGCTGTTCCTTAAAACACTAGTGCTTAGGAAATCTATTGGAGGCAGAAGCAGTCAAGAGTAGCCTAGGGTTAGGGTTAGGCTTAGGGTACGGCTTAGGGTACGGCTTAGGGTACGGGTTCGGGGAGGGCTTCGGGTACGGCGTAGGGTATGGGTTAGGGTTAGTGTTAGGGTTAGTATTAGGGTTAGGGCTCCGTTTAGGGTACGGATTAGGATTAGGTTACGTGTTAGGGTTAGGGGAGGGGTTAGGGTTAGGGTACGCATTAGTGTTAGGGTAGTTATTAAACCTATCCCACTCTCTAGATACCCCTTAGCACGTAAAGGAATACTATTTGGAGGTCCAGCCATGGAGAAGAGTTTAGACACTTGGATAAGATAAGGAACACACCTATTATAAAGAAATCACATTAGGATTCTCTTTTTAAGCTGTTCTTTAAAACACTAGTGCTTAGGAAATCTATTGGAGGCAGAAGCAGTCAAGGGTAGCCTAGGGTTAGGGTTAGGCTTGGGGTTAGGCTTAGGGTATGGGTTCGGGGAGGGGTTCTGGTACGGCGTAGGGTATGGGTTAGGGTTAGGGTTAGGGTTAGTGTTAGGGTTAGGGCTCCGTTTAGGGTACGGGTTAGGATTAGGTTACGTGTTAGGGTTAGGGTAGGGGTTAGGGTTAGTTTACGCATTAGGGTTAGGGTAGTTATTAAACCTATCCCACTCTCTAGATACCCCTTAGCACGTAAAGGAATATTATTTGGGGGTCAAGCCATGGAGAAGAGTTTAGACACTAGGATAAGATAAGGAACACACCCATTTTAAAGAAATCACATTAGGATTCACTTTTTAAGCTGTTCCTTAAAACACTAGTGCTTAGGAATTCTATTGGAGGCAGAAGCAGTCAAGGGTAGCCTAGGGTTATGGTTAGGCTTAGGGTTAGGCTTAGGGTACGGCTTAGGGTACTGGTTCGGGGAGGGCTTCGGGTACGGCGTAGGGTATGGGTTAGGGTTAGGGTTAGGGTTAGGGTTAGTGTTAGGGTTAGGGCTCGGTTTAGGGTATTGGTTAGGATTAGGGTACGTGTTAGGGATAGGGTAGGGGTTCGGGTTAGGGTACGCGTTAGTGTTAGGGTAGTTTTTAAACATATCTTACTCTCTAGATACCCCTTAGCACGTAAAGGAATATTATTTCGAGGTCCAGCAATGGAGAAGAGTTTAGACACTAGGATAAGATAAGGAACACACCCATTATAAAGAAATCACATTAGGATTCTCTTTTTAAGCTGTTCCTTAAAACACTAGTGCTTAGGAAATCTATTGGAGGCAGAAGCAGTCAAGGGTAGCCTAGGTTTAGGGTTAGGCTTGGGGTTAGGCTTAGGGTACGGGTTCGGGGAGGGGTTCTGGTACGGCGTAGGGTATGGGTTAGGGTTAGGGTGAGGGTTAGTGTTAGGGTTAGGGCTCCGTTTAGGGTACGGGTTAGGATTAAGTTACGTGTTAGGGTTAGGGTAGGGGTTAGGGTTAGTTTACGCATTAGGGTTAGGGTAGTTATTAAACCTATCCCACTCTCTAGATACCCCTTAGCACGTAAAGGAATATTATTTGCGGGTCCAGCCATGGAGAAGAGTTTAGACACTAGGATAAGATAAGGAACACACCCATTTTAAAGAAATCACATTAGGATTCACTTTTTAAGCTGTTCCTTAAAACACTAGTGCTTAGGAATTCTATTGGAGGCAGAAGCAGTCAAGGGTAGCCTAGGGTTATGGTTAGGCTTAGGGTTAGGCTTAGGGTACGGCTTAGGGTACGGGTTCGGGGAAGGCTTCGGGTACGGCGTAGGGTACGGGTTAGGGTTAGGGTTAGGGTTAGTGTTAGGGTTAGGGCTCGGTTTAGGGTATTGGTTAGGATTAGGGTACGTGTTAGGGTTAGGGTAGGGATTCGGGTTAGGGTACGCGTTAGTGTTAGGGTAGTTTTTAAACCTATCTTACTCTCTAGATACCCCTTAGGACGTAAAGGAATATTATTTCGAGGTCCAGCCATGGAGAAGAGTTTAGACACTAGGATAAGATATGGAACACACCCATTATAAAGAAATCACATTAGGATTCTCTTTTTAAACTGTTCCTTAAAACACTAGTGCTTAGGAAATCTATTGGAGGCAGAAGCAGTCAAGGGTAGCCTAGGGTTAAGGTTAGGCTTAGGGTTAGGCCTAGGGTACGGCTTAGGGTACGGGTTCGGGGAGGGCTTCGGGTACGGCGTAGGGTATGGGTTAGGGTTAGGGTTAGGGTTAGTGTTAGGGTTAGGGCTCGGTTTAGGGTATTGGTTAGTATTAGGGTACGTGTTAGGGTTAGGGTAGGGGTTCGGGTTAGGGTACGCGTTAGTGTTAGGGTAGTTTTTAAACCTATCCCACTCTCTAGATACCCCTTAGCACGTAAAGGAATATTATTTCGAGGTCCAGCCATGGAGAAGAGTTTAGACACTAGGATAAGATAAGGAACACACCCATTATAAAGAAATCACATTAAGATTCTCTTTTTAAGCTGTTCCTTAAAACACTAGTGCTTAGGAAATCTATTGGAGGCAGAAGCAGTCAAGAGTAGCCTAGGGTTAGGGTTAGGCTTAGGGTACGGCTTAGGGTACGGGTTCGGGGAGGGCTTCTGGTACGGCGTAGGGTATGGGTTAGGGTTAGTGTTAGGGTTAGTGTTAGGGTTAGGGCTCCGTTTAGGGTACGGGTTAGGATTAGGTTACGTGTTAGGGTTAGGGGAGGGGTTAGGGTTAGGGTACGCATTAGTGTTAGGGTAGTTTTTAAACCTATCCCACTCTCTAGATACCCCTTAGCACGTAAAGGAATACTATTTGGAGGTCCAGCCATGGAGAAGAGTTTAGACACTAGGATAAGATAAGGAACACACCTATTATAAAGAAATCACATTAGGATTCTCTTTTTAAGCTGCTCTTTAAAACACTAGTGCTTAGGAAATCTATTGGAGGCAGAAGCAGTCAAGGGTAGCCTAGGGTTAGGGTTAGGCTTGGGGTTAGGCTTAGGGTACGGGTTCGGGGAGGGGTTCTGGTACGGCGTAGGGTATGGGTTAGGGTTATGGTTAGGGTTAGTGTTAGGGTTAGGGCTCCGTTTAGGGTACGGTTTAGGATTAGGTTACGTGTTAGGGTTAGGGTAGGGGTTAGGGTTAGTTTACGCATTAGGGTTAGGGTAGTTATTAAACCTATCCTACCCTCTACATACCCCTTAGCACGTAAAGGAATATTATTTTGGGGTCTAGCCATGGAGAAGAGTTTAGACACTAGGATAAGATAAGGAACACACCCATTTTAAAGAAATCACATTAGGATTCACTTTTTAAGCTGTTCCTTAAAACACTAGTGCTTAGGAATTCTATTGGAGGCAGAAGCAGTCAAGGGTAGCCTAGGGTTATGGTTAGGCTAAGGGTTAGGCTTAGGGTACGGCTTAGGGTACGGGTTCGGGGAGGGCTTCGGGTACGGCGTAGGGTATGGGTTAGGGTTAGGGTTAGGGTTAGGGTTAGTGTTAGGGTTAGGGCTCGGTTTAGGGTACGGTTTAGGATTAGGGTACGTGTTAGGGTTAGGGTAGGGGTTCGGGTTAGGGTACGCGTTAGTGTTAGGGTAGTTTTTAAACCTATCCCACTCTCTAGATACCCCTTAGCACGTAAAGGAATATTATTTCGAGGTCCAGCCATGGAGAAGAGTTTAGACACTAGGATAAGATAAGGAACACACCCATTATAAAGAAATCACATAAGGATTCTGTTTTTAAGCTGTTCCTTAAAACACTAGTGCTTAGGAAATCTATTGGAGGCAGAAGCAGTCAAGGGTAGCCTAGGGTTAGGGTTAGGCTTAGGGTACGGCTTAGGGTACGGCTTAGGGTACGGGTTCGGTGAGGGCTTCGGGTACTGCGTAGGGTATCGGTTAGGGTTAGGGTTAGGGTTAGTGTTAGGGTTAGGGCTCGGTTTAGGGTATTTGTTAGGATTAGGGTGCGTGTTAGGGTTAGGGTAAGGGTTCGGGTTAGGGTACGCGTTAGTGTTAGGGTAGTTTTTAAACCTATCCCACTCTCTAGATACCCCTTAGCACGTAAAGGAATATTATTTCGAGGTCCAGCCATGGAGAAGAGTTTAGACACTAGGATAAGATAAGGAACACACCCATTATAAAGAAATCACATTAGGATTCTCTTTTTAAGCTGTTCCTTAAAACACTAGTGCTTAGGAAATCTATTGGAGGCAGAAGCAGTCAAGGGTAGCCTAGGGTTAGGGTTAGGCTTAGGGTACGGCTTAGGGTACGGCTTAGGGTACGGGTTCGGTGAGGGCTTCGGGTACGGCGTAGGGTATGGGTTAGGGTTAGGGTTAGGGTTAGTGTTAGGGTTAGGGCTCTGTTTAGGGTACGGGTTAGGATTAGGTTACGTGTTAGGGTTAGGGTAGGGGTTAGGGTTAGTTTACGCATTAGGGTTAGGGTAGTTATTAAACCTATCCCACTCTCTAGATACCCCTTAGCACGTAAAGGAATACTATTTGGAGGTCCAGGCATGGAGAAGAGTTTAGACACCAGGATAAGATAAGGAACACACCCATTATAAAGAAATCACATTAGGATTCTCTTTTTAAGCTGTTCCTTAAAACACTAGTGCTTAGGAAATCTATTGGAGGCAGAAGCAGTCAAGGGTAGCCTAGGGTTAGGGTTAAGCTTGGGGTTAGGCATAGGGTACGGGTTCGGGGAGGGGTTCTGGTACGGCGTAGGGTATGGGTTAGGGTTAGGGTTAGGGTTAGTGTTAGGGTTAGGGCTCCGTTTAGGGTACGGGTTAGGATTAAGTTACGTGTTAGGGTTAGGGTAGGGGTTAGGGTTAGTTTACGCATTAGGGTTAGGGTAGTTATTAAACCTATCCCACTCTCTAGATACCCCTTAGCAGGTAAAGGAATATTATTTGGGGGTCCAGCCATGGAGAAGAGTTTAGACACTAGGATAAGATAAGGAACACACCCATTATAAAGAAATCACATTAGGATTCTCTTTTTAAGCTGTTCCTTAAAACACTAGTGCCTAGGAAAACTATTGGAGGCAGAAGCAGTCAAGGGTAGCCTAGGGTTAGGTTTAGGCTTAGGGTTAGGCTTAGGGTACGGCTTAGGGTACGGGTTCGGGGAGGGGTTCGGGTATGGCGTAGGGTATGGGTTAGGGTTAGGGTTAGGGTTAGTGTTAGGGTTAGGGCTCAGTTTAGGATACGGGTTAGGATTAGGGTACATGTTAGGATTAGGCTAGGGGTTAGGGTTAGGGTACGCGTTAGGGTTAGGGTAGTTATTAAACCTATCTCACTCTCTAGATACACCTGAGCACGTAAAGGAATATTATTTGGGGGTCCAGCCATGGAGAAGAGTTTTGACACTAGGATAAGATAAGGAACACACCCATTATAAAGAAATCACATTAGGATTCTCTTTTTAAGCTGTTCCTTAAAACACTAGTGCTTAGGAATTCTATTGGAGGCAGAAGCAGTCAAGGGTAGCCTAGGGTTATGGTTAGGCTTAGGGTTAGGCTTAGGGTACGGCTTAGGGTACTGGTACGGGGAGGGCTTCGGGTACGGCGTAGGGTATGGGTTAGGGTTAGGGTTAGGGTTAGGGTTAGTGTTAGGGTTAGGGCTCGGTTTAGGGTATTGTTTAGGATTAGGGTACGTGTTAGGGTTAGGGTAGGGGTTCGGGTTAGGGTACGCGTTAGTGTTAGGGTAGTTTTTAAACCTATCTTACTCTCTAGATACCCCTTAGCACGTAAAGGAATATTATTTCGAGGTCCAGCAATGGAGAAGAGTTTAGACACTAGGATAAGATAAGGAAGACACCCATTATAAAGAAATCACATTAGGATTCTCTTTTTAAGCTGTTCCTTAAAACACTACTGCTTAGGAAATCTATTGGAGGCAGAAGCAGTCAAGGGTAGCCTAGGGTTAGGGTTAGGCTTGGGGTTAGGCTTAGGGTACGGGTTCGGGTAGGGGTTCTGGTACGGCGTAGGGTATGGGTTAGGGTTAGGGTGAGGGTTAGTGTTAGGGTTAGGGCTCCGTTTAGGGTACGGGTTAGGATTAAGTTACGTGTTAGGGTTAGGGTAGGGGTTAGGGTTAGTTTACGCATTAGGGTTAGGGTAGTTATTAAACCTATCCCACTCTCTAGATACCCCTTAGCACGTAAAGGAATATTATTTGCGGGTCCAGCCATGGAGAAGAGTTTAGACACTAGGATAAGATAAGGAACACACCCATTTTAAAGAAATCACATTAGGATTCACTTTTTAAGCTGTTCCTTAAAACACTAGTGCTTAGGAATTCTATTGGAGGCAGAAGCAGTCAAGGGTAGCCTAGGGTTATGGTTAGGCTTAGGGTTAGGCTTAGGGTACGGCTTACGGTACGGGTTCGGGGAGGGCTTCGGGTACGGCGTAGGGTACGGGTTAGGGTTAGGGTTAGGGTTAGTGTTAGGGTTAGGGCTCGGTTTAGGGTATTGGTTAGGATTAGGGTACGTGTTAGGGTTAGGGTAGGGGTTCGGGTTAGGGTACGCGTTAGTGTTAGGGTAGTTTTTAAACCTATCTTACTCTCTAGATACCCCTTAGGACGTAAAGGAATATTATTTCGAGGTCCAGCCATGGAGAAGAGTTTAGACACTAGGATAAGATATGGAACACACCCATTATAAAGAAATCACATTAGGATTCTCTTTTTAAGCTGTTCCTTAAAACACTAGTGCTTAGGAAATCTATTGGAGGCAGAAGCAGTCAAGGGTAGCCTAGGGTTAAGGTTAGGCTTAGGGTTAGGCTTAGGGTACGGCTTAGGGTACGGGTTCGGGGAGGGCTTCGGGTACGGCGTAGGGTATGGGTTAGGGTTAGGGTTAGGGTTAGTGTTAGGGTTAGGGCTCGGTTTAGGGTATTGGTTAGGATTAGGGTACGTGTTAGGGTTAGGGTAGGGGTTCGGGTTAAGGTACGCGTTAGTGTTAGGGTAGTTTTTAAACCTATCCCACTCTCTAGATACCCCTTAGCACGTAAAGGAATATTATTTCGAGGTCCAGCCATGGAGAAGAGTTTAGACACTAGGATAAGATAAGGAACACACCCATTATAAAGAAATCACATTAGGATTCTCTTTTTAAGCTGTTCCTTAAAACACTAGTGCTTAGGAAATCTATTGGAGGCAGAAGCAGTCAAGAGTAGCCTAGGGTTAGGGTTAGGCTTAGGGTACGGCTTAGGGTACGGGTTCGGGGAGGGCTTCGGGTACGGCGTAGGGTATGGGTTAGGGTTAGTGTTAGGGTTAGTGTTAGGGTTAGGGCTCCGTTTAGGGTACGGGTTAGGATTAGGTTACGTGTTAGGGTTAGGGGAGGGGTTAGGGTTAGGGTACGCATTAGTGTTAGGGTAGTTTTTAAACCTATCCCACTCTCTAGATACCCCTTAGCACGTAAAGGAATACTATTTGGAGGTCCAGCCATGGAGAAGAGTTTAGACACTAGGATAAGATAAGGAACACACCTATTATAAAGAAATCACATTAGGATTCTCTTTTTAAGCTGTTCTTTAAAACACTAGTGCTTAGGAAATCTATTGGAGGCAGAAGCAGTCAAGGGTAGCCTAGGGTTAGGGTTAGGCTTGGGGTTAGGCTTAGGGTACGGGTTCGGGGAGGGGTTCTGGTACGGCGTAGGGTATGGGTTAGGGTTAGGTTTAGGGTTAGTGTTAGGGTTAGGGCTCCGTTTAGGGTACGGGTTAGGATTAGATTACGTGTTAGGGTTAGGGTAGGGGTTAGGGTTAGTTTACGCATTAGGGTTAGGGTAGTTATTAAACCTATCCCACTCTCTAGATACCCCTTAGCACGTAAAGGAATATTATTTGGGGGTCAAGCCATGGAGAAGAGTTTAGACACTAGGATAAGATAAGGAACACACCCATTTTAAAGAAATCACATTAGGATTCACTTTTTAAGCTGTTCCTTAAAACACTAGTGCTTAGGAATTCTATTGGAGGCAGAAGCAGTCAAGGGTAGCCTAGGGTTATGGTTAGGCTTAGGGTTAGGCTTAGGGTACGACTTAGGGTACTGGTACGGGGAGGGCTTCGGGTACGGCGTAGGGTATGGGTTAGGGTTAGGGTTAGGGTTAGGGTTAGTGTTAGGGTTAGGGCTCGGTTTAGGGTATTGTTTAGGATTAGGGTACGTGTTAGGGTTAGGGTAGGGGTTCGGGTTAGGGTACGCGTTAGTGTTAGGGTAGTTTTTAAACCTATCTTACTCTCTAGATACCCCTTAGCACGTAAAGGAATATTATTTCGAGGTCCAGCAATGGAGAAGAGTTTAGACACTAGGATAAGATAAGGAAGACACCCATTATAAAGAAATCACATTAGGATTCTCTTTTTAAGCTGTTCCTTAAAACACTACTGCTTAGGAAATCTATTGGAGGCAGAAGCAGTCAAGGGTAGCCTAGGGTTAGGGTTAGGCTTGGGGTTAGGCTTAGGGTACGGGTTCGGGTAGGGGTTCTGGTACGGCGTAGGGTATGGGTTAGGGTTAGGGTGAGGGTTAGTGTTAGGGTTAGGGCTCCGTTTAGGGTACGGGTTAGGATTAAGTTACGTGTTAGGGTTAGGGTAGGGGTTAGGGTTAGTTTACGCATTAGGGTTAGGGTAGTTATTAAACCTATCCCACTCTCTAGATACCCCTTAGCACGTAAAGGAATATTATTTGGGGGTCCAGCCATGGAGAAGAGTTTAGACACTAGGATAAGATAAGGAACACACCCATTATAAAGAAATCACATTAGGATTCTCTTTTGAAGCTGTTCCTTAAAACACTAGTGCCTAGGAAAACTATTGGAGGCAGAAGCAGTCAAGGGTAGCCTAGGGTTAGGGTTAGGCTTAGGGTTAGGCTTAGGGTACGGCTTAGGGTACGGGTTCGGGGAGGGGTTCGGGTATGGCGTAGGGTATGGGTTAGGGTTAGGGTTAGGGTTAGTGTTAGGGTTAGGGCTCAGTTTAGGATATGGGTTAGGATTAGGGTACATGTTAGGATTAGGCTAGGGGTTAGGGTTAGGGTACGCGTTAGGGTTAGGGTAGTTATTAAACCTATCCCACTCTCTAGATACACCTGAGCACGTAAAGGAATATTATTTGGGGGTCCAGCCATGGAGAAGAGTTTTGACACTAGGATAAGGAACACACCCATTATAAAGAAATCACATTAGGATTCTCTTTTTAAGCTGTTCCTTAAAACACTAGTGCTTAGGAAATCTATTGGAGGCAGAAGCAGTCAAGGGTAGCCTGGGGTTAGGGTTAGGCTTGGGGTTAGGCTTAGGGTACGGGTTCGGGGAGGGGTTCTGGTACGGCGTAGGGTATGGGTTAGGGTTAGGGTGAGGGTTAGTGTTAGGGTTAGGGCTCCGTTTAGGGTACGGGTTAGGATTAAGTTACGTGTTAGGGTTAGGGTAGGGGTTAGGGTTAGTTTACGCATTAGGGTTAGGGTAGTTATTAAACCTATCCCACTCTCTAGATACCCCTTAGCACGTAAAGGAATATTATTTGGGGGTCCAGCCATGGAGAAGAGTTTAGACACTAGGATAAGATAAGGAACACACCCATTTTAAAGAAATCACATTAGGATTCACTTTTTAAGCTGTTCCTTAAAACACTAGTGCTTAGGAATTCTATTGGAGGCAGAAGCAGTCAAGGGTAGCCTAGGGTTAAGGTTAGGCTTAGGGTTAGGCTTAGGGTACGGCTTAGGGTACGGGTTCGGGGAGGGCTTCGGGTACGGCGTACGGTATGGGTTAGGGTTAGGGTTAGGGTTAGGGTTAGTGTTAGGGTTAGGGCTCGGTTTAGGGTATTGGTTAGGATTAGGGTACGTGTTAGGGTTAGGGTAGGGGTTCGGGTTAGGGTACGCGTTAGTGTTAGGGTAGTTTTTAAACCTATCTTACTCTCTAGATACCCCTTAGCACGTAAAGGAATATTATTTCGAGGTCCAGCAATGGAGAAGAGTTTAGACACTAGGATAAGATAAGGAACACACCCATTATAAAGAAATCACATTAGGATTCTCTTTTTAAGCTGTTCCTTAAAACACTAGTGCTTAGGAAATCTATTGGAGGCAGAAGCAGTCAAGGGTAGCCTAGGGTTAGGGTTAGGCTTGGGGTTAGGCTTAGGGTACGGGTTCGGGGAGGGGTTCTGGTACGGCGTAGGGTATGGGTTAGGGTTAGGGTTGGGGTTAGTGTTAGGGTTAGGGCTCCGTTTAGGGTACGGGTTAGGATTAGGTTACGTGTTAGGGTTAGGGTAGGGGTTAGGGTTAGTTTATGCATTAGGGTTAGGGTAGTTATTAAACCTATCCCACTCTCTAGATACCCCTTAGCACGTAAAGGAATATTATTTTGGGGTCAAGCCATGGAGAAGAGTTTAGACACTAGGATAAGATAAGGAACACACCCATTTTAAAGAAATCACATTAGGATTCACTTTTTAAGCTGTTCCTTAAAACACTAGTGCTTAGGAATTCTATTGTAGGCAGAAGCAGTCAAGGGTAGCCTAGGGTTATGGTTAGGCTTAGGGTTAGGCTTAGGGTACGGATTAGGGTACGGGTTCGGGGAGGGCTTCGGGTACGGCGTAGGGTATGGGTTAGGGTTAGGGTTAAGGTTAGGGTTAGTGTTAGGGTTAGGGCTCGGTTTAGGGTACGGTTTAGGATTAGGGTACGTGTTAGGGTTAGGGTAGGGGTTCGGGTTAGGGTACGCGTTAGAGTTAGGGTAGTTTTTAAACCTATCCCACTCTCTAGATACCCCTTAGCACGTAAAGGAATATTATTTCGAGGTCCAGCCATGGACAAGAGTTTAGACACTAGGATAAGATAAGGAACACACCCATTATAAAGAAATCACATTAGGATTCTCTTTTTAAGCTGTTCCTTAAAACACTAGTGCTTAGGAAATCTATTGGAGGCAGAAGCAGTCAAGGGTAGCCTAGGGTTAGGGTTAGGCTTAGGGTACGGCTTAGGGTACGGCTTAGGGTACGGGTTCGGTGAGGGCTTCGGGTACTGCGTAGGGTATCGGTTAGGGTTAGGGTTATGGTTAGTGTTAGGGTTAGGGCTCGGTTTAGGGTATTTGTTAGGATTAGGGTGCGTGTTAGGGTTAGGGTAGGGGTTCGGGTTAGGGTACGCGTTAGTGTTAGGGTAGTTTTTAAACCTATCCCACTCTCTAGATACCCCTTAGCACGTAAAGGAATATTATTTCGAGGTCCAGCCATGGAGAAGAGTTTAGACACTAGGATAAGATAAGGAACACACCCATTATAAAGAAATAACATTAGGATTCTCTTTTTAAGCTGTTCCTTAAAACACTAGTGCTTAGGAAATCTATTGGAGGCAGAAGCAGTCAAGGGTAGCCTAGGGTTAGGGTTAGGCTTAGGGTACGGCTTAGGGTACGGCTTAGGGTACGGGTTCGGTGAGGGCTTCGGGTACGGCGTAGGGTATGGGTTAGGGTTAGGGTTAGGGTTAGTGTTAGGGTTAGGGCTCCGTTTAGGGTACGGGTTAGGATTAGGTTACGTGTTAGCGTTAGGGTAGGGGTTAGGGTTAGGGTACGCATTAGTGTTAGGGTAGTTATTAAACCTATCCCACTCTCTAGATACCCCTTAGCACGTAAAGGAATACTATTTGGAGGTCCAGCCATGGAGAAGAGTTTAGACACCAGGATAAGATAAGGAACACACCCATTATAAAGAAATCACATTAGGATTCTCTTTTTAAGCTGTTCCTTAAAACACTAGTGCTTAGGAAATCTATTGGAGGCAGAAGCAGTCAAGGGTAGCCTAGGGTTAGGGTTAGGCTTGGGGTTAGGCATAGGGTACGGGTTCGGGGAGGGGTTCTGGTACGGCGTAGGGTATGGGTTAGGGTTAGGGTTAGGGTTAGTGTTAGGGTTACGGCTCGGTTTAGGGTACGGGTTAGGATTAAGTTACGTGTTAGGGTTAGGGTAGGGGTTAGGGTTAGTTTACGCATTAGGGTTAGGGTAGTTATTAAACCTATCCCACTCTCTAGATACCCCTTAGCACGTAAAGGAATATTATTTGGGGGTCCAGCCATGGAGAAGAGTTTAGACACTAGGATAAGATAAGGAACACACCCATTATAAAGAAATCACATTAGGATTCTCTTTTGAAGCTGTTCCTTAAAACACTAGTGCCTAGGAAAACTATTGGAGGCAGAAGCAGTCAAGGGTAGCCTAGGGTTAGGGTTAGGCTTAGGGTTAGGCTTAGGGTACGGCTTAGGGTACGGGTTCGGGGAGGGGTTCGGGTATGGCGTAGGGTATGGGTTAGGGTTAGGGTTAGGGTTAGTGTTAGGGTTAGGGCTCAGTTTAGGATATGGGTTAGGATTAGGGTACATGTTAGGATTAGGCTAGGGGTTAGGGTTAGGGTACGCGTTAGGGTTAGGGTAGTTATTAAACCTATCCCACTCTCTAGATACACCTGAGCACGTAAAGGAATATTATTTGGGGGTCCAGCCATGGAGAAGAGTTTTGACACTAGGATAAGGAACACACCCATTATAAAGAAATCACATTAGGATTCTCTTTTTAAGCTGTTCCTTAAAACACTAGTGCTTAGGAAATCTATTGGAGGCAGAAGCAGTCAAGGGTAGCCTGGGGTTAGGGTTAGGCTTGGGGTTAGGCTTAGGGTACGGGTTCGGGGAGGGGTTCTGGTACGGCGTAGGGTATGGGTTAGGGTTAGGGTGAGGGTTAGTGTTAGGGTTAGGGCTCCGTTTAGGGTACGGGTTAGGATTAAGTTACGTGTTAGGGTTAGGGTAGGGGTTAGGGTTAGTTTACGCATTAGGGTTAGGGTAGTTATTAAACCTATCCCACTCTCTAGATACCCCTTAGCACGTAAAGGAATATTATTTGGGGGTCCAGCCATGGAGAAGAGTTTAGACACTAGGATAAGATAAGGAACACACCCATTTTAAAGAAATCACATTAGGATTCACTTTTTAAGCTGTTCCTTAAAACACTAGTGCTTAGGAATTCTATTGGAGGCAGAAGCAGTCAAGGGTAGCCTAGGGTTATGGTTAGGCTTAGGGTTAGGCTTAGGGTACGGCTTAGGGTACGGGTTCGGGGAGGGCTTCGGGTACGGCGTAGGGTATGGGATAGGGTTAGGGTTAGGGTTAGTGTTAGGGTTAGGGCTCGGTTTAGGGTATTGGTTAGGATTAGGGTACGTGTTAGGGTTAGGGTAGGGGTTCGGGTTAGGGTACGCGTTAGTGTTAGGGTAGTTTTTAAACCTATCTTACTCTCTAGATACCCCTTAGCACGTAAAGGAATATTATTTCGAGGTCCACCCATGGAGAAGAGTTTAGACACTAGGATAAGATATGGAACACACCCATTATAAAGAAATCACATTAGGATTCTCTTTTTAAGCTGTTCCTTAAAACACTAGTGCTTAGGAAATCTATTGGAGGCAGAAGCAGTCAAGGGTAGCCTAGGGTTAAGGTTAGGCTTAGGGTTAGGCTTAGGGTACGGCTTAGGGTACGGGTTCGGGGAGGGCTTCGGGTACGGCGTAGGGTATGGGTTAGGGTTAGGGTTAGGGTTAGGGTTAGTGTTAGGGTTAGGGCTCGGTTTAGGGTATTGGTTAGGATTAGGGTACGTGTTAGGGTTAGGGTAGGGGTTCGGGTTAGGGTACGCGTTAGTGTTAGGGTAGTTTTTAAACCTATCTTACTCTCTAGATACCCCTTAGCACGTAAAGGAATATTATTTCGAGGTCCAGCAATGGAGAAGAGTTTAGACACTAGGATAAGATAAGGAACACACCCATTATAAAGAAATCACATTAGGATTCTCTTTTTAAGCTGTTCCTTAAAACACTAGTGCTTAGGAAATCTATTGGAGGCAGAAGCAGTCAAGGGTAGCCTAGGGTTAGGGTTAGGCTTAGGGTACGGCTTAGGGTACGGCTTAGGGTACAGGTTCAGGGAGGGCTTCGGGTACGGCGTAGAGTATGGGTTAGGGTTAGGGTTAGGGTTAGTTTTAGGGTTAGTGCTCGGTTTAGGTTATTGGTTAGGATTAGGGTACGTGTTAGGGTTAGGGTAGGGGTTAGGGTTAAGGTACGCGTTAGTGTTAGGGTAGTTATTAAACCCATCCCACTCTCTAGATACCCCTTAGCACGTAAAGGAATACTATTTGGAGGTCCATCCATGGAGAAGAGTTTAGACACTAGGATAAGATATGGAACACACCCATTATAAAGAAATCACATTAGGATTCTCTTTTTAAGCTGTTCCTTATAACACTAGTGCTTAGGAAATCTATTGGAGGCAGAAGCAGTCAAGGGTAGCCTAGGGTTAGGGTTAGGCTTAGGGTACGACTTAGGGTACGGCATAGGGTACGGGTTCGGGGAGGGCTTCGGGTACGGCGTAGGGTATGGGTTAGGGTTAGGGTTAGGGTTAGGGCTCCGTTTAGGGTACAGGTTAGGATTAGGTTACGTGTTAGGGTTAGGGTAGGGGTTAGGGTTAGGGTATGCATTAGGGTTAGGGTAGTTATTAAACCTATTCCACTCTCTAGATACCCCTTAGCACGTAAAGGAATATTATTTGGGGGTCCAGCCATGGAGAAGAGTTTAGGCCCTAGGATAAGATAAGGAACACACGCATTATAAAGAAATCACATTAGGATTCTCTTTTTAAGCTGTTCCTTAAAACACTAGTGCTTAGGAAATCTATTGGAGGCAGAAGCAGTCAAGAGTAGCCTAGGGTTAGGGTTAGGCTTAGGGTTAGGCTTAGGGTACGGCTTAGGGTACGGGTTCGGTGAGGGCTTCGGGTACTGCGTAGGGTATCGGTTAGGGTTAGGGTTAGGGTTAGTGTTAGGGTTAGGGCTCGGTTTAGGGTACGGTTTAGGATTAGGGTACGTGTTAGGGTTAGGGTAGGGGTTCGGGTTAGGGTACGCGTTAGTGTTAGGGTAGTTTTTAAACCTATCCCACTCTCTAGATACCCCTTAGCACGTAAAGGAATATTATTTCGAGGTCCAGCCATGGAGAAGAGTTTAGACACTAGGATAAGATAAGGAACAAACCCATTATAAAGAAATCACATTAGGATTCTCTTTTTAAGCTGTTCCTTAAAACACTAGTGCTTAGGAAATCTATTGGAGGCAGAAGCAGTCAAGGGTAGCCTAGGGTTAGGGTTAGGCTTAGGGTACGGCTTAGGGTACGGCTTAGGGTACGGGTTCGGTGAGGGCTTCGGGTACGGCGTAGGGTATGGGTTAGGGTTAGGGTTAGGGTTAGTGTTAGGGTTAGGGCTCCGTTTAGGGTACGGGTTAGGATTAGGTTACGTGTTAGCGTTAGGGTAGGGGTTAGGGTTAGGGTACGCATTAGTGTTAGGGTAGTTATTAAACCTATCCCACTCTCTAGATACCCCTTAGCACGTAAAGGAATACTATTTGGAGGTCCAGCCATGGAGAAGAGTTTAGACACCAGGATAAGATAAGGAACACACCCATTATAAAGAAATCACATTAGGATTCTCTTTTTAAGCTGTTCCTTAAAACACTAGTGCTTAGGAAATCTATTGGAGGCAGAAGCAGTCAAGGGTAGCCTAGGGTTAGGGTTAGGCTTGGGGTTAGGCATAGGGTACGGGTTCGGGGAGGGGTTCTGGTACGGCGTAGGGTATGGGTTAGGGTTAGGGTTAGGGTTAGTGTTAGGGTTACGGCTCGGTTTAGGGTACGGGTTAGGATTAAGTTACGTGTTAGGGTTAGGGTAGGGGTTAGGGTTAGTTTACGCATTAGGGTTAGGGTAGTTATTAAACCTATCCCACTCTCTAGATACCCCTTAGCACGTAAAGGAATATTATTTGGGGGTCCAGCCATGGAGAAGAGTTTAGACACTAGGATAAGATAAGGAACACACCCATTATAAAGAAATCACATTAGGATTCTCTTTTGAAGCTGTTCCTTAAAACACTAGTGCCTAGGAAAACTATTGGAGGCAGAAGCAGTCAAGGGTAGCCTAGGGTTAGGGTTAGGCTTAGGGTTAGGCTTAGGGTACGGCTTAGGGTACGGGTTCGGGGAGGGGTTCGGGTATGGCGTAGGGTATGGGTTAGGGTTAGGGTTAGGGTTAGTGTTAGGGTTAGGGCTCAGTTTAGGATATGGGTTAGGATTAGGGTACATGTTAGGATTAGGCTAGGGGTTAGGGTTAGGGTACGCGTTAGGGTTAGGGTAGTTATTAAACCTATCCCACTCTCTAGATACACCTGAGCACGTAAAGGAATATTATTTGGGGGTCCAGCCATGGAGAAGAGTTTTGACACTAGGATAAGGAACACACCCATTATAAAGAAATCACATTAGGATTCTCTTTTTAAGCTGTTCCTTAAAACACTAGTGCTTAGGAAATCTATTGGAGGCAGAAGCAGTCAAGGGTAGCCTGGGGTTAGGGTTAGGCTTGGGGTTAGGCTTAGGGTACGGGTTCGGGGAGGGGTTCTGGTACGGCGTAGGGTATGGGTTAGGGTTAGGGTGAGGGTTAGTGTTAGGGTTAGGGCTCCGTTTAGGGTACGGGTTAGGATTAAGTTACGTGTTAGGGTTAGGGTAGGGGTTAGGGTTAGTTTACGCATTAGGGTTAGGGTAGTTATTAAACCTATCCCACTCTCTAGATACCCCTTAGCACGTAAAGGAATATTATTTGGGGGTCCAGCCATGGAGAAGAGTTTAGACACTAGGATAAGATAAGGAACACACCCATTTTAAAGAAATCACATTAGGATTCACTTTTTAAGCTGTTCCTTAAAACACTAGTGCTTAGGAATTCTATTGGAGGCAGAAGCAGTCAAGGGTAGCCTAGGGTTATGGTTAGGCTTAGGGTTAGGCTTAGGGTACGGCTTAGGGTACGGGTTCGGGGAGGGCTTCGGGTACGGCGTAGGGTATGGGATAGGGTTAGGGTTAGGGTTAGTGTTAGGGTTAGGGCTCGGTTTAGGGTATTGGTTAGGATTAGGGTACGTGTTAGGGTTAGGGTAGGGGTTCGGGTTAGGGTACGCGTTAGTGTTAGGGTAGTTTTTAAACCTATCTTACTCTCTAGATACCCCTTAGCACGTAAAGGAATATTATTTCGAGGTCCACCCATGGAGAAGAGTTTAGACACTAGGATAAGATATGGAACACACCCATTATAAAGAAATCACATTAGGATTCTCTTTTTAAGCTGTTCCTTAAAACACTAGTGCTTAGGAAATCTATTGGAGGCAGAAGCAGTCAAGGGTAGCCTAGGGTTAAGGTTAGGCTTAGGGTTAGGCTTAGGGTACGGCTTAGGGTACGGGTTCGGGGAGGGCTTCGGGTACGGCGTAGGGTATGGGTTAGGGTTAGGGTTAGGGTTAGGGTTAGTGTTAGGGTTAGGGCTCGGTTTAGGGTATTGGTTAGGATTAGGGTACGTGTTAGGGTTAGGGTAGGGGTTCGGGTTAGGGTACGCGTTAGTGTTAGGGTAGTTTTTAAACCTATCTTACTCTCTAGATACCCCTTAGCACGTAAAGGAATATTATTTCGAGGTCCAGCAATGGAGAAGAGTTTAGACACTAGGATAAGATAAGGAACACACCCATTATAAAGAAATCACATTAGGATTCTCTTTTTAAGCTGTTCCTTAAAACACTAGTGCTTAGGAAATCTATTGGAGGCAGAAGCAGTCAAGGGTAGCCTAGGGTTAGGGTTAGGCTTAGGGTACGGCTTAGGGTACGGCTTAGGGTACAGGTTCAGGGAGGGCTTCGGGTACGGCGTAGAGTATGGGTTAGGGTTAGGGTTAGGGTTAGTTTTAGGGTTAGTGCTCGGTTTAGGTTATTGGTTAGGATTAGGGTACGTGTTAGGGTTAGGGTAGGGGTTAGGGTTAAGGTACGCGTTAGTGTTAGGGTAGTTATTAAACCCATCCCACTCTCTAGATACCCCTTAGCACGTAAAGGAATACTATTTGGAGGTCCATCCATGGAGAAGAGTTTAGACACTAGGATAAGATATGGAACACACCCATTATAAAGAAATCACATTAGGATTCTCTTTTTAAGCTGTTCCTTATAACACTAGTGCTTAGGAAATCTATTGGAGGCAGAAGCAGTCAAGGGTAGCCTAGGGTTAGGGTTAGGCTTAGGGTACGACTTAGGGTACGGCATAGGGTACGGGTTCGGGGAGGGCTTCGGGTACGGCGTAGGGTATGGGTTAGGGTTAGGGTTAGGGTTAGGGCTCCGTTTAGGGTACAGGTTAGGATTAGGTTACGTGTTAGGGTTAGGGTAGGGGTTAGGGTTAGGGTATGCATTAGGGTTAGGGTAGTTATTAAACCTATTCCACTCTCTAGATACCCCTTAGCACGTAAAGGAATATTATTTGGGGGTCCAGCCATGGAGAAGAGTTTAGGCCCTAGGATAAGATAAGGAACACACGCATTATAAAGAAATCACATTAGGATTCTCTTTTTAAGCTGTTCCTTAAAACACTAGTGCTTAGGAAATCTATTGGAGGCAGAAGCAGTCAAGAGTAGCCTAGGGTTAGGGTTAGGCTTAGGGTTAGGCTTAGGGTACGGCTTAGGGTACGGGTTCGGTGAGGGCTTCGGGTACTGCGTAGGGTATCGGTTAGGGTTAGGGTTAGGGTTAGTGTTAGGGTTAGGGCTCGGTTTAGGGTACGGTTTAGGATTAGGGTACGTGTTAGGGTTAGGGTAGGGGTTCGGGTTAGGGTACGCGTTAGTGTTAGGGTAGTTTTTAAACCTATCCCACTCTCTAGATACCCCTTAGCACGTAAAGGAATATTATTTCGAGGTCCAGCCATGGAGAAGAGTTTAGACACTAGGATAAGATAAGGAACAAACCCATTATAAAGAAATCACATTAGGATTCTCTTTTTAAGCTGTTCCTTAAAACACTAGTGCTTAGGAAATCTATTGGAGGCAGAAGCAGTCAAGGGTAGCCTAGGGTTAGGGTTAGGCTTAGGGTACGGCTTAGGGTACGGCTTAGGGTACAGGTTCAGGGAGGGCTTCGGGTACGGCGTAGAGTATGGGTTAGGGTTAGGGTTAGGGTTAGTGTTAGGGTTAGGGCTCGGTTTAGGTTATTGGTTAGGATAAGGGTACGTGTTAGGGTTAGGGTAGGGGTTCGGGTTAGGGTACGCGTTAGTGTTAGGGTAGTTTTTAAACCTATCTTACTCTCTAGATACCCCTTAGCACGTAAAGGAATATTATTTCGAGGTCCAGCCATGGAGAAGAGTTTAGACACTAGGATAAGACAAGGAACACACCCATTATAAAGAAATCACATTAGGATTCTCTTTTTAAGCTGTTCCTTAAAACACTAGTGCTTAGGAAATCTATTGGAGGCAGAAGCAGTCAAGGGTAGCCTAGGGTTAGGGTTAGGCTTAGGGTTAGGCTTAGGGTACGGCTTAGGGTACGGGTTCGGGGAGGGCTTCGTGTACGGCGTAGGGTATGGGTTAGGGTTAGGGTTAGGGTTAGTGTTAGGGTTAGGGCTCGGTTTAGGGTATTGTTTAGGTTTAGGGTATGTGTTAGGGTTAGGGTAGGGGTTCGGGTTAGGGTACGCGTTAGTGTTAGGGTAGTTTTTAAACCTATCCCACTCTCTAGATAACCCTTAGCACGTAAAGGAATATTATTTCGAGGTCCAGCCATGGAGAAGAGTTTAGACACTAGGATAAGATAAGGAACACACCCATTATAAAGAAATCACATTAGGATTCTCTTTTTAAGCTGTTCCTTAAAACACTAGTGCTTAGGAAATCTATTGGAGGCAGAAGCAGTCAAGCGTAGCCTAGGGTTAGGGTTAGGCTTAGGGTACGGCTTAGGGTACGGGTTCGGTGAGGGCTTCGGGTACTCCGTAGGGTATCGGTTAGGGTTACGGTTAGGGTTAGTGTTAGGGTTAGGGCTCGGTTTAGGGTATTTGGTAGGATTAGGGTACGTGTTAGGGTTAGGGTAGGGGTTCGGGTTAGGGTACGCGTTAGTGTTAGGGTAGTTTTTAAACCTATCCCACTCTCTAGATACCCCTTAGCACGTAAAGGAATACTATTTGGAGGTCCAGCCATGGAGAAGAGTTTAGACACTAGGATAAGATAAGGAACACACCCATTATAAAGAAATCACATTAGGATTCTCTTTTTAAGCTGTTCTTTAAAACACTAGTGCTTAGGAAATCTATTGGAGGCAGAAGCAGTCAAGGGTAGCCTAGGGTTAGGGTTAGGCTTGGGGTTAGGCTTAGGGTACGGGTTTGGGGAGGGGTTCTGGTACGGCGTAGGGTATGGGTTAGGGTTAGGGTTAGGGTTAGTGTTAGGGTTAGGGCTCCGTTTAGGGTACGGGTTAGGATTAGGTTACGTGTTAGGGTTAGGGTAGGGGTTAGGGTTAGTTTACGCATTAGGGTTAGGGTAGTTATTAAACCTATCCCACTCTCTAGATACCCCTTAGCACGTAAAGGAATATTATTTGGGGGTCAAGCCATGGAGAAGAGTTTAGACACTAGGATAAGATAAGGAACACACCCATTTTAAAGAAATCACATTAGGATTCACTTTTTAAGCTGTTCCTTAAAACACTATTGCTTAGGAATTCTATTGGAGGTAGAAGCAGTCAAGGGTAGCCTAGGGTTATGGTTAGGCTTAGGGTTAGGCTTAGGGTACGGCTTAGGGTACGGGTTCGGGGAGGGCTTCGGGTACGGCGTAGGGTATGGGTTAGGGTTAGGGTTAGGGTTAGGGTTAGTGTTAGGGTTAGGGCTCGGTTTAGGGTATTGGTTAGGATTAGGGTACGTGTTAGGGTTAGGGTAGGGGTTCGGGTTAGGGTACGCGTTAGTGTTAGGGTAGTTTTTAAACTTATCTTACTCTCTAGATACCCCTTAGCACGTAAAGGAATATTATTTCGAGGTCCAGCCAAGGAGAAGAGTTTAGACACTAGGATAAGATAAGGAACACACCCATTATAAAGAAATCACATTAGGATTCTCTTTTTAAGCTGTTCCTTAAAACACTAGTGCTTAGGAAATCTATTGGAGGCAGAAGCAGTCAAGGGTAGCCTAGGGTTAGGGTTAGGCTTAGGGTACGGCTTAGGGTACGTCTTAGGGTACAGGTTCAGGGAGGGCTTCGGGTACGGCGTAGAGTATGGGTTAGGGTTAGGGTTAGGGTTAGTGTTAGGGTTAGGGCTCGGTTTAGGTTATTGGTTAGGATTAGGGTACGTGTTAGGGTTAGGGTAGGGGTTAGGGTTAGGGTACGCGTTAGTGTTAGGGTAGTTATTAAACCTATCCCACTCTCTAGATACCCCTTAGCACGTAAAGGAATACTATTTGGAGGTCCATCCATGGAGAAGAGTTTAGACACTAGGATAAGATAAGGAACACACCCATTATAAAGAAATCACATTAGGATTCTCTTTTTAAGCTGTTCGTTAAAACACTAGTGCTTAGGAAATCTATTGGAGGCAGAAGCAGTCAAGGGTAGCCTAGAGTTAGGGTTAGGCTTAGGGTACGGCTTAGGGTACGGCATAGGGTACGGGTTCGGGGAGGGCTTCGGGTACGGCGTAGGGTATGGGTTAGGGTTAGGGTTAGGGTTAGTGTTAGGGTTAGGGCTCCGTTTAGGGTACGGGTTAGGATTAAGTTACGTGTTAGGGTTAGGGTAGGGGTTAGGGTTACGGTACGAATTAGGGTTAGGGTAGTTATTAAACCTATTCCACTCTCTAGATACCCCTTAGCACGTAAAGGAATATTATTTGGGGGTCAAGCCATGGAGAAGAGTTTAGGCCCTAGGATAAGATAAGGAACACACCCATTATAAAGAAATCACATTAGGATTCTCTTTTTAAGCTGTTCCTTAAAACACTAGTGCTTAGGAAATCTATTGGAGGCAGAAGCAGTCATGGGTAGCCTAGGGTTAGGGTTAGGCTTAGGGTTAGGCTTAGGGTACGGCTTAGGGTACGGGTTCGGTGAGGGCTTCGGGTACTGCGTAGGGTATCGGTTAGGGTTAGGGTTAGGGTTAGTGTTAGGGTTAGGGCTCGGTTTAGGGTACGGTTTAGGATTAGGGTACGTGTTAGGGTTAGGGTAGGGGTTAGGATTAGGGTATGCATTAGGGTTAGGGTAGTTATTAAACCTATCCCACTCTCTAGATACCCCTTAGCACGTAAAGGAATATTATTTGGGGGTCCAGCCATGGAGAAGAGTTTAGACACTAGGATAAGATAAGGAACACACCCATTATAAAGAAATCACATTAGGATTCTCTTTTTAAGCTGTTCCTTAAAACACTAGTGCCTAGGAAAACTATTGGAGGCAGAAGCAGTCAAGGGTAGCCTAGGGTTAGGGTTAGGCTTAGGGTTAGGCTTAGGGTACGGCTTAGGGTATGGGTTCGGGGAGGGGTTCGGGTACGGCGTAGGGTATGGGTTAGGGTTAGGGTTAGGGTTAGTGTTAGGGTTAGGGCTCAGTTTAGGATACGGGTTAGGATTAGGGTACATGTTAGGATTAGGGTAGGGGTTAGGGTTAGTGTACGCGTTAGGGTTAGGGTAGTTATTAAACCTATCCCACTCTCTAGATACACCTTAGCACGTAAAGGAATATTATTTGGGGGTCCAGCCATGGAGAAGAGTTTTGACACTAGGATAAGATAAGGAACACACCCATTATAAAGAAATCACATTAGGATTCTCTTTTTAAGCTGTTCCTTAAAACACTAGTGCTTAGGAAATCTATTGGAGGCAGAAGCAGTCAAGGATAGCCTAGGGTTAGGGTTAGGCTTAGGGTACGGCTTAGGGTACGGCTTAGGGTACGGGTTCGGTGAGGGCTTCGGGTACTGCGTAGAGTATCGGTTAGGGTTAGGGTTAGGGTTAGTGTTAGGGTTAGGGCTCGGTTTAGGGTATTTGTTAGGATTAGGGTACGTGTTAGGGTTAGGGTAGGGGTTCGGGTTAGGGTACGCGTTAGTGTTAGGGTAGTTTTTAAACCTATCCCACTCTATAGATACCCCTTAGCACGTAAAGGAATATTATTTCGAGGTCCAGCCATGGAGAAGAGTTTAGACACTAGGATAAGATAAGGAACACACCCATTATAAAGAAATCACATTAGGATTCTCTTTTTAAGCTGTTCCTTAAAACACTAGTGCTTAGGAAATCTATTGGAGGCAGAAGCAGTCAAGGGTAGCCTAGGGTTAGGGTTAGGCTTGGGGTTAGGCTTAGGGTACGGCTTCGGGGAGGGGTTCTGGTACGGCGTAGGGTATGGGTTAGGGTTAGGGTTAGGGTTAGTGTTAGGGTTAGGGCTCCGTTTAGGGTACGGGTTAGGATTAAGTTACGTGTTAGGGTTAGGGTAGGGGTTAGGGTTAGTTTACGCATTAGGGTTAGGGTAGTTATTAAACCTATCCCACTCTCTAGATACCCCTTAGCACGTAAAGGAATATTATTTCGGGGTCCAGCCATGGAGAAGAGTTTTGACACTAGGATAAGATAAGGAACACACCCATTTTAAAGAAATCACATTAGGATTCACTTTTTAAGCTGTTCCTTAAAACACTACTGCTTAGGAATTCTATTGGAGGCAGAAGCAGTCAAGGGTAGCCTAGGGTTATGGTTAGGCTTAGGGTTAGGCTTAGGGTACGGCTTAGGGTACGGGTTCGGGGAGGGCTTCGGGTACGGCGTAGGGTATGGGTTAGGGTTAGTGTTAGGGTTAGTGTTAGGGTTAGGGCTCGGTTTAGGGTATTGGTTAGGATTAGGGTACGTGTTAGGGTTAGGGTAGGGGTTCGGGTTAGGGTACGCGTTAGTGTTAGGGTAGTTTTTAAACCTATCTTACTCTCTAGATACCCCTTAGCACGTAAAGGAATATTATTTCGAGGTCCAGCCATGGAGAAGAGTTTAGACACTAGGATAAGATATGGAACACACCCATTATAAAGAAATCACATTAGGATTCTCTTTTTAAGCTGTTCCTTAAAAGACTAGTGCTTAGGAAATCTATTGGAGGCAGAAGCAGTCAAGGGTAGCCTAGGGTTAAGGTTAGGCTTAGGGTTAGGCTTAGGGTACGGCTTAGGGTACGGGTTCGGGGACGGCTTCGGGTACGGCGTAGGGTATGGGTTAGGGTTAGGGTTAGGGTTAGTGTTAGGGTTAGGGCTCGGTTTAGGGTATTTGTTAGGATTAGGGTACGTGTTAGGGTTAGGGTAGGGGTTCGGGTTAGGGTACGCGTTAGTGTTAGGGTAGTTTTTAAACCTATCCCACTCTCTAGATACCCCTTAGCACGTAAAGGAATATTATTTCGAGGTCCAGCCATGGAGAAGAGTTTAGACACTAGGATAAGATAAGGAACACACCCATTATAAAGAAATTACATTAGGATTCTCTTTTTAAGCTGTTCCTTAAAACACTAGTGCTTAGGAAATCTATTGGAGGCAGAAGCAGTCAAGAGTAGCCTAGGGTTAGGGTTAGGCTTAGGGTACGGCTTAGGGTACGGCTTAGGGTACGGGTTCGGGGAAGGCTTCGGGTACGGCGTAGGGTATGGGTTAGGGTTAGTGTTAGGGTTAGTATTAGGGTTAGGGCTCCGTTTAGGGTACGGATTAGGATTAGGATACGTGTTAGGGTTAGGGGAGGGGTTAGGGTTAGGGTACGCATTAGTGTTAGGGTAGTTATTAAACCTATCCCACTCTCTAGATACCCCTTAGCACGTAAAGGAATACTATTTGGAGGTCCAGCCATGGAGAAGAGTTTAGACACTTGGATAAGATAAGGACCACACCTATTATAAAGAAATCACATTAGGATTCTCTTTTTAAGCTGTTCTTTAAAACACTAGTGCTTAGGAAATCTATTGGAGGCAGAAGCAGTCAAGGGTAGCCTAGGGTTAGGGTTAGGCTTGGGGTTAGGCTTAGGGTACGGGTTCGGGGAGGGGTTCTGGTACGGCGTAGGGTATGGGTTAGGGTTAGGGTGAGGGTTAGTGTTAGGGTTAGGGCTCCGTTTAGGGTACGGGTTAGGATTAAGTTACGTGTTAGGGTTAGGGTAGGGGTTAGGGTTAGTTTACGCATTAGGGTTAGGGTAGTTATTAAACCTATCCCACTCTCTAGATACCCCTTAGCACGTAAAGGAATATTATTTGGGGGTCCAGCCATGGAGAAGAGTTTAGACACTAGGATAAGATAAGGAACACACCCATTTTAAAGAAATCACATTAGGATTCACTTTTTAAGCTGTTCCTTAAAACACTAGTGCTTAGGAATTCTATTGGAGGCAGAAGCAGTCAAGGGTAGCCTAGGGTTAAGGTTAGGCTTAGGGTTAGGCTTAGGGTACGGCTTAGGGTACGGGTTCGGGGAGGGCTTCGGGTACGGCGTACGGTATGGGTTAGGGTTAGGGTTAGGGTTAGGGTTAGTGTTAGGGTTAGGGCTCGGTTTAGGGTATTGGTTAGGATTAGGGTACGTGTTAGGGTTAGGGTAGGGGTTCGGGTTAGGGTACGCGTTAGTGTTAGGGTAGTTTTTAAACCTATCTTACTCTCTAGATACCCCTTAGCACGTAAAGGAATATTATTTCGAGGTCCAGCAATGGAGAAGAGTTTAGACACTAGGATAAGATAAGGAACACACCCATTATAAAGAAATCACATTAGGATTCTCTTTTTAAGCTGTTCCTTAAAACACTAGTGCTTAGGAAATCTATTGGAGGCAGAAGCAGTCAAGGGTAGCCTAGGGTTAGGGTTAGGCTTGGGGTTAGGCTTAGGGTACGGGTTCGGGGAGGGGTTCTGGTACGGCGTAGGGTATGGGTTAGGGTTAGGGTTGGGGTTAGTGTTAGGGTTAGGGCTCCGTTTAGGGTACGGGTTAGGATTAGGTTACGTGTTAGGGTTAGGGTAGGGGTTAGGGTTAGTTTATGCATTAGGGTTAGGGTAGTTATTAAACCTATCCCACTCTCTAGATACCCCTTAGCACGTAAAGGAATATTATTTTGGGGTCAAGCCATGGAGAAGAGTTTAGACACTAGGATAAGATAAGGAACACACCCATTTTAAAGAAATCACATTAGGATTCACTTTTTAAGCTGTTCCTTAAAACACTAGTGCTTAGGAATTCTATTGTAGGCAGAAGCAGTCAAGGGTAGCCTAGGGTTATGGTTAGGCTTAGGGTTAGGCTTAGGGTACGGATTAGGGTACGGGTTCGGGGAGGGCTTCGGGTACGGCGTAGGGTATGGGTTAGGGTTAGGGTTAAGGTTAGGGTTAGTGTTAGGGTTAGGGCTCGGTTTAGGGTACGGTTTAGGATTAGGGTACGTGTTAGGGTTAGGGTAGGGGTTCGGGTTAGGGTACGCGTTAGAGTTAGGGTAGTTTTTAAACCTATCCCACTCTCTAGATACCCCTTAGCACGTAAAGGAATATTATTTCGAGGTCCAGCCATGGACAAGAGTTTAGACACTAGGATAAGATAAGGAACACACCCATTATAAAGAAATCACATTAGGATTCTCTTTTTAAGCTGTTCCTTAAAACACTAGTGCTTAGGAAATCTATTGGAGGCAGAAGCAGTCAAGGGTAGCCTAGGGTTAGGGTTAGGCTTAGGGTACGGCTTAGGGTACGGCTTAGGGTACGGGTTCGGTGAGGGCTTCGGGTACTGCGTAGGGTATCGGTTAGGGTTAGGGTTATGGTTAGTGTTAGGGTTAGGGCTCGGTTTAGGGTATTTGTTAGGATTAGGGTGCGTGTTAGGGTTAGGGTAGGGGTTCGGGTTAGGGTACGCGTTAGTGTTAGGGTAGTTTTTAAACCTATCCCACTCTCTAGATACCCCTTAGCACGTAAAGGAATATTATTTCGAGGTCCAGCCATGGAGAAGAGTTTAGACACTAGGATAAGATAAGGAACACACCCATTATAAAGAAATAACATTAGGATTCTCTTTTTAAGCTGTTCCTTAAAACACTAGTGCTTAGGAAATCTATTGGAGGCAGAAGCAGTCAAGGGTAGCCTAGGGTTAGGGTTAGGCTTAGGGTACGGCTTAGGGTACGGCTTAGGGTACGGGTTCGGTGAGGGCTTCGGGTACGGCGTAGGGTATGGGTTAGGGTTAGGGTTAGGGTTAGTGTTAGGGTTAGGGCTCCGTTTAGGGTACGGGTTAGGATTAGGTTACGTGTTAGCGTTAGGGTAGGGGTTAGGGTTAGGGTACGCATTAGTGTTAGGGTAGTTATTAAACCTATCCCACTCTCTAGATACCCCTTAGCACGTAAAGGAATACTATTTGGAGGTCCAGCCATGGAGAAGAGTTTAGACACCAGGATAAGATAAGGAACACACCCATTATAAAGAAATCACATTAGGATTCTCTTTTTAAGCTGTTCCTTAAAACACTAGTGCTTAGGAAATCTATTGGAGGCAGAAGCAGTCAAGGGTAGCCTAGGGTTAGGGTTAGGCTTGGGGTTAGGCATAGGGTACGGGTTCGGGGAGGGGTTCTGGTACGGCGTAGGGTATGGGTTAGGGTTAGGGTTAGGGTTAGTGTTAGGGTTACGGCTCGGTTTAGGGTACGGGTTAGGATTAAGTTACGTGTTAGGGTTAGGGTAGGGGTTAGGGTTAGTTTACGCATTAGGGTTAGGGTAGTTATTAAACCTATCCCACTCTCTAGATACCCCTTAGCACGTAAAGGAATATTATTTGGGGGTCCAGCCATGGAGAAGAGTTTAGACACTAGGATAAGATAAGGAACACACCCATTATAAAGAAATCACATTAGGATTCTCTTTTGAAGCTGTTCCTTAAAACACTAGTGCCTAGGAAAACTATTGGAGGCAGAAGCAGTCAAGGGTAGCCTAGGGTTAGGGTTAGGCTTAGGGTTAGGCTTAGGGTACGGCTTAGGGTACGGGTTCGGGGAGGGGTTCGGGTATGGCGTAGGGTATGGGTTAGGGTTAGGGTTAGGGTTAGTGTTAGGGTTAGGGCTCAGTTTAGGATATGGGTTAGGATTAGGGTACATGTTAGGATTAGGCTAGGGGTTAGGGTTAGGGTACGCGTTAGGGTTAGGGTAGTTATTAAACCTATCCCACTCTCTAGATACACCTGAGCACGTAAAGGAATATTATTTGGGGGTCCAGCCATGGAGAAGAGTTTTGACACTAGGATAAGGAACACACCCATTATAAAGAAATCACATTAGGATTCTCTTTTTAAGCTGTTCCTTAAAACACTAGTGCTTAGGAAATCTATTGGAGGCAGAAGCAGTCAAGGGTAGCCTGGGGTTAGGGTTAGGCTTGGGGTTAGGCTTAGGGTACGGGTTCGGGGAGGGGTTCTGGTACGGCGTAGGGTATGGGTTAGGGTTAGGGTGAGGGTTAGTGTTAGGGTTAGGGCTCCGTTTAGGGTACGGGTTAGGATTAAGTTACGTGTTAGGGTTAGGGTAGGGGTTAGGGTTAGTTTACGCATTAGGGTTAGGGTAGTTATTAAACCTATCCCACTCTCTAGATACCCCTTAGCACGTAAAGGAATATTATTTGGGGGTCCAGCCATGGAGAAGAGTTTAGACACTAGGATAAGATAAGGAACACACCCATTTTAAAGAAATCACATTAGGATTCACTTTTTAAGCTGTTCCTTAAAACACTAGTGCTTAGGAATTCTATTGGAGGCAGAAGCAGTCAAGGGTAGCCTAGGGTTATGGTTAGGCTTAGGGTTAGGCTTAGGGTACGGCTTAGGGTACGGGTTCGGGGAGGGCTTCGGGTACGGCGTAGGGTATGGGATAGGGTTAGGGTTAGGGTTAGTGTTAGGGTTAGGGCTCGGTTTAGGGTATTGGTTAGGATTAGGGTACGTGTTAGGGTTAGGGTAGGGGTTTGGGTTAGGGTACGCGTTAGTGTTAGGGTAGTTTTTAAACCTATCTTACTCTCTAGATACCCCTTAGCACGTAAAGGAATATTATTTCGAGGTCCACCCATGGAGAAGAGTTTAGACACTAGGATAAGATATGGAACACACCCATTATAAAGAAATCACATTAGGATTCTCTTTTTAAGCTGTTCCTTAAAACACTAGTGCTTAGGAAATCTATTGGAGGCAGAAGCAGTCAAGGGTAGCCTAGGGTTAAGGTTAGGCTTAGGGTTAGGCTTAGGGTACGGCTTAGGGTACGGGTTCGGGGAGGGCTTCGGGTACGGCGTAGGGTATGGGTTAGGGTTAGGGTTAGGGTTAGGGTTAGTGTTAGGGTTAGGGCTCGGTTTAGGGTATTGGTTAGGATTAGGGTACGTGTTAGGGTTAGGGTAGGGGTTCGGGTTAGGGTACGCGTTAGTGTTAGGGTAGTTTTTAAACCTATCTTACTCTCTAGATACCCCTTAGCACGTAAAGGAATATTATTTCGAGGTCCAGCAATGGAGAAGAGTTTAGACACTAGGATAAGATAAGGAACACACCCATTATAAAGAAATCACATTAGGATTCTCTTTTTAAGCTGTTCCTTAAAACACTAGTGCTTAGGAAATCTATTGGAGGCAGAAGCAGTCAAGGGTAGCCTAGGGTTAGGGTTAGGCTTAGGGTACGGCTTAGGGTACGGCTTAGGGTACAGGTTCAGGGAGGGCTTCGGGTACGGCGTAGAGTATGGGTTAGGGTTAGGGTTAGGGTTAGTTTTAGGGTTAGTGCTCGGTTTAGGTTATTGGTTAGGATTAGGGTACGTGTTAGGGTTAGGGTAGGGGTTAGGGTTAAGGTACGCGTTAGTGTTAGGGTAGTTATTAAACCCATCCCACTCTCTAGATACCCCTTAGCACGTAAAGGAATACTATTTGGAGGTCCATCCATGGAGAAGAGTTTAGACACTAGGATAAGATATGGAACACACCCATTATAAAGAAATCACATTAGGATTCTCTTTTTAAGCTGTTCCTTATAACACTAGTGCTTAGGAAATCTATTGGAGGCAGAAGCAGTCAAGGGTAGCCTAGGGTTAGGGTTAGGCTTAGGGTACGACTTAGGGTACGGCATAGGGTACGGGTTCGGGGAGGGCTTCGGGTACGGCGTAGGGTATGGGTTAGGGTTAGGGTTAGGGTTAGGGCTCCGTTTAGGGTACAGGTTAGGATTAGGTTACGTGTTAGGGTTAGGGTAGGGGTTAGGGTTAGGGTATGCATTAGGGTTAGGGTAGTTATTAAACCTATTCCACTCTCTAGATACCCCTTAGCACGTAAAGGAATATTATTTGGGGGTCCAGCCATGGAGAAGAGTTTAGGCCCTAGGATAAGATAAGGAACACACGCATTATAAAGAAATCACATTAGGATTCTCTTTTTAAGCTGTTCCTTAAAACACTAGTGCTTAGGAAATCTATTGGAGGCAGAAGCAGTCAAGAGTAGCCTAGGGTTAGGGTTAGGCTTAGGGTTAGGCTTAGGGTACGGCTTAGGGTACGGGTTCGGTGAGGGCTTCGGGTACTGCGTAGGGTATCGGTTAGGGTTAGGGTTAGGGTTAGTGTTAGGGTTAGGGCTCGGTTTAGGGTACGGTTTAGGATTAGGGTACGTGTTAGGGTTAGGGTAGGGGTTCGGGTTAGGGTACGCGTTAGTGTTAGGGTAGTTTTTAAACCTATCCCACTCTCTAGATACCCCTTAGCACGTAAAGGAATATTATTTCGAGGTCCAGCCATGGAGAAGAGTTTAGACACTAGGATAAGATAAGGAACAAACCCATTATAAAGAAATCACATTAGGATTCTCTTTTTAAGCTGTTCCTTAAAACACTAGTGCTTAGGAAATCTATTGGAGGCAGAAGCAGTCAAGGGTAGCCTAGGGTTAGGGTTAGGCTTAGGGTACGGCTTAGGGTACGGCTTAGGGTACAGGTTCAGGGAGGGCTTCGGGTACGGCGTAGAGTATGGGTTAGGGTTAGGGTTAGGGTTAGTGTTAGGGTTAGGGCTCGGTTTAGGTTATTGGTTAGGATAAGGGTACGTGTTAGGGTTAGGGTAGGGGTTCGGGTTAGGGTACACGTTAGTGTTAGGGTAGTTTTTAAACCTATCTTACTCTCTAGATACCCCTTAGCACGTAAAGGAATATTATTTCGAGGTCCAGCCATGGAGAAGAGTTTAGACACTAGGATAAGACAAGGAACACACCCATTATAAAGAAATCACATTAGGATTCTCTTTTTAAGCTGTTCCTTAAAACACTAGTGCTTAGGAAATCTATTGGAGGCAGAAGCAGTCAAGGGTAGCCTAGGGTTAGGGTTAGGCTTAGGGTTAGGCTTAGGGTACGGCTTAGGGTACGGGTTCGGGGAGGGCTTCGTGTACGGCGTAGGGTATGGGTTAGGGTTAGGGTTAGGGTTAGTGTTAGGGTTAGGGCTCGGTTTAGGTTATTGGTTAGGATAAGGGTACGTGTTAGGGTTAGGGTAGGGGTTCGGGTTAGGGTACACGTTAGTGTTAGGGTAGTTTTTAAACCTATCTTACTCTCTAGATACCCCTTAGCACGTAAAGGAATATTATTTCGAGGTCCAGCCATGGAGAAGAGTTTAGACACTAGGATAAGACAAGGAACACACCCATTATAAAGAAATCACATTAGGATTCTCTTTTTAAGCTGTTCCTTAAAACACTAGTGCTTAGGAAATCTATTGGAGGCAGAAGCAGTCAAGCGTAGCCTAGGGTTAGGGTTAGGCTTAGGGTACGGCTTAGGGTACGGGTTCGGTGAGGGCTTCGGGTACTCCGTAGGGTATCGGTTAGGGTTACGGTTAGGGTTAGTGTTAGGGTTAGGGCTCGGTTTAGGGTATTTGTTAGGATTAGGGTACGTGTTAGGGTTAGGGTAGGGGTTCGGGTTAGGGTACGCGTTAGTGTTAGGGTAGTTTTTAAACCTATCCCACTCTCTAGATACCCCTTAGCACGTAAAGGAATACTATTTGGAGGTCCAGCCATGGAGAAGAGTTTAGACACTAGGATAAGATAAGGAACACACCCATTATAAAGAAATCACATTAGGATTCTCTTTTTAAGCTGTTCTTTAAAACACTAGTGCTTAGGAAATCTATTGGAGGCAGAAGCACTCAAGGGTAGCCTAGGGTTAGGGTTAGGCTTGGGGTTAGGCTTAGGGTACGGGTTTGGGGAGGGGTTCTGGTACGGCGTAGGGTATGGGTTAGGGTTAGGGTTAGGGTTAGTGTTAGGGTTAGGGCTCCGTTTAGGGTACGGGTTAGGATTAGGTTACGTGTTAGGGTTAGGGTAGGGGTTAGGGTTAGTTTACGCATTAGGGTTAGGGTAGTTATTAAACCTATCCCACTCTCTAGATACCCCTTAGCACGTAAAGGAATATTATTTGGGGGTCAAGCCATGGAGAAGAGTTTAGACACTAGGATAAGATAAGGAACACACCCATTTTAAAGAAATCACATTAGGATTCACTTTTTAAGCTGTTCCTTAAAACACTATTGCTTAGGAATTCTATTGGAGGTAGAAGCAGTCAAGGGTAGCCTAGGGTTATGGTTAGGCTTAGGGTTAGGCTTAGGGTACGGCTTAGGGTACGGGTTCGGGGAGGGCTTCGGGTACGGCGTAGGGTATGGGTTAGGGTTAGGGTTAGGGTTAGGGTTAGTGTTAGGGTTAGGGCTCGGTTTAGGGTATTGGTTAGGATTAGGGTACGTGTTAGGGTTAGGGTAGGGGTTCGGGTTAGGGTACGCGTTAGTGTTAGGGTAGTTTTTAAACTTATCTTACTCTCTAGATACCCCTTAGCACGTAAAGGAATATTATTTCGAGGTCCAGCCAAGGAGAAGAGTTTAGACACTAGGATAAGATAAGGAACACACCCATTATAAAGAAATCACATTAGGATTCTCTTTTTAAGCTGTTCCTTAAAACACTAGTGCTTAGGAAATCTATTGGAGGCAGAAGCAGTCAAGGGTAGCCTAGGGTTAGGGTTAGGCTTAGGGTACGGCTTAGGGTACGTCTTAGGGTACAGGTTCAGGGAGGGCTTCGGGTACGGCGTAGAGTATGGGTTAGGGTTAGGGTTAGGGTTAGTGTTAGGGTTAGGGCTCGGTTTAGGTTATTGGTTAGGATTAGGGTACGTGTTAGGGTTAGGGTAGGGGTTAGGGTTAGGGTACGCGTTAGTGTTAGGGTAGTTATTAAACCTATCCCACTCTCTAGATACCCCTTAGCACGTAAAGGAATACTATTTGGAGGTCCATCCATGGAGAAGAGTTTAGACACTAGGATAAGATAAGGAACACACCCATTATAAAGAAATCACATTAGGATTCTCTTTTTAAGCTGTTCGTTAAAACACTAGTGCTTAGGAAATCTATTGGAGGCAGAAGCAGTCAAGGGTAGCCTAGAGTTAGGGTTAGGCTTAGGGTACGGCTTAGGGTACGGCATAGGGTACGGGTTCGGGGAGGGCTTCGGGTACGGCGTAGGGTATGGGTTAACGTTAGGGTTAGGGTTAGTGTTAGGGTTAGGGCTCCGTTTAGGGTACGGGTTAGGATTAAGTTACGTGTTAGGGTTAGGGTAGGGGTTAGGGTTACGGTACGAATTAGGGTTAGGGTAGTTATTAAACCTATTCCACTCTCTAGATACCCCTTAGCACGTAAAGGAATATTATTTGGGGGTCAAGCCATGGAGAAGAGTTTAGGCCCTAGGATAAGATAAGGAACACACCCATTATAAAGAAATCACATTAGGATTCTCTTTTTAAGCTGTTCCTTAAAACACTAGTGCTTAGGAAATCTATTGGAGGCAGAAGCAGTCATGGGTAGCCTAGGGTTAGGGTTAGGCTTAGGGTTAGGCTTAGGGTACGGCTTAGGGTACGGGTTCGGTGAGGGCTTCGGGTACTGCGTAGGGTATCGGTTAGGGTTAGGGTTAGGGTTAGTGTTAGGGTTAGGGCTCGGTTTAGGGTACGGTTTAGGATTAGGGTACGTGTTAGGGTTAGGGTAGGGGTTAGGATTAGGGTATGCATTAGGGTTAGGGTAGTTATTAAACCTATCCCACTCTCTAGATACCCCTTAGCACGTAAAGGAATATTATTTGGGGGTCCAGCCATGGAGAAGAGTTTAGACACTAGGATAAGATAAGGAACACACCCATTATAAAGAAATCACATTAGGATTCTCTTTTTAAGCTGTTCCTTAAAACACTAGTGCCTAGGAAAACTATTGGAGGCAGAAGCAGTCAAGGGTAGCCTAGGGTTAGGGTTAGGCTTAGGGTTAGGCTTAGGGTACGGCTTAGGGTATGGGTTCGGGGAGGGGTTCGGGTACGGCGTAGGGTATGGGTTAGGGTTAGGGTTAGGGTTAGTGTTAGGGTTAGGGCTCAGTTTAGGATACGGGTTAGGATTAGGGTACATGTTAGGATTAGGGTAGGGGTTAGGGTTAGTGTACGCGTTAGGGTTAGGGTAGTTATTAAACCTATCCCACTCTCTAGATACACCTTAGCACGTAAAGGAATATTATTTGGGGGTCCAGCCATGGAGAAGAGTTTTGACACTAGGATAAGATAAGGAACACACCCATTATAAAGAAATCACATTAGGATTCTCTTTTTAAGCTGTTCCTTAAAACACTAGTGCTTAGGAAATCTATTGGAGGCAGAAGCAGTCAAGGATAGCCTAGGGTTAGGGTTAGGCTTAGGGTACGGCTTAGGGTACGGCTTAGGGTACGGGTTCGGTGAGGGCTTCGGGTACTGCGTAGAGTATCGGTTAGGGTTAGGGTTAGGGTTAGTGTTAGGGTTAGGGCTCGGTTTAGGGTATTTGTTAGGATTAGGGTACGTGTTAGGGTTAGGGTAGGGGTTCGGGTTAGGGTACGCGTTAGTGTTAGGGTAGTTTTTAAACCTATCCCACTCTATAGATACCCCTTAGCACGTAAAGGAATATTATTTCGAGGTCCAGCCATGGAGAAGAGTTTAGACACTAGGATAAGATAAGGAACACACCCATTATAAAGAAATCACATTAGGATTCTCTTTTTAAGCTGTTCCTTAAAACACTAGTGCTTAGGAAATCTATTGGAGGCAGAAGCAGTCAAGGGTAGCCTAGGGTTAGGGTTAGGCTTGGGGTTAGGCTTAGGGTACGGGTTCGGGGAGGGGTTCTGGTACGGCGTAGGGTATGGGTTAGGGTTAGGGTTAGGGTTAGTGTTAGGGTTAGGGCTCCGTTTAGGGTACGGGTTAGGATTAAGTTACGTGTTAGGGTTAGGGTAGGGGTTAGGGTTAGTTTACGCATTAGGGTTAGGGTAGTTATTAAACCTATCCCACTCTCTAGATACCCCTTAGCACGTAAAGGAATATTATTTCGGGGTCCAGCCATGGAGAAGAGTTTTGACACTAGGATAAGATAAGGAACACACCCATTTTAAAGAAATCACATTAGGATTCACTTTTTAAGCTGTTCCTTAAAACACTACTGCTTAGGAATTCTATTGGAGGCAGAAGCAGTCAAGGGTAGCCTAGGGTTATGGTTAGGCTTAGGGTTAGGCTTAGGGTACGGCTTAGGGTACGGGTTCGGGGAGGGCTTCGGGTACGGCGTAGGGTATGGGTTAGGGTTAGTGTTAGGGTTAGTGTTAGGGTTAGGGCTCGGTTTAGGGTATTGGTTAGGATTAGGGTACGTGTTAGGGTTAGGGTAGGGGTTCGGGTTAGGGTACGCGTTAGTGTTAGGGTAGTTTTTAAACCTATCTTACTCTCTAGATACCCCTTAGCACGTAAAGGAATATTATTTCGAGGTCCAGCCATGGAGAAGAGTTTAGACACTAGGATAAGATATGGAACACACCCATTATAAAGAAATCACATTAGGATTCTCTTTTTAAGCTGTTCCTTAAAAGACTAGTGCTTAGGAAATCTATTGGAGGCAGAAGCAGTCAAGGGTAGCCTAGGGTTAAGGTTAGGCTTAGGGTTAGGCTTAGGGTACGGCTTAGGGTACGGGTTCGGGGACGGCTTCGGGTACGGCGTAGGGTATGGGTTAGGGTTAGGGTTAGGGTTAGTGTTAGGGTTAGGGCTCGGTTTAGGGTATTTGTTAGGATTAGGGTACGTGTTAGGGTTAGGGTAGGGGTTCGGGTTAGGGTACGCGTTAGTGTTAGGGTAGTTTTTAAACCTATCCCACTCTCTAGATACCCCTTAGCACGTAAAGGAATATTATTTCGAGGTCCAGCCATGGAGAAGAGTTTAGACACTAGGATAAGATAAGGAACACACCCATTATAAAGAAATTACATTAGGATTCTCTTTTTAAGCTGTTCCTTAAAACACTAGTGCTTAGGAAATCTATTGGAGGCAGAAGCAGTCAAGAGTAGCCTAGGGTTAGGGTTAGGCTTAGGGTACGGCTTAGGGTACGGCTTAGGGTACGGGTTCGGGGAAGGCTTCGGGTACGGCGTAGGGTATGGGTTAGGGTTAGTGTTAGGGTTAGTATTAGGGTTAGGGCTCCGTTTAGGGTACGGATTAGGATTAGGATACGTGTTAGGGTTAGGGGAGGGGTTAGGGTTAGGGTACGCATTAGTGTTAGGGTAGTTATTAAACCTATCCCACTCTCTAGATACCCCTTAGCACGTAAAGGAATACTATTTGGAGGTCCAGCCATGGAGAAGAGTTTAGACACTTGGATAAGATAAGGACCACACCTATTATAAAGAAATCACATTAGGATTCTCTTTTTAAGCTGTTCTTTAAAACACTAGTGCTTAGGAAATCTATTGGAGGCAGAAGCAGTCAAGGGTAGCCTAGGGTTAGGGTTAGGCTTGGGGTTAGGCTTAGGGTACGGGTTCGGGGAGGGGTTCTGGTACGGCGTAGGGTATGGGTTAGGGTTAGGGTTAGGGTTAGTGTTAGGGTTAGGGCTCCGTTTAGGGTACGGGTTAGGATTAGGTTACGTGTTAGGGTTAGGGTAGGGGTTAGGGTTAGTTTACGCATTAGGGTTAGGGTAGTTATTAAACCTATCCCACTCTCTAGATACCCCTTAGCACGTAAAGGAATATTATTTGGGGGTCAAGCCATGGAGAAGAGTTTAGACACTAGGATAAGATAAGGAACACACCCATTTTAAAGAAATCACATTAGGATTCACTTTTTAAGCTGTTCCTTAAAACACTAGTGCTTAGGAATTCTATTGGAGGCAGAAGCAGTCAAGGGTAGCCTAGGGTTATGGTTAGGCTTAGGGTTAGGCTTAGGGTACGGCTTAGGGTACGGGTTCGGGGAGGGCTTCGGGTACGGCGTAGGTTATGGGTTAGGGTTAGGGTTAGGGTTAGTGTTAGGGTTAGGGCTCGGTTTAGGGTATTGGTTAGGATTAGGGTACGTGTTAGGGTTAGGGTAGGGGTTCGGGTTAGGGTACGCGTTAGTGTTAGGGTAGTTTTTAAACCTATCTTACTCTCTAGATACCCCTTAGCACGTAAAGGAATATTATTTCGAGGTCCAGCCATGGAGAAGAGTTTAGACACTAGGATAAGATATGGAACACACCCATTATAAAGAAATCACATTAGGATTCTCTTTTTAAGCTGTTCCTTAAAACACTAGTGCTTAGGAAATCTATTGGAGGCAGAAGCAGTCAAGGGTAGCCTAGGGTTAAGGTTAGGCTTAGGGTTAGGCTTAGGGTACGGCTTAGGGTACGGGTGCGGGGAGGGCTTCGGGCACGGCGTAGGGTATGGGTTAGGGTTAGGGTTAGGGTTAGTGTTAGGGTTAGGGCTCGGTTTAGGGTATTGGTTAGGATTAGGGTACGTGTTAGGGTTAGGGTAGGGGTTCGGGTTAGGGTACGCGTTAGTGTTAGGGTAGTTTTTAAACCTATCTTACTCTCTAGATACCCCTTAGCACGTAAAGGAATATTATTTCGAGGTCCAGCCATGGAGAAGGGTTTAGACACTAGGATAAGATATGGAACACACCCATTATAAAGAAATCACATTAGGATTCTCTTTTTAAGCTGTTCCTTAAAACACTAGTGCTTAGGAAATCTATTGGAGGCAGAAGCAGTCAAGGGTAGCCTAGGGTTAAGGTTAGGCTTAGGGTTAGGCTTAGGGTACGGCTTAGGGTACGGGTTCGGGGAGGGCTTCGGGTACGGCGTAGGGTATGGGTTAGGGTTAGGGTTAGGGTTAGTGTTAGGGTTAGGGCTCGGTTTAGGGTATTGGTTAGGATTAGGGTACGTGTTAGGGTTAGGGTAGGGGTTCGGGTTAGGGTACGCGTTAGTGTTAGGGTAGTTTTTAAACCTATCCCACTCTCTAGATACCCCTTAGCACGTAAAGGAATATTATTTCGAGGTCCAGCCATGGAGAAGAGTTTAGACACTAGGATAAGATAAGGAACACACCCATTATAAAGAAATCACATTAGGATTCTCTTTTTAAGCTGTTCCTTAAAACACTAGTGCTTAGGAAATCTATTGGAGGCAGAAGCAGTCAAGAGTAGCCTAGGGTTAGGGTTAGGCTTAGGGTACGGCTTAGGGTACGGCTTAGGGTACGGGTTCGGGGAGAGCTTCGGGTACGGCGTAGGGTATGGGTTAGGGTTAGTGTTAGGGTTAGTATTAGGGTTAGGGCTCCGTTTAGGGTACGGATTAGGATTAGGATACGTGTTAGGGTTAGGGTAGGGGTTAGGGTTAGGGTACGCATTAGTGTTAGGGTAGTTATTAAACCTATCCCACTCTCTAGATACCCCTTAGCACGTAAAGGAATACTATTTGGAGGTCCAGCCATGGAGAAGAGTTTAGACACTTGGATAAGATAAGGAACACACCTATTATAAAGAAATCACATTAGGATTCTCTTTTTAAGCTGTTCTTTAAAACACTAGTGCTTAGGAAATCTATTGGAGGCAGAAGCAGTCAAGGGTAGCCTAGGGTTAGGGTTAGGCTTGGGGTTAGGCTTAGGGTACGGGTTCGGGGAGGGGTTCTGGTACGGCGTAGGGTATGGGTTAGGGTTAGGGTTAGGGTTAGTGTTAGGGTTAGGGCTCCGTTTAGGGTACGGGTTAGGATTAGGTTACGTGTTAGGGTTAGGGTAGGGGTTAGGGTTAGTTTACGCATTAGGGTTAGGGTAGTTATTAAACCTATCCCACTCTCTAGATACCCCTTAGCACGTAAAGGAATATTATTTGGGGGTCAAGCCATGGAGAAGAGTTTAGACACTAGGATAAGATAAGGAACACACCCATTTTAAAGAAATCACATTAGGATTCACTTTTTAAGCTGTTCCTTAAAACACTAGTGCTTAGGAATTCTATTGGAGGCAGAAGCAGTCAAGGGTAGCCTAGGGTTATGGTTAGGCTTAGGGTTAGGCTTAGGGTACGGCTTAGGGTACGGCTTCGGGGAGGGCTTCGGGTACGGCGTAGGGTATGGGTTAGGGTTAGGGTTAGGGTTAGTGTTAGGGTTAGGGCTCGGTTTAGGGTATTGGTTAGGATTAGGGTACGTGTTAGGGTTAGGGTAGGGGTTCGGGTTAGGGTACGCGTTAGTGTTAGGGTAGTTTTTAAACCTATCTTACTCTCTAGATACCCCTTAGCACGTAAAGGAATATTATTTCGAGGTCCAGCCATGGAGAAGAGTTTAGACACTAGGATAAGATATGGAACACACCCATTATAAAGAAATCACATTAGGATTCTCTTTTTAAGCTGTTCCTTAAAACACTAGTGCTTAGGAAATCTATTGGAGGCAGAAGCAGTCAAGGGTAGCCTAGGGTTAAGGTTAGGCTTAGGGTTAGGCTTAGGGTACGGCTTAGGGTACGGGTTCGGGGAGGGCTTCGGGTATGGCGTAGGGTATGGGTTAGGGTTAGGGTTAGGGTTAGTGTTAGGGTTAGGGCTCGGTTTAGGGTATTGGTTAGGATTAGGGTACGTGTTAGGGTTAGGGTAGGGGTTCGGGTTAGGGTACGCGTTAGTGTTAGGGTAGTTTTTAAACCTATCCCACTCTCTAGATACCCCTTAGCACGTAAAGGAATATTATTTCGAGGTCCAGCCATGGAGAAGAGTTTAGACACTAGGATAAGATAAGGAACACACCCATTATAAAGAAATCACATTAGGATTCTCTTTTTAAGCTGTTCCTTAAAACACTAGTGCTTAGGAAATCTATTGGAGGCAGAAGCAGTCAAGAGTAGCCTAGGGTTAGGGTTAGGCTTAGGGTACGGCTTAGGGTACGGCTTAGGGTACGGGTTCGGGGAGGGCTTCGGGTACGGCGTAGGGTATGGGTTAGGGTTAGTGTTAGGGTTAGTATTAGGGTTAGGGCTCCGTTTAGGGTACGGATTAGGATTAGGTTACGTGTTAGGGTTAGGGGAGGGGTTAGGGTTAGGGTACGCATTAGTGTTAGGGTAGTTATTAAACCTATCCCACTCTCTAGATACCCCTTAGCACGTAAAGGAATACTATTTGGAGGTCCAGCCATGGAGAAGAGTTTAGACACTTGGATAAGATAAGGAACACACCTATTATAAAGAAATCACATTAGGATTCTCTTTTTAAGCTGTTCTTTAAAACACTAGTGCTTAGGAAATCTATTGGAGGCAGAAGCAGTCAAGGGTAGCCTAGGGTTAGGGTTAGGCTTGGGGTTAGGCTTAGGGTACGGGTTCGGGGAGGGGTTCTGGTACGGCGTAGGGTATGGGTTAGGGTTAGGGTTAGGGTTAGTGTTAGGGTTAGGGCTCCGTTTAGGGTACGGGTTAGGATTAGGTTACGTGTTAGGGTTAGGGTAGGGGTTAGGGTTAGTTTACGCATTAGGGTTAGGGTAGTTATTAAACCTATCCCACTCTCTAGATACCCCTTAGCACGTAAAGGAATATTATTTGGGGGTCAAGCCATGGAGAAGAGTTTAGACACTAGGATAAGATAAGGAACACACCCATTTTAAAGAAATCACATTAGGATTCACTTTTTAAGCTGTTCCTTAAAACACTAGTGCTTAGGAATTCTATTGGAGGCAGAAGCAGTCAAGGGTAGCCTAGGGTTATGGTTAGGCTTAGGGTTAGGCTTAGGGTACGGCTTAGGGTACTGGTACGGGGAGGGCTTCGGATACGGCGTAGGGTATGGGTTAGGGTTAGGGTTAGGGTTAGGGTTAGTGTTAGGGTTAGGGCTCGGTTTAGGGTATTGTTTAGGATTAGGGTACGTGTTAGGGTTAGGGTAGGGGTTCGGGTTAGGGTACGCGTTAGTGTTAGGGTAGTTTTTAAACCTATCTTACTCTCTAGATACCCCTTAGCACGTAAAGGAATATTATTTCGAGGTCCAACAATGGAGAAGAGTTTAGACACTAGGATAAGATAAGGAAGACACCCATTATAAAGAAATCACATTAGGATTCTCTTTTTAAGCTGTTCCTTAAAACACTACTGCTTAGGAAATCTATTGGAGGCAGAAGCAGTCAAGGGTAGCCTAGGGTTAGGGTTAGGCTTGGGGTTAGGCTTAGGGTACGGGTTCGGGTAGGGGTTCTGGTACGGCGTAGGGTATGGGTTAGGGTTAGGGTGAGGGTTAGTGTTAGGGTTAGGGCTCCGTTTAGGGTACGGGTTAGGATTAAGTTACGTGTTAGGATTAGGGTAGGGGTTAGGGTTAGTTTACGCATTAGGGTTAGGGTAGTTATTAAACCTATCCCACTCTCTAGATACCCCTTAGCACGTAAAGGAATATTATTTGCGGGTCCAGCCATGGAGAAGAGTTTAGACACTAGGATAAGATAAGGAACACACCCATTTTAAAGAAATCACATTAGGATTCACTTTTTAAGCTGTTCCTTAAAACACTAGTGCTTAGGAATTCTATTGGAGGCAGAAGCAGTCAAGGGTAGCCTAGGGTTATGGTTAGGCTTAGGGTTAGGCTTAGGGTACGGCTTACGGTACGGGTTCGGGGAGGGCTTCGGGTACGGCGTAGGGTACGGGTTAGGGTTAGGGTTAGGGTTAGTGTTAGGGTTAGGGCTCGGTTTAGGGTATTGGTTAGGATTAGGGTACGTGTTAGGGTTAGGGTAGGGGTTCGGGTTAGGGTACGCGTTAGTGTTAGGGTAGTTTTTAAACCTATCTTACTCTCTAGATACCCCTTAGGACGTAAAGGAATATTATTTCGAGGTCCAGCCATGGAGAAGAGTTTAGACACTAGGATAAGATATGGAACACACCCATTATAAAGAAATCACATTAGGATTCTCTTTTTAAGCTGTTCCTTAAAACACTAGTGCTTAGGAAATCTATTGGAGGCAGAAGCAGTCAAGGGTAGCCTAGGGTTAAGGTTAGGCTTAGGGTTAGGCTTAGGGTACGGCTTAGGGTACGGGTTCGGGGAGGGCTTCGGGTACGGCGTAGGGTATGGGTTAGGGTTAGGGTTAGGGTTAGTGTTAGGGTTAGGGCTCGGTTTAGGGTATTGGTTAGGATTAGGGTACGTGTTAGGGTTAGGGTAGGGGTTCGGGTTAAGGTACGCGTTAGTGTTAGGGTAGTTTTTAAACCTATCCCACTCTCTAGATACCCCTTAGCACGTAAAGGAATATTATTTCGAGGTCCAGCCATGGAGAAGAGTTTAGACACTAGGATAAGATAAGGAACACACCCATTATAAAGAAATCACATTAGGATTCTCTTTTTAAGCTGTTCCTTAAAACACTAGTGCTTAGGAAATCTATTGGAGGCAGAAGCAGTCAAGAGTAGCCTAGGGTTAGGGTTAGGCTTAGGGTACGGCTTAGGGTACGGGTTCGGGGAGGGCTTCGGGTACGGCGTAGGGTATGGGTTAGGGTTAGTGTTAGGGTTAGTGTTAGGGTTAGGGCTCCGTTTAGGGTACGGGTTAGGATTAGGTTACGTGTTAGGGTTAGGGGAGGGGTTAGGGTTAGGGTACGCATTAGTGTTAGGGTAGTTTTTAAACCTATCCCACTCTCTAGATACCCCTTAGCACGTAAAGGAATACTATTTGGAGGTCCAGCCATGGAGAAGAGTTTAGACACTAGGATAAGATAAGGAACACACCTATTATAAAGAAATCACATTAGGATTCTCTTTTTAAGCTGTTCTTTAAAACACTAGTGCTTAGGAAATCTATTGGAGGCAGAAGCAGTCAAGGGTAGCCTAGGGTTAGGGTTAGGCTTGGGGTTAGGCTTAGGGTACGGGTTCGGGGAGGGGTTCTGGTACGGCGTAGGGTATGGGTTAGGGTTAGGGTTAGGGTTAGTGTTAGGGTTAGGGCTCCGTTTAGGGTACGGGTTAGGATTAGATTACGTGTTAGGGTTAGGGTAGGGGTTAGGGTTAGTTTACGCATTAGGGTTAGGGTAGTTATTAAACCTATCCCACTCTCTAGATACCCCTTAGCACGTAAAGGAATATTATTTGGGGGTCAAGCCATGGAGAAGAGTTTAGACACTAGGATAAGATAAGGAACACACCCATTTTAAAGAAATCACATTAGGATTCACTTTTTAAGCTGTTCCTTAAAACACTAGTGCTTAGGAATTCTCTTGGAGGCAGAAGCAGTCAAGGGTAGCCTAGGGTTATGGTTAGGCTTAGGGTTAGGCTTAGGGTACGGCTTAGGGTACGGGTTCGGGGAGGGCTTTGGGTACGGCGTAGGGTATGGGTTAGGGTTAGGGTTAGGGTTAGGGTTAGTGTTAGGGTTAGGGCTCGGTTTAGGGTATTGGTTAGGATTAGGGTACGTGTTAGGGTTAGGGTAGGGGTTCGGGTTAGGGTACGCGTTAGTGTTAGGGTAGTTTTTAAACCTATCTTACTCTCTAGATACCCCTTAGCACGTAAAGGAATATTATTTCGAGGTCCAGCAATGGAGAAGAGTTTAGAGACTAGGATAAGATAAGGAACACACCCATTATAAAGAAATCACATTAGGATTCTCTTTTTAAGCTGTTCCTTAAAACACTAGTGCTTAGGAAATCTATTGGAGGCAGAAGCAGTCAAGGGTAGCCTAGGGTTAGGGTTAGGCTTGGGGTTAGGCTTAGGGTACGGGTTCGGGGAGGGGTTCTGGTACGGCGTAGGGTATGGGTTAGGGTTAGGGTGAGGGTTAGTGTTAGGGTTAGGGCTCCGTTTAGGGTACGGGTTAGGATTAAGTTACGTGTTAGGGTTAGGGTAGGGGTTAGGGTTAGTTTACGCATTAGGGTTAGGGTAGTTATTAAACCTATCCCACTCTCTAGATACCCCTTAGCACGTAAAGGAATATTATTTGCGGGTCCAGCCATGGAGAAGAGTTTAGACACTAGGATAAGATAAGGAACACACCCATTTTAAAGAAATCACATTAGGATTCACTTTTTAAGCTGTTCCTTAAAACACTAGTGCTTAGGAATTCTATTGGAGGCAGAAGCAGTCAAGGGTAGCCTAGGGTTATGGTTAGGCTTAGGGTTAGGCTTAGGGTACGGGTTCGGGGAGGGCTTTGGGTACGGCGTAGGGTATGGGTTAGGGTTAGGGTTAGGGTTAGTGTTAGGGTTAGGGCTCGGTTTAGGGTATTGGTTAGGATTAGGGTACGTGTTAGGGTTAGGGTAGGGGTTCGGGTTAGGGTACGCGTTAGTGTTAGGGTAGTTTTTAAACCTATCTTACTCTCTAGATACCCCTTAGGACGTATAGGAATATTATTTCGAGGTCCAGCCATGGAGAAGAGTTTAGACACTAGGATAAGATATGGAACACACCCATTATAAAGAAATCACATTAGGATTCTCTTTTTAAGCTGTTCCTTAAAACACTAGTGCTTAGGAAATCTATTGGAGGCAGAAGCAGTCAAGGGTAGCCTAGGGTTAAGGTTAGGCTTAGGGTTAGGCTTAGGGTACGGCTTAGGGTACGGGTTCGGGGAGGGCTTCGGGTACGGCGTAGGGTATGGGTTAGGGTTAGGGTTAGGGTTAGTGTTAGGGTTAGGTCTAGGTTTAGGGTATTGGTTAGGATTAGGGTACGTGTTAGGGTTAGGGAAGGGGTCAGGGTTAGGGTACGCGTTAGTGTTAGGGTAGTTTTTAAACCTATCCCACTCTCTAGATACCCCTTAGCAAGTAAAGGAATATTATTTCGAGGTCCAGCCATGGAGAAGAGTTTAGACACTAGGATAAGATAAGGAACACACCCATTATAAAGAAATCACATTAGGATTCTCTTTTTAAGCTGTTCCTTAAAACACTAGTGCTTAGGAAATCTATTGGAGGCAGAAGCAGTCAAGAGTAGCCTAGGGTTAGGGTTAGGCTTAGGGTACGGCTTAGGGTACGGGTTCGGGGAGGGCTTCGGGTACGGCGTAGGGTATGGGTTAGGGTTAGTGTTAGGGTTAGTGTTAGGGTTAGGGCTTCGTTTAGGGTACGGGTTAGGATTAGGTTACGTGTTAGGGTTAGGGGAGGGGTTAGGGTTAGGGTACGCATTAGTGTTAGGGTAGTTTTTAAACCTATCCCACTCTCTAGATACCCCTTAGCACGTAAAGGAATACTATTTGGAGGTCCAGCCATGGAGAAGAGTTTAGACACTAGGATAAGATAAGGAACACACCCATTATAAAGAAATCACATTAGGATTCTCTTTTTAAGCTGTTCCTTAAAACACTAGTGCTTAGGAAATCTATTGGAGGCAGAAGCAGTCAAGGGTAGCCTAGGGTTAGTGTTAGGCTTAGGTTACGGCTTAGGGTACGGCTTAGGGTACGGGTTCGGGGAGGGCTTCGGGTACGGCGTAGGGTATGGGTTAAAGTTAGTGTTAGGGTTAGTGTTAGGGTTAGGGCTCCGTTTAGGGTACGGGTTAGGATTAGGTTACGTGTTAGGGTTAGGGGAGGGGTTAGGGTTAGGGTACGCATTAGTGTTAGGGTAGTTATTAAACCTATCCCACTCTCTAGATACCCCTTAGCACGTAAAGGAATACTATTTGGAGGTCCAGCCATGGAGAAGAGTTTAGACACTAGGATAAGATAAGGAACACACCTATTATAAAGAAATCACATTAGGATTCTCTTTTTAAGCTGTTCTTTAAAACACTAGTGCTTAGGAAATCTATTGGAGGCAGAAGCAGTCAAGGGTAGCCTAGGGTTAGGGTTAGGCTTGGGGTTAGGCTTAGGGTACGGGTTCGGGGAGGGGTTCTGGTAGGGCGTAGGGTATGGGTTAGGGTTAGGGTTAGGGTTAGTGTTAGGGTTAGGGCTCCGTTTAGGGTACGGGTTAGGATTAGGTTACGTGTTAGGGTTAGGGGAGGGGTTAGGGTTAGGGTACGCATTAGTGTTAGGGTAGTTTTTAAACCTATCCCACTCTCTAGATACCCCTTAGCACGTAAAGGAATACTATTTGGAGGTCCAGCCATGGAGAAGAGTTTAGACACTAGGATAAGATATGGAACACACCCATTATAAAGAAATCACATTAGGATTCTCTTTTTAAGCTGTTCCTTAAAACACTAGTGCTTAGGAAATCTATTGGAGGCAGAAGCAGTCAAGGGTAGCCTAGGGTTAGGGTTAGGCTTAGGGTACGGCTTAGGGTACGGCTTAGGGTACGGGTTCGGGGAGGGCTTCGGGTACGGCGTAGGGTATGGGTTAAAGTTAGTGTTAGGGTTAGTGTTAGGGTTAGGGCTCCGTTTAGGGTACGGGTTAGGATTAGGTTACGTGTTAGGGTTAGGGGAGGGGTTAGGGTTAGGGTACGCATTAGTGTTAGGGTAGTTATTAAACCTATCCCACTCTCTAGATACCCCTTAGCACGTAAAGGAATACTATTTGGAGGTCCAGCCATGGAGAAGAGTTTAGACACTAGGATAAGATAAGGAACACACCTATTATAAAGAAATCACATTAGGATTCTCTTTTTAAGCTGTTCTTTAAAACACTAGTGCTTAGGAAATCTATTGGAGGCAGAAGCAGTCAAGGGTAGCCTAGGGTTAGGGTTAGGCTTGGGGTTAGGCTTAGGGTACGGGTTCGGGGAGGGGTTCTGGTAGGGCGTAGGGTATGGGTTAGGGTTAGGGTTAGGGTTAGTGTTAGGGTTAGGGCTCCGTTTAGGGTACGGGTTAGGATTAGGTTACGTGTTAGGGTTAGGGTAGGGGTTAGGGTTAGTTTACGCATTAGGGTTAGGGTAGTTATTAAACCTATCCCACTCTCTAGATACCCCTTAGCACGTAAAGAAATATTATTTGGGGGTCAAGCCATGGAGAAGAGTTTAGACACTAGGATAAGATAAGGAACACACCCATTTTAAAGAAATCACATTAGGATTCACTTTTTAAGCTGTTCCTTAAAACACTAGTGCTTAGGAATTCTATTGGAGGCAGAAGCAGTCAAGGGTAGCCTAGGGTTATGGTTAGGCTTAGGGTTAGGCTTAGGGTACGGCTTAGGGTACGGGTTCGGGGAGGGCTTCGGGTACGGCGTAGGGTATGGGTTAGGGTTAGGGTTAGGGTTAGGGTTAGTGTTAGGGTTAGGGCTCGGTTTAGGTTATTGGTTAGGATTAGGGTACGTGTTAGGGTTAGGGTAGGGGTACGGGTTAGGGTACGCGTTAGTGTTAGGGTAGTTTTTAAACCTATCCCACTCTCTAGATACCCCTTAGCACGTAAAGGAATATTATTTCGAGGTCCAGCCATGGACAAGAGTTTAGACACTAGGATAAAATAAGGAACACACCCATTATAAAGAAATCACATTAGGATTCTCTTTTTAAGCTGTTCCTTAAAACACTAGTGCTTAGGAAATCTATTGGAGGCAGAAGCAGTCAAGAGTAGCCTAGGGTTAGGGTTAGGCTTAGGGTACGGCTTAGGGTACGGGTTCGGGGAGGGCTTCGGGTACGGCGTAGGGTATGGGTTAGGGTTAGTGTTAGGGTTAGTGTTAGGGTTAGGGCTCCGTTTAGGGTACGGGTTAGGATTAGGTTACGTGTTAGGGTTAGGGGAGGGGTTAGGGTTAGGGTACGCATTAGTGTTAGGGTAGTTTTTAAACCTATCCCACTCTCTAGATACCCCTTAGCACGTAAAGGAATACTATTTGGAGGTCCAGCCATGGAGAAGAGTTTAGACACTAGGATAAGATAAGGAACACACCCATTATAAAGAAATCACATTAGGATTCTCTTTTTAAGCTGTTCCTTAAAACACTAGTGCTTAGGAAATCTATTGGAGGCAGAAGCAGTCAAGGGTAGCCTAGGGTTAGGGTTAGGCTTAGGGTACGGCTTAGGGTACGGCTTAGGTTACGGGTTAGGATTAGGTTACGTGTTAGGGTTAGGGTAGGGGTTAGGGTTAGGGTACGCATTAGGGTTAGGGTAGTTATTAAACATATCCTACTCTCTAGATACCCCTTAGCACGTAAAGGAATATTATTTGGAGGTCCAGCCATGGAGAAGAGTTTAGACACTAGGATAAGATAAGGAACACACCCGTTATAAAGAAATCACATTAGGATTCTCTTTTTAAGCTGTTCCTTAAAACACTAGTGCTTAGGAAATCTATTGGAGGCAGAAGCAGTCAAGGGTAGCCTAGGGTTAGGGATAGGCTTAGGGTTAGGCTTAGGGTACGGCTTAGGGTACGGGTTCGGTGAGGGCTTCGGGTACTGCGTAGGGTATCGGTTAGGGTTAGGGTTAGGGTTAGTGTTAGGGTTAGGGCTCGGTTTAGGGTACGGTTTAGGATTAGGGTACGTGTTAGGGTTAGGGTAGGGGTTAGGGTTAGGGTACACATTAGGGTTAAGGTAGCTATCAAACCTATCCCACTCTCTAGATACCCCTTAGCACGTAAAGGAATATTATTTGGGGGTGCAGCCATGGAGAAGAGTTTAGACACTAGGATAAGATAAGGAACACACCCATTATAAAGAAATCACATTAGGATTCTCTTTTTAAGCTGTTCCTTAAAACACTAGTGCTTAGGAAATCTATTGGAGGCAGAAGCAGTCAAGAGTAGCCTAGGGTTAGGGTTAGGCTTAGGGTACGGCTTAGGGTACGGCTTAGGTTATGGGTTAGGATTAGGTTACGTGTTAGGGTTAGGGTAGGGGTTAGGGTTAGGGTACGCATTAGGGTTACGGTAGTTATTAAACCTATCCTACTCTCTAGATACCCCTTAACACGTAAAGGAATATTATTTGGGGGTGCAGCCATGGAGAAGAGTTTAGACACTAGGATAAGATAAGGAACACACCCGTTATAAAGAAATCACATTAGGATTCTCTTTTTAAGCTGTTCCTTAAAACACTAGTGCTTAGGAAATCTATTGGAGGCAGAAGCAGTCAAGGGTAGCCTAGGGTTAGGGTTAGGCTTAGGGTTAGGCTTAGGGTACGGCTTAGGGTACGGGTTCGGTGAGGGCTTCGGGTACTGCGTAGGGTATCGGTTAGGGTTAGGGTTAGGGTTAGTGTTAGGGTTAGGGCTCGGTTTAGGGTACGGTTTAGGATTAGTGTACGTGTTAGGGTTAGGGTAGGGGTTAGGGTTAGGGTACACATTAGGGTTAAGGTAGCTATCAAACCTATCCCACTCTCTAGATACCCCTTAGCACGTAAAGGAATATTATTTGGGGGTGCAGCCATGGAGAAGAGTTTAGACACTAGGATAAGATAAGGAACACACCCATTATAAAGAAATCACATTAGGATTCTCTTTTTAAGCTGTTCCTTAAAACACTAGTGCTTAGGAAATCTATTGGAGGCAGAAGCAGTCAAGAGTAGCCTAGGGTTAGGGTTAGGCTTAGGGTACGGCTTAGGGTACGGGTTCGGGGAGGGCTTCGGTTACGGCGTAGGGTATGGGTTAGGGTTAGTGTTAGGGTTAGTGTTAGGGTTAGGGCTCCGTTTAGGGTACGGGTTAGGATTAGGTTACGTGTTAGGGTTAGGGGAGGGGTTAGGGTTAGGGTACGCATTAGTGTTAGGGTAGTTTTTAAACCTATCCCACTCTCTAGATACCCCTTAGCACGTAAAGGAATACTATTTGGAGGTCCAGCCATGGAGAAGAGTTTAGACACTAGGATAAGATAAGGAACACACCTATTATAAAGAAATCACATTAGGATTCTCTTTTTAAGCTGTTCTTTAAAACACTAGTGCATAGGAAATCTATTGGAGGCAGAAGCAGTCAAGGGTAGCCTAGGGTTAGGGTTAGGCTTGGGGTTAGGCTTAGGGTACGGGTTCGGGGAGGGGTTCTGGTACGGCGTAGGGTATGGGTTAGGGTTAGGGTTAGGGTTAGTGTTAGGGTTAGGGCTCCGTTTAGTGTACGGGTTAGGATTAGGTTACGTGTTAGGGTTAGGGTAGGGGTTAGGGTTAGTTTATGCATTAGGGTTAGGGTAGTTATTAAACCTATCCCACTCTCTAGATACCCCTTAGCACGTAAAGGAATATTATTTTGGGGTCAAGCCATGGAGAAGACTTTAGACACTAGGATAAGATAAGGAACACACCCATTTTAAAGAAATCACATTAGGATTCACTTTTTAAGCTGTTCCTTAAAACACTAGTGCTTAGGAATTCTATTGTAGGCAGAAGCAGTCAAGGGTAGCCTAGGGTTATGGTTAGGCTTAGGGTTAGGCTTAGGGTACGGATTAGGGTACGGGTTCGGGGAGGGCTTCGGGTACGGCGTAGGGTATGATGTAGGGTTAGGGTTAGGGTTAGGGTTAGTGTTAGGGTTAGGGCTCGGTTTAGGGTACGGTTTAGGATTAGGGTACGTGTTAGGGTTAGGGTAGGGGTTCGGGTTAGGGTACGCGTTAGTGTTAGGGTAGTTTTTAAACCTATCCCACTCTCTAGATACCCCTTAGCACGTAAAGGAATATTATTTCGAGGTCCAGCCATGGACAAGAGTTTAGACACTAGGATAAGATAAGGAACACACCCATTATAAAGAAATCACATTAGGATTCTCTTTTTAAGCTGTTCCTTAAAACACTAGTGCTTAGGAAATCTATTGGAGGCAGAAGCAGTCAAGGGTAGCCTAGGGTTAGGGTTAGGCTTAGCGTACGGCTTAGGGTACGGCTTAGGGTACGGGTTCGGTGAGGGCTTCGGGTACTGCGTAGGGTATCGGTTAGGGTTAGGGTTAGGGTTAGTGTTAGGGTTAGGGCTCGGTTTAGGGTATTTGTTAGGATTAGGGTGCGTGTTAGGGTTAGGGTAGGGGTTCGGGTTAGGGTACGCGTTAGTGTTAGGGTAGTTTTTAAACCTATCCCACTCTCTAGATACCCCTTAGCACGTAAAGGAATATTATTTCGAGGTCCAGCCATGGAGAAGAGTTTAGACACTAGGATAAGATAAGGAACACACCCATTATAAAGAAATCACATTAGGATTCTCTTTTTAAGCTGTTCCTTAAAACACTAGTGCTTAGGAAATCTATTGGAGGCAGAAGCAGTCAAGGGTAGCCTAGGGTTAGGGTTAGGCTTAGGGTACGGCTTAGGGTACGGCTTAGGGTACGGGTTCGGTGAGGGCTTCGGGTACGGCGTAGGGTATGGGTTAGGGTTAGGGTTAGGGTTAGTGTTAGGGTTAGGGCTCCGTTTAGGGTACGGGTTAGGATTAGGTTACGTGTTAGCGTTAGGGTAGGGGTTAGGGTTGGGTACGCATTAGTGTTAGGGTAGTTATTAAACCTATCCCACTCTCTAGATACCCCTTAGCACGTAAAGGAATACTATTTGGAGGTCCAGCCATGGAGAAGAGTTTAGACACCAGGATAAGATAAGGAACACACCCATTATAAAGAAATCACATTAGGATTCTCTTTTTAAGCTGTTCCTTAAAACACTAGTGCTTAGGAAATCTATTGGAGGCAGAAGCAGTCAAGGGTAGCCTAGGGTTAGGGTTAGGCTTGGGGTTAGGCATAGGGTACGGGTTCGGGGAGGGGTTCTGGTACGGCGTAGGGTATGGGTTAGGGTTAGGGTTAGGGTTAGTGTTAGGGTTAGGGCTCCGTTTAGGGTACGGGTTAGGATTAAGTTACGTGTTAGGGTTAGGGTAAGGGTTAGGGTTAGTTTACGCATTAGGGTTAGGGTAGTTATTAAACCTATCCCACTCTCTAGATACCCCTTAGCACGTAAAGGAATATTATTTGGGGGTCCAGCCATGGAGAAGAGTTTAGACACTAGGATAAGATAAGGAACACACCCATTATAAAGAAATCACATTAGGATTCTCTTTTGAAGCTGTTCCTTAAAACACTAGTGCCTAGGAAAACTATTGGAGGCAGAAGCAGTCAAGGGTAGCCTAGGGTTATAGTTAGGCTTAGGGTTAGGCTTAGGGTACGGCTTAGGGTACGGGTTCGGGGAGGGGTTCGGGTATGGCGTAGGGTATGGGTTAGGGTTAGGGTTAGGGTTAGTGTTAGGGTTAGGGCTCAGTTTAGGATATGGGTTAGGATTAGGGTACATGTTAGGATTAGGCTAGGGGTTAGGGTTAGGGTACGCGTTAGGGTTAGGGTAGTTATTAAACCTATCCCACTCTCTAGATACACCTGAGCACGTAAAGGAATATTATTTGGGGGTCCAGCCATGGAGAAGAGTTTTGACACTAGGATAAGGAACACACCCATTATAAAGAAATCACATTAGGATTCTCTTTTTAAGCTGTTCCTTAAAACACTAGTGCTTAGGAAATCTATTGGAGGCAGAAGCAGTCAAGAGTAGCCTAGGGTTAGGGTTAGGCTTAGGGTACGGCTTAGGGTACGGGTTCGGGGAGGGCTTCGGGTACGGCGTAGGGTATGGGTTAGGGTTAGTGTTAGGGTTAGTGTTAGGGTTAGGGCTCCGTTTAGGGTACGGGTTAGGATTAGGTTACGTGTTAGGGTTAGGGGAGGGGTTAGGGTTCGGGTACGCATTAGTGTTAGGGTAGTTATTAAACCTATCCCACTCTCTAGATACCCCTTAGCACGTAAAGGAATACTATTTGGAGGTCCAGCCATGGAGAAGAGTTTAGACACTAGGATAAGATAAGGAACACACCCATTATAAAGAAATCACATTAGGATTCTCTTTTTAAGCTGTTCCTTAAAACACTAGTGCTTAGGAAATCTATTGGAGGCAGAAGCAGTCAAGGGTAGCCTAGGGTTAGGGTTAGGCTTAGGGTACGGCTTAGGGTACGGCTTAGGTTACGGGTTAGGATTAGGTTACGTGTTAGGGTTAGGGTAGGGGTTAGGGTTAGGGTACGCATTAGGGTTAGGGTAGTTATTAAACCTATCCTACTCTCTAGATACCCCTTAGCACGTAAAGGAATATTATTTGGGGGTCCAGCCATGGAGAAGAGTTTAGACACTAGGATAAGATAAGGAACACACCCGTTATAAAGAAATCACATTAGGATTCTCTTTTTAAGCTGTTCCTTAAAACACTAGTGCTTAGGAAATCTATTGGAGGCAGAAGCAGTCAAGGGTAGCCTAGGGTTAGGGTTAGGCTTAGGGTTAGGCTTAGGGTACGGCTTAGGGTACGGGTTCGGTGAGGGCTTCGGGTACTGCGTAGGGTATCGGTTAGGGTTAGGGTTAGTGTTAGGGTTAGGGCTCGGTTTAGGGTACGGTTTAGGATTAGTGTACGTGTTAGGGTTAGGGTAGGGGTTAGGGTTAGGGTACACATTAGGGTTAAGGTAGCTATCAAACCTATCCCACTCTCTAGATACCCCTTAGCACGTAAAGGAATATTATTTGGGGGTGCAGCCATGGAGAAGAGTTTAGACACTAGGATAAGATAAGGAACACACCCATTATAAAGAAATCACATTAGGATTCTCTTTTTAAGCTGTTCCTTAAAACACTAGTGCCTAGGAAATCTATTGGAGGCAGAAGCAGTCAAGAGTAGCCTAGGGTTAGGGTTAGGCTTAGGGTACGGCTTAGGGTACGGGTTCGGGGAGGGCTTCGGGTACGGCGTAGGGTATGGGTTAGGGTTAGTGTTAGGGTTAATGTTAGGGTTAGGGCTCCGTTTAGGGTACGGGTTAGGATTAGGTTACGTGTTAGGGTTAGGGGAGGGGTTAGGGTTAGGGTACGCATTAGTGTTAGGGTAGTTTTTAAACCTATCCCACTCTCTAGATACCCCTTAGCACGTAAAGGAATACTATTTGGAGGTCCAGCCATGGAGAAGAGTTTAGACACTAGGATAAGATAAGGAACACACCTATTATAAAGAAATCACATTAGGATTCTCTTTTTAAGCTGTTCTTTAAAACACTAGTGCTTAGGAAATCTATTGGAGGCAGAAGCAGTCAAGGGTAGCCTAGGGTTAGGGTTAGGCTTGGGGTTAGGCTTAGGGTACGGGTTCGGGGAGGGGTTCTGGTACGGCGTAGGGTATGGGTTAGGGTTAGGGTTAGGGTTAGTGTTAGGGTTAGGGCTCCGTTTAGGGTACGGGTTAGGATTAGGTTACGTGTTAGGGTTAGGGTAGGGGTTAGGGTTAGTTTATGCATTAGGGTTAGGGTAGTTATTAAACCTATCCCACTCTCTAGATACCCCTTAGCACGTAAAGGAATATTATTTTGGGGTCAAGCCATGGAGAAGAGTTTAGACACTAGGATAAGATAAGGAACACACCCATTTTAAAGAAATCACATTAGGATTCACTTTTTAAGCTGTTCCTTAAAACACTAGTGCTTAGGAATTCTATTGTAGGCAGAAGCAGTCAAGGGTAGCCTAGGGTTATGGTTAGGCTTAGGGTTAGGCTTAGGGTACGGATTAGGGTACGGGTTCGGGGAGGGCTTCGGGTACGGCGTAGGGTATGGGTTAGGGTTAGGGTTAGGGTTAGGGTTAGTGTTAGGGTTAGGGCTCGGTTTAGGGTACGGTTTAGGATTAGGGTACGTGTTAGGGTTAGGGTAGGGGTTCGGGTTAGGGTACGCGTTAGTGTTAGGGTAGTTTTTAAACCTATCCCACTCTCTAGATACCCCTTAGCACGTAAAGGAATATTATTTCGAGGTCCAGCCATGGACAAGAGTTTAGACACTAGGATAAGATAAGGAACACACCCATTATAAAGAAATCACATTAGGATTCTCTTTTTAAGCTGTTCCTTAAAACACTAGTGCTTAGGAAATCTATTGGAGGCAGAAGCAGTCAAGGGTAGCCTAGGGTTAGGGTTAGGCTTAGGGTACGGCTTAGGGTACGGCTTAGGGTACGGGTTCGGTGAGGGCTTCGGGTACTGCGTAGGGTATCGGTTAGGGTTAGGGTTAGGGTTAGTGTTAGGGTTAGGGCTCGGTTTAGGGTATTTGTTAGGATTAGGGTGCGTGTTAGGGTTAGGGTAGGGGTTCGGGTTAGGGTACGCGTTAGTGTTAGGGTAGTTTTTAAACCTATCCCACTCTCTAGATACCCCTTAGCACGTAAAGGAATATTATTTCGAGGTCCAGCCATGGAGAAGAGTTTAGACACTAGGATAAGATAAGGAACACACCCATTATAAAGAAATCACATTAGGATTCTCTTTTTAAGCTGTTCCTTAAAACACTAGTGCTTAGGAAATCTATTGGAGGCAGAAGCAGTCAAGAGTAGCCTAGGGTTAGGGTTAGGCTTAGGGTACGGCTTAGGGTACGGGTTCGGGGAGGGCTTCGGGTACGGCGTAGGGTATGGGTTAGGGTTAGTGTTAGGGTTAGTGTTAGGGTTAGGGCTCCGTTTAGGGTACGGGTTAGGATTAGGTTACGTGTTAGGGTTAGGGGAGGGGTTAGGGTTCGGGTACGCATTAGTGATAGGGTAGTTATTAAACCTATCCCACTCTCTAGATACCCCTTAGCACGTAAAGGAATACTATTTGGAGGTCCAGCCATGGAGAAGAGTTTAGACACTAGGATAAGATAAGGAACACACCCATTATAAAGAAATCACATTAGGATTCTCTTTTTAAGCTGTTCCTTAAAACACTAGTGCTTAGGAAATCTATTGGAGGCAGAAGCAGTCAAGGGTAGCCTAGGGTTAGGGTTAGGCTTAGGGTACGGCTTAGGGTACGGCTTAGGTTACGGGTTAGGATTAGGTTACGTGTTAGGGTTAGGGTAGGGGTTAGGGTTAGGGTACGCATTAGGGTTAGGGTAGTTATTAAACCTATCCTACTCTCTAGATACCCCTTAGCACGTAAAGGAATATTATTTGGGTTTCCAGCCATGGAGAAGAGTTTAGACACTAGGATAAGATAAGGAACACACCCGTTATAAAGAAATCACATTAGGATTCTCTTTTTAAGCTGTTCCTTAAAACACTAGTGCTTAGGAAATCTATTGGAGGCAGAAGCAGTCAAGGGTAGCCTAGGGTTAGGGTTAGGCTTAGGGTTAGGCTTAGGGTACGGCTTAGGGTACGGGTTCGGTGAGGGCTTCGGGTACTGCGTAGGGTATCGGTTAGGGTTAGGGTTAGGGTTAGTGTTAGGGTTAGGGCTCGGTTTAGGGTACGGTTTAGGATTAGTGTACGTGTTAGGGTTAGGGTAGGGGTTAGGGTTAGGGTACACATTAGGGTTAAGGTAGCTATCAAACCTATCCCACTCTCTAGATACCCCTTAGCACGTAAAGGAATATTATTTGGGGGTGCAGCCATGGAGAAGAGTTTAGACACTAGGATAAGATAAGGAACACACCCATTATAAAGAAATCACATTAGGATTCTCTTTTTAAGCTGTTCCTTAAAACACTAGTGCTTAGGAAATCTATTGGAGGCAGAAGCAGTCAAGAGTAGCCTAGGGTTAGGGTTAGGCTTAGGGTACGGCTTAGGGTACGGCTTAGGGTACGGGTTCGGTGAGGGCTTCGGGTACGGCGTAGGGTATGGGTTAGGGTTAGGGTTAGGGTTAGTGTTAGGGTTAGGGCTCCGTTTAGGGTACGGGTTAGGATTAGGTTACGTGTTAGCGTTAGGGTAGGGGTTAGGGTTAGGGTACGCATTAGTGTTAGGGTAGTTATTAAACCTATCCCACTCTCTAGATACCCCTTAGCACGTAAAGGAATACTATTTGGAGGTCCAGCCATGGAGAAGAGTTTAGACACCAGGATAAGATAAGGAACACACCCATTATAAAGAAATCACATTAGGATTCTCTTTTTAAGCTGTTCCTTAAAACACTAGTGCTTAGGAAATCTATTGGAGGCAGAAGCAGTCAAGGGTAGCCTAGGGTTAGGGTTAGGCTTGGGGTTAGGCATAGGGTACGGGTTCGGGGAGGGGTTCTGGTACGGCGTAGGGTATGGGTTAGGGTTAGGGTTAGGGTTAGTGTTAGGGTTAGGGCTCCGTTTAGGGTACGGGTTAGGATTAAGTTACGTGTTAGGGTTAGGGTAGGGGTTAGGGTTAGTTTACGCATTAGGGTTTAGGGTAGTTATTAAACCTATCCCACTCTCTAGATACCCCTTAGCACGTAAAGGAATATTATTTGGGGGTCCAGCCATGGAGAAGAGTTTAGACACTAGGATAAGATAAGGAACACACCAATTATAAAGAAATCACATTAGGATTCTCTTTTGAAGCTGTTCCTTAAAACACTAGTGCCTAGGAAAACTATTGGAGGCAGAAGCAGTCAAGGGTAGCCTAGGGTTAGGGTTAGGCTTAGGGTTAGGCTTAGGGTACGGCTTAGGGTACGGGTTCGGGGAGGGGTTCGGGTATGGCGTAGGGTATGGGTTAGGGTTAGGGTTAGGGTTAGTGTTAGGGTTAGGGCTCAGTTTAGGATATGGGTTAGGATTAGGGTACATGTTAGGATTAGGCTAGGGGTTAGGGTTAGGGTACGCGTTAGGGTTAGGGTAGTTATTAAACCTATCCCACTCTCTAGATACACCTGAGCACGTAAAGGAATATTATTTGGGGGTCCAGCCATGGAGAAGAGTTTTGACACTAGGATAAGGAACACACCCATTATAAAGAAATCACATTAGGATTCTCTTTTTAAGCTGTTCCTTAAAACACTAGTGCTTAGGAAATCTATTGGAGGCAGAAGCAGTCAAGGGTAGCCTAGGGTTAGGGTTAGGCTTAGGGTACGGCTTAGGGTACGGGTTCGCTGAGGGCTTCGGGTACTGCGTAGGGTATCGGTTAGGGTTAGGGTTAGGGTTAGTGTTAGGGTTAGGGCTCGGTTTAGGGTATTTGTTAGGATTAGGGTACGTGTTAGGGTTAGGGTAGGGGTTCGGGTTAGGGTACGCGTTAGTGTTAGGGTAGTTTTTAAACCTATCCCACTCTCTAGATACCCCTTAGCACGTAAAGGAATATTATTTCGAGGTCCAGCCATGGAGAAGAGTTTAGACACTAGGATAAGATAAGGAACACACCCATTATAAAGAAATCACATTAGGATTCTCTTTTTAAGCTGTTCCTTAAAACACTAGTGCTTAGGAAATCTATTGGAGGCAGAAGCAGTCAAGAGTAGCCTAGGGTTAGGGTTAGGCTTAGGGTACGGCTTAGGGTACGGGTTCGGGGAGGGCTTCGGGTACGGCGTAGGGTATGGGTTAGGGTTAGTGTTAGGGTTAGTGTTAGGGTTAGGGCTCCGTTTAGGGTACGGGTTAGGATTAGGTTACGTGTTAGGGTTAGGGGAGGGGTTAGGGTTCGGGTACGCATTAGTGTTAGGGTAGTTATTAAACCTATCCCACTCTCTAGATACCCCTTAGCACGTAAAGGAATACTATTTGGAGGTCCAGCCATGGAGAAGAGTTTAGACACTAGGATAAGATAAGGAACACACCCATTATAAAGAAATCACATTAGGATTCTCTTTTTAAGCTGTTCCTTAAAACACTAGGGCTTAGGAAATCTATTGGAGGCAGAAGCAGTCAAGGGTAGCCTAGGGTTAGGGTTAGGCTTAGGGTACGGCTTAGGGTACGGCTTAGGTTACGGGTTAGGATTAGGTTACGTGTTAGGGTTAGGGTAGGGGTTAGGGTTAGGGTACGCATTAGGGTTAGGGTAGTTATTAAACCTATCCTACTCTCTAGATACCCCTTAGCACGTAAAGGAATATTATTTGGGGGTCCAGCCATGGAGAAGAGTTTAGACACTAGGATAAGATAAGGAACACACCCGTTATAAAGAAATCACATTAGGATTCTCTTTTTAAGCTGTTCCTTAAAACACTAGTGCTTAGGAAATCTATTGGAGGCAGAAGCAGTCAAGGGTAGCCTAGGGTTAGGGTTAGGCTTAGGGTTAGTCTTAGGGTACGGCTTAGGATACGGGTTCGGTGAGGGCTTCGGGTACTGCGTAGGGTATCGGTTAGGGTTAGGGTTAGGGTTAGTGTTAGGGTTAGGGCTCGGTTTAGGGTACGGTTTAGGATTAGTGTACGTGTTAGGGTTAGGGTAGGGGTTAGGGTTAGGGTACACATTAGGGTTAAGGTAGCTATCAAACCTATCCCACTCTCTAGATACCCCTTAGCACGTAAAGGAATATTATTTGGGGGTGCAGCCATGGAGAAGAGTTTAGACACTAGGATAAGATAAGGAACACACCCATTATAAAGAAATCACATTAGGATTCTCTTTTTAAGCTGTTCCTTAAAACACTAGTGCTTAGGAAATCTATTGGAGGCAGAAGCAGTCAAGAGTAGCCTAGGGTTAGGGTTAGGCTTAGGGTACGGCTTAGGGTACGGGTTCGGGGAGGGCTTCGGGTACGGCGTAGGGTATGGGTTAGGGTTAGTGTTAGGGTTAGTGTTAGGGTTAGGGCTCCGTTTAGGGTACGGGTTAGGATTAGGTTACGTGTTAGGGTTAGGGGAGGGGTTAGGGTTAGGGTACGCATTAGTGTTAGGGTAGTTTTTAAACCTATCCCACTCTCTAGATACCCCTTAGCACGTAAAGAAATACTATTTGGAGGTCCAGCCATGGAGAAGAGTTTAGACACTAGGATAAGATAAGGAACACACCTATTATAAAGAAATCACATTAGGATTCTCTTTTTAAGCTGTTCTTTAAAACACTAGTGCTTAGGAAATCTATTGGAGGCAGAAGCAGTCAAGGGTAGCCTAGGGTTAGGGTTAGGCTTGGGGTTAGGCTTAGGGTACGGGTTCGGGGAGGGGTTCTGGTACGGCGTAGGGTATGGGTTAGGGTTAGGGTTAGGGTTAGTGTTAGGGTTAGGGCTCCGTTTAGGGTACGGGTTAGGATTAGGTTACGTGTTAGGGTTAGGGTAGGGGTTAGGGTTAGTTTATGCATTAGGGTTAGGGTAGTTATTAAACCTATCCCACTCTCTAGATACCCCTTAGCACGTAAAGGAATATTATTTTGGGGTCAAGCCATGGAGAAGAGTTTAGACACTAGGATAAGATAAGGAACACACCCATTTTAAAGAAATCACATTAGGATTCACTTTTTAAGCTGTTCCTTAAACACTAGTGCTTAGGAATTCTATTGTAGGCAGAAGCAGTCAAGGGTAGCCTAGGGTTATGGTTAGGCTTAGGGTTAGGCTTAGGGTACGGATTAGGGTACGGGTTCGGGGAGGGCTTCGGGTACGGCGTAGGGTATGGGTTAGGGTTAGGTTTAGGGTTAGGGTTAGTGTTAGGGTTAGGGCTCGGTTTAGGGTACGGTTTAGGATTAGGGTACGTGTTAGGGTTAGGGTAGGGGTTCGGGTTAGGGTACGCGTTAGTGTTAGGGTAGTTTTTAAACCTATCCCACTCTCTAGATACCCCTTAGCACGTAAAGGAATATTATTTCGAGGTCCAGCCATGGACAAGAGTTTAGACACTAGGATAAGATAAGGAACACACCCATTATAAAGAAATCACATTAGGATTCTCTTTTTAAGCTGTTCCTTAAAACACTAGTGCTTAGGAAATCTATTGGAGGCAGAAGCAGTCAAGGGTAGCCTAGGGTTAGGGTTAGGCTTAGGGTACGGCTTAGGGTACGGCTTAGGGTACGGGTTCGGTGAGGGCTTCGGGTACTGCGTAGGGTATCGGTTAGGGTTAGGGTTAGGGTTAGTGTTAGGGTTAGGGCTCGGTTTAGGGTATTTGTTAGGATTAGGGTGCGTGTTAGGGTTAGGGTAGGGGTTCGGGTTAGGGTACGCGTTAGTGTTAGGGTAGTTTTTAAACCTATCCCACTCTCTAGATACCCCTTAGCACGTAAAGGAATATTATTTCGAGGTCCAGCCATGGAGAAGAGTTTAGACACTAGGATAAGATAAGGAACACACCCATTATAAAGAAATCACATTAGGATTCTCTTTTTAAGCTGTTCCTTAAAACACTAGTGCTTAGGAAATCTATTGGAGGCAGAAGCAGTCAAGGGTAGCCTAGGGTTAGGGTTAGGCTTAGGGTACGGCTTAGGGTACGGGTTCGCTGAGGGCTTCGGGTACTGCGTAGGGTATCGGTTAGGGTTAGGGTTAGGGTTAGTGTTAGGGTTAGGGCTCGGTTTAGGGTATTTGTTAGGATTAGGGTACGTGTTAGGGTTAGGGTAGGGGTTCGGGTTAGGGTACGCGTTAGTGTTAGGGTAGTTTTTAAACCTATCCCACTCTATAGATACCCCTTAGCACGTAAAGGAATATTATTTCGAGGTCCAGCCATGGAGAAGAGTTTAGACACTAGGATAAGATAAGGAACACACCCATTATAAAGAAATCACATTAGGATTCTCTTTTTAAGCTGTTCCTTAAAACACTAGTGCTTAGGAAATCTATTGGAGGCAGAAGCAGTCAAGGGTAGCCTAGGGTTAGGGTTAGGCTTGGGGTTAGGCTTAGGGTACGGGTTCGGGGAGGGGTTCTGGTACGGCGTAGGGTATGGGTTAGGGTTAGGGTGAGGGTTAATGTTAGGGTTAGGGCTCCGTTTAGGGTACGTGTTAGCATTAAGTTACGTGTTAGGGTTAGGGTAGGGGTTAGGGTTAGTTTACGCATTAGGGTTAGGGTAGTTATTAAACCTATCCCACTCTCTAGATACCCCTTAGCACGTAAAGGAATATTATTTGGGGGTCCAGCCATGGAGAAGAGTTTAGACACTAGGATAAGATAAGGAACACACCCATTTTAAAGAAATCACATTAGGATTCACTTTTTAAGCTGTTCCTTAAAACACTAGTGCTTAGGAATTCTATTGGAGGCAGAAGCAGTCAAGGGTAGCCTAGGGTTATGGTTAGGCTTAGGGTTAGGCTTAGGGTACGGCTTAGGGTAGGGGTTCGGGGAGGGCTTCGGGTACGGCGTAGGGTATGGGATAGGGTTAGGGTTAGGGTTAGTGTTAGGGTTAGGGCTCGGTTTAGGGTATTGGTTAGGATTAGGGTACGTGTTAGGGTTAGGGTAGGGGTTCGGGTTAGGGTACGCGTTAGTGTTAGGGTAGTTTTTAAACCTATCTTACTCTCTAGATACCCCTTAGCACGTAAAGGAATATTATTTCGAGGTCCAGCCATGGAGAAGAGTTTAGACACTAGGATAAGATATGGAACACACCCATTATAAAGAAATCACATTAGGATTCTCTTTTTAAGCTGTTCCTTAAAACACTAGTGCTTAGGAAATCTATTGGAGGCAGAAGCAGTCAAGGGTAGCCTAGGGTTAAGGTTAGGCTTAGGGTTAGGCTTAGGGTACGGCTTAGGGTACGGGTTCGGGGAGGGCTTCGGGTACGGCGTAGGGTATGGGTTAGGGTTAGGGTTAGGGTTAGTGTTAGGGTTAGGGCTCGGTTTAGGGTATTGTTTAGGTTTAGGGTATGTGTTAGGGTTAGGGTAGGGGTTCGGGTTAGGGTACGCGTTAGTGTTAGGGTAGTTTTTAAACCTATCCCACTCTCTAGATAACCCTTAGCACGTAAAGGAATATTATTTCGAGGTCCAGCCATGGAGAAGAGTTTAGACACTAGGATAAGATAAGGAACACACCCATTATAAAGAAATCACATTAGGATTCTCTTTTTAAGCTGTTCCTTAAAACACTAGTGCTTAGGAAATCTATTGGAGGCAGAAGCAGTCAAGCGTAGCCTAGGGTTAGGGTTAGGCTTAGGGTACGGCTTAGGGTACGGGTTCGGTGAGGGCTTCGGGTACTGCGTAGGGTATCGGTTAGGGTTAGGGTTAGGGTTAGTGTTAGGGTTAGGGCTCGGTTTAGGGTATTTATAGGATTAGGGTACGTGTTAGGGTTAGGGTAGGGGTTCGGGTTAGGGTACGCGTTAGTGTTAGGGTAGTTTTTAAACTTATCTTACTCTCTAGATACCCCTTAGCACGTAAAGGAATATTATTTCGAGGTCCAGCCATGGAGAAGAGTTTAGACACTAGGATAAGATAAGGAACACACCCATTATAAAGAAATCACATTAGGATTCTCTTTTTAAGCTGTTCCTTAAAACACTAGTGCTTAGGAAATCTATTGGAGACAGAAGCAGTCAAGGGTAGCCTAGGGTTAGGGTTAGGCTTAGGGTACGGCTTAGGGTACGGCTTAGGGTACGTCTTAGGGTACAGGTTCAGGGAGTGCTTCGGGTACGGCGTAGAGTATGGGTTAGGGTTAGGGTTAGGGTTAGTTTTAGGGTTAGGGCTCGGTTTAGGTTATTGGTTAGGATTAGGGTACGTGTTAGGGTTAGGGTAGGGGTTAGGGTTAGGGTACGCGTTAGTGTTAGGGTAGTTATTAAACCTATCCCACTCTCTAGATACCCCTTAGCACGTAAAGGAATACTATTTGGAGGTCCATCCATGGAGAAGAGTTTAGACACTAGGATAAGATAAGGAACACACCCATTATAAAGAAATCACATTAGGATTCTGTTTTTAAGCTGTTCGTTAAAACACTAGTGCTTAGGAAATCTATTGGAGGCAGAAGCAGTCAAGGGTAGCCTAGAGTTAGGGTTAGGCTTAGGGTACGGCTTAGGGTACGGCATAGGGTACGGGTTCGGGGAGGGCTTCGGGTACGGCGTAGGGTATGGGTTAGGGTTAGGGTTAGGGTTAGTGTTAGGGTTAGGGCTCCGTTTAGGGTACGGGTTAGGATTAAGTTACGTGTTAGGGTTAGGGTAGGGGTTAGGGTTAGGGTACGCATTAGGGTTAGGGTAGTTATTAAACCTATTCCACTCTCTAGATACCCCTTAGCACGTAAAGGAATATTATTTGGGGGTCAAGCCATGGAGAAGAGTTTAGGCCCTAGGATAAGATAAGGAACACACCCATTATAAAGAAATCACATTAGGATTCTCTTTTTAAGCTGTTCCTTAAAACACTAGTGCTTAGGAAATCTATTGGAGGCAGAAGCAGTCATGGGTAGCCTAGGGTTAGGGTTAGGCTTAGGGTTAGGCTTAGGGTACGGCTTAGGGTACGGGTTCGGTGAGGGCTTCGGGTACTGCGTAGGGTATCGGTTAGGGTTAGGGTTAGGGTTAGTGTTAGGGTTAGGGCTCGGTTTAGGGTACGGTTTAGGATTAGGGTACGTGTTAGGGTTAGGGTAGGGGTTAGGATTAGGGTACGCATTAGGGTTAGGGTAGTTATTAAACCTATCCCACTCTCTAGATACCCCTTAGCACGTAAAGGAATAATATTTGGGGGTCCAGCCATGGAGAAGAGTTTAGACACTAGGATAAGATAAGGAACACACCCATTATAAAGAAATCACATTAGGATTCTCTTTTTAAGCTGTTCCTTAAAACACTAGTGCCTAGGAAAACTATTGGAGGCAGAAGCAGTCAAGGGTAGCCTAGGGTTAGGGTTAGGCTTAGGGTTAGGCTTAGGGTACAGCTTAGGGTATGGGTTCGGGGAGGGGTTCGGGTACGGCGTAGGGTATGGGTTAGGGTTAGGGTTAGGGTTAGTGTTAGGGTTAGGGCTCAGTTTAGGATACGGGTTAGGATTAGGGTACATGTTAGGATTAGGGTAGGGGTTAGGGTTAGGGTACGCGTTAGGGTTAGGGTAGTTATTAAACCTATCCCACTCTCTAGATACACCTTAGCACGTAAAGGAATATTATTTGGGGGTCCAGCCATGGAGAAGAGTTTTGACACTAGGATAAGATAAGGAACACACCCATTATAAAGAAATCACATTAGGATTCTCTTTTTAAGCTGTTCCTTAAAACACTAGTGCTTAGGAAATCTATTGGAGGCAGAAGCAGTCAAGGATAGCCTAGGGTTAGGGTTAGGCTTAGGGTACGGCTTAGGGTACGGCTTAGGGTACGGGTTCGGTGAGGGCTTCGGGTACTGCGTAGGGTATCGGTTAGGGTTAGGGTTAGGGTTAGTGTTAGGGTTAGGGTTCGGTTTAGGGTATTTGTTAGGATTAGGGTACGTGTTAGGGTTAGGGTAGGGGTTCGGGTTAGGGTACGCGTTAGTGTTAGGGTAGTTTTTAAACCTATCCCACTCTATAGATACCCCTTAGCACGTAAAGGAATATTATTTCAAGGTCCAGCCATGGAGAAGAGTTTAGACACTAGGATAAGATAAGGAACACACCCATTATAAAGAAATCACATTAGGATTCTCTTTTTAAGCTGTTCCTTAAAACACTAGTGCTTAGGAAATCTATTGGAGGCAGAAGCAGTCAAGGGTAGCCTAGGGTTAGGGTTAGGCTTGGGGTTAGGCTTAGGGTACGGGTTCGGGGAGGGGTTCTGGTACGGCGTAGGGTATGGGTTAGGGTTAGGGTTAGGGTTAGTGTTAGGGTTAGGGCTCCGTTTAGGGTACGGGTTAGGATTAAGTTACGTGTTAGGGTTAGGGTAGGGGTTAGGGTTAGTTTACGCATTAGGGTTAGGGTAGTTATTAAACCTATCCCACTCTCTAGATACCCCTTAGCACGTAAAGGAATATTATTTCGGGGTCCAGCCATGGAGAAGAGTTTTGACACTAGGATAAGATAAGGAACACACCCATTTTAAAGAAATCACATTAGGATTCACTTTTTAAGCTGTTCCTTAAAACACTACTGCTTAGGAATTCTATTGGAGGCAGAAGCAGTCAAGGGTAGCCTAGGGTTATGGTTAGGCTTAGGGTTAGGCTTAGGGTACGGCTTAGGGTACGGGTTCGGGGAGGGCTTCGGGTACGGCGTAGGGTATGGGTTAGGGTTAGGGTTAGGGTTAGTGTTAGGGTTAGGGCTCGGTTTAGGGTATTGGTTAGGATTAGGGTACGTGTTAGGGTTAGGGTAGGGGTTCGGGTTAGGGTACGCGTTAGTGTTAGGGTAGTTTTTAAACCTATCTTACTCTCTAGATACCCCTTAGCACGTAAAGGAATATTATTTCGAGGTCCAGCCATGGAGAAGAGTTTAGACACTAGGATAAGATATGGAACACACCCATTATAAAGAAATCACATTAGGATTCTCTTTTTAAGCTGTTCCTTAAAACACTAGTGCTTAGGAAATCTATTGGAGGCAGAAGCAGTCAAGGGTAGCCTAGGGTTAAGGTTAGGCTTAGGGTTAGGCTTAGGGTACGGCTTAGGGTACGGGTTCGGGGAGGGCTTCGTTTACGGCGTAGGGTATGGGTTAGGGTTAGGGTTAGGGTTAGTGTTAGGGTTAGGGCTCGGTTTAGGGTATTGGTTAGGATTAGGGTACGTGTTAGGGTTAGGGTAGGGGTTCGGGTTAGGGTACGCGTTAGTGTTAGGGTAGTTTTTAAACCTATCCCACTCTCTAGATACCCCTTAGCACGTAAAGGAATATTATTTCGAGGTCCAGCCATGGAGAAGAGTTTAGACACTAGGATAAGATAAGGAACACACCCATTATAAAGAAATCACATTAGGATTCTCTTTTTAAGCTGTTCCTTAAAACACTAGTGCTTAGGAAATCTATTGGAGGCAGAAGCAGTCAAGAGTAGCCTAGGGTTAGGGTTAGGCTTAGGGTACGGCTTAGGGTACGGCTTAGGGTACGGGTTCGGGGAGGGCTTCGGGTACGGCGTAGGGTATGGGTTAGGGTTAGTGTTAGGGTTAGTATTAGGGTTAGGGCTCCGTTTAGGGTACGGATTAGGATTAGGTTACGTGTTAGGGTTAGGGGAGGGGTTAGGGTTAGGGTACGCATTAGTGTTAGGGTAGTTATTAAACCTATCCCACTCTCTAGATACCCCTTAGCACGTAAAGGAATACTATTTGGAGGTCCAGCCATGGAGAAGAGTTTAGACACTTGGATAAGATAAGGAACACACCTATTATAAAGAAATCACATTAGGATTCTCTTTTTAAGCTGTTCTTTAAAACACTAGTGCTTAGGAAATCTATTGGAGGCAGAAGCAGTCAAGGGTAGCCTAGGGTTAGGGTTAGGCTTGGGGTTAGGCTTAGGGTATGGGTTCGGGGAGGGGTTCTGGTACGGCGTAGGGTATGGGTTAGGGTTAGGGTTAGTGTTAGGGTTAGGGCTCCGTTTAGGGTACGGGTTAGGATTAGGTTACGTGTTAGGGTTAGGGTAGGGGTTAGGGTTAGTTTACGCATTAGGGTTAGGGTAGTTATTAAACCTATCCCACTCTCTAGATACCCCTTAGCACGTAAAGGAATATTATTTGGGGGTCAAGCCATGGAGAAGAGTTTAGACACTAGGATAAGATAAGGAACACACCCATTTTAAAGAAATCACATTAGGATTCACTTTTTAAGCTGTTCCTTAAAACACTAGTGCTTAGGAATTCTATTGGAGGCAGAAGCAGTCAAGGGTAGCCTAGGGTTATGGTTAGGCTTAGGGTTAGGCTTAGGGTACGGCTTAGGGTACTGGTTCGGGGAGGGCTTCGGGTACGGCGTAGGGTATGGGTTAGGGTTAGGGTTAGGGTTAGGGTTAGTGTTAGGGTTAGGGCTCGGTTTAGGGTATTGGTTAGGATTAGGGTACGTGTTAGGGATAGGGTAGGGGTTCGGGTTAGGGTACGCGTTAGTGTTAGGGTAGTTTTTAAACATATCTTACTCTCTAGATACCCCTTAGCACGTAAAGGAATATTATTTCGAGGTCCAGCAATGGAGAAGAGTTTAGACACTAGGATAAGATAAGGAACACACCCATTATAAAGAAATCACATTAGGATTCTCTTTTTAAGCTGTTCCTTAAAACACTAGTGCTTAGGAAATCTATTGGAGGCAGAAGCAGTCAAGGGTAGCCTAGGTTTAGGGTTAGGCTTGGGGTTAGGCTTAGGGTACGGGTTCGGGGAGGGGTTCTGGTACGGCGTAGGGTATGGGTTAGGGTTAGGGTGAGGGTTAGTGATAGGGTTAGGGCTCCGTTTAGGGTACGGGTTAGGATTAAGTTACGTGTTAGGGTTAGGGTAGGGGTTAGGGTTAGTTTACGCATTAGGGTTAGGGTAGTTATTAAACCTATCCCACTCTCTAGATACCCCTTAGCACGTAAAGGAATATTATTTGCGGGTCCAGCCATGGAGAAGAGTTTAGACACTAGGATAAGATAAGGAACACACCCATTTTAAAGAAATCACATTAGGATTCACTTTTTAAGCTGTTCCTTAAAACACTAGTGCTTAGGAATTCTATTGGAGGCAGAAGCAGTCAAGGGTAGCCTAGGGTTATGGTTCGGCTTAGGGTTAGGCTTAGGGTACGGCTTAGGGTACGGGTTCGGGGAAGGCTTCGGGTACGGCGTAGGGTACGGGTTAGGGTTAGGGTTAGGGTTAGTGTTAGGGTTAGGGCTCGGTTTAGGGTATTGGTTAGGATTAGGGTACGTGTTAGGGTTAGGGTAGGGGTTCGGGTTAGGGTACGCGTTAGTGTTAGGGTAGTTTTTAAACCTATCTTACTCTCTAGATACCCCTTAGGACGTAAAGGAATATTATTTCGAGGTCCAGCCATGGAGAAGAGTTTAGACACTAGGATAAGATATGGAACACACCCATTATAAAGAAATCACATTAGGATTCTCTTTTTAAACTGTTCCTTAAAACACTAGTGCTTAGGAAATCTATTGGAGGCAGAAGCAGTCAAGGGTAGCCTAGGGTTAAGGTTAGGCTTAGGGTTAGGCCTAGGGTACGGCTTAGGGTACGGGTTCGGGGAGGGCTTCGGGTACGGCGTAGGGTATGGGTTAGGGTTAGGGTTAGGGTTAGTGTTAGGGTTAGGGCTCGGTTTAGGGTATTGGTTAGTATTAGGGTACGTGTTAGGGTTAGGGTAGGGGTTCGGGTTAGGGTACGCGTTAGTGTTAGGGTAGTTTTTAAACCTATCCCACTCTCTAGATACCCCTTAGCACGTAAAGGAATATTATTTCGAGGTCCAGCCATGGAGAAGAGTTTAGACACTAGGATAAGATAAGGAACACACCCATTATAAAGAAATCACATTAAGATTCTCTTTTTAAGCTGTTCCTTAAAACACTAGTGCTTAGGAAATCTATTGGAGGCAGAAGCAGTCAAGAGTAGCCTAGGGTTAGGGTTAGGCTTAGGGTACGGCTTAGGGTACGGGTTCGGGGAGGGCTTCTGGTACGGCGTAGGGTATGGGTTAGGGTTAGTGTTAGGGTTAGTGTTAGGGTTAGGGCTCCGTTTAGGGTACGGGTTAGGATTAGGTTACGTGTTAGGGTTAGGGGAGGGGTTAGGGTTAGGGTACGCATTAGTGTTAGGGTAGTTTTTAAACCTATCCCACTCTCTAGATACCCCTTAGCACGTAAAGGAATACTATTTGGAGGTCCAGCCATGGAGAAGAGTTTAGACACTAGGATAAGATAAGGAACACACCTATTATAAAGAAATCACATTAGGATTCTCTTTTTAAGCTGCTCTTTAAAACACTAGTGCTTAGGAAATCTATTGGAGGCAGAAGCAGTCAAGGGTAGCCTAGGGTTAGGGTTAGGCTTGGGGTTAGGCTTAGGGTACGGGTTCGGGGAGGGGTTCTGGTACGGCGTAGGGTATGGGTTAGGGTTATGGTTAGGGTTAGTGTTAGGGTTAGGGCTCCGTTTAGGGTACGGTTTAGGATTAGGTTACGTGTTAGGGTTAGGGTAGGGGTTAGGGTTAGTTTACGCATTAGGGTTAGGGTAGTTATTAAACCTATCCTACCCTCTACATACCCCTTAGCACGTAAAGGAATATTATTTTGGGGTCTAGCCATGGAGAAGAGTTTAGACACTAGGATAAGATAAGGAACACACCCATTTTAAAGAAATCACATTAGGATTCACTTTTTAAGCTGTTCCTTAAAACACTAGTGCTTAGGAATTCTATTGGAGGCAGAAGCAGTCAAGGGTAGCCTAGGGTTATGGTTAGGCTAAGGGTTAGGCTTAGGGTACGGCTTAGGGTACGGGTTCGGGGAGGGCTTCGGGTACGGCGTAGGGTATGGGTTAGGGTTAGGGTTAGGGTTAGGGTTAGTGTTAGGGTTAGGGCTCGGTTTAGGGTACGGTTTAGGATTAGGGTACGTGTTAGGGTTAGGGTAGGGGTTCGGGTTAGGGTACGCGTTAGTGTTAGGGTAGTTTTTAAACCTATCCCACTCTCTAGATACCCCTTAGCACGTAAAGGAATATTATTTCGAGGTCCAGCCATGGAGAAGAGTTTAGACACTAGGATAAGATAAGGAACACACCCATTATAAAGAAATCACATTAGGATTCTCTTTTTAAGCTGTTCCTTAAAACACTAGTGCTTAGGAAATCTATTGGAGGCAGAAGCAGTCAAGGGTAGCCTAGGGTTAGGGTTAGGCTTAGGGTACGGCTTAGGGTACGGCTTAGGGTACGGGTTCGGTGAGGGCTTCGGGTACGGCGTAGGGTATGGGTTAGGGTTAGGGTTAGGGTTAGTGTTAGGGTTAGGGCTCTGTTTAGGGTACGGGTTAGGATTAGGTTACGTGTTAGGGTTAGGGTAGGGGTTAGGGTTAGTTTACGCATTAGGGTTAGGGTAGTTATTAAACCTATCCCACTCTCTAGATACCCCTTAGCACGTAAAGGAATACTATTTGGAGGTCCAGGCATGGAGAAGAGTTTAGACACCAGGATAAGATAAGGAACACACCCATTATAAAGAAATCACATTAGGATTCTCTTTTTAAGCTGTTCCTTAAAACACTAGTGCTTAGGAAATCTATTGGAGGCAGAAGCAGTCAAGGGTAGCCTAGGGTTAGGGTTAAGCTTGGGGTTAGGCATAGGGTACGGGTTCGGGGAGGGGTTCTGGTACGGCGTAGGGTATGGGTTAGGGTTAGGGTTAGGGTTAGTGTTAGGGTTAGGGCTCCGTTTAGGGTACGGGTTAGGATTAAGTTACGTGTTAGGGTTAGGGTAGGGGTTAGGGTTAGTTTACGCATTAGGGTTAGGGTAGTTATTAAACCTATCCCACTCTCTAGATACCCCTTAGCAGGTAAAGGAATATTATTTGGGGGTCCAGCCATGGAGAAGAGTTTAGACACTAGGATAAGATAAGGAACACACCCATTATAAAGAAATCACATTAGGATTCTCTTTTTAAGCTGTTCCTTAAAACACTAGTGCCTAGGAAAACTATTGGAGGCAGAAGCAGTCAAGGGTAGCCTAGGGTTAGGTTTAGGCTTAGGGTTAGGCTTAGGGTACGGCTTAGGGTACGGGTTCGGGGAGGGGTTCGGGTATGGCGTAGGGTATGGGTTAGGGTTAGGGTTAGGGTTAGTGTTAGGGTTAGGGCTCAGTTTAGGATACGGGTTAGGATTAGGGTACATGTTAGGATTAGGCTAGGGGTTAGGGTTAGGGTACGCGTTAGGGTTAGGGTAGTTATTAAACCTATCTCACTCTCTAGATACACCTGAGCACGTAAAGGAATATTATTTGGGGGTCCAGCCATGGAGAAGAGTTTTGACACTAGGATAAGATAAGGAACACACCCATTATAAAGAAATCACATTAGGATTCTCTTTTTAAGCTGTTCCTTAAAACACTAGTGCTTAGGAAATCTATTGGAGGCAGAAGCAGTCAAGGGTAGCCTAGGGTTAGGTTTAGGCTTAGGGTACGGCTTAGGGTACGGCTTAGGGTACGGGTTCGGGGAGGGCTTCGGGTACGGCGTAGGGTATGGGTTAAAGTTAGTGTTAGGGTTAGTGTTAGGGTTAGGGCTCCGTTTAGGGTACGGGTTAGGATTAGGTTACGTGTTAGGGTTAGGGGAGGGGTTAGGGTTAGGGTACGCATTAGTGTTAGGGTAGTTATTAAACCTATCCCACTCTCTAGATACCCCTTAGCACGTAAAGGAATACTATTTGGAGGTCCAGCCATGGAGAAGAGTTTAGACACTAGGATAAGATAAGGAACACACCTATTATAAAGAAATCACATTAGGATTCTCTTTTTAAGCTGTTCTTTAAAACACTAGTGCTTAGGAAATCTATTGGAGGCAGAAGCAGTCAAGGGTAGCCTACGGTTAGGGTTAGGCTTGGGGTTAGGCTTAGGGTACGGGTTCGGGGAGGGGTTCTGGTACGGCGTAGGGTATGGGTTAGGGTTAGGGTTAGGGTTAGTGTTAGGGTTAGGGCTCCGTTTAGGGTACGGGTTAGGATTAGGTTACGTGTTAGGGTTAGGGTAGGGGTTAGGGTTAGTTTACGCATTAGGGTTAGGGTAGTTATTAAACCTATCCCACTCTCTAGATACCCCTTAGCACGTAAAGGAATATTATTTGGGGGTCAGGCCATGGAGAAGAGTTTAGACACTAGGATAAGATAAGGAACACACCCATTTTAAAGAAATCACATTAGGATTCACTTTTTAAGCTGTTCCTTAAAACACTAGTGCTTAGGAATTCTATTGGAGGCAGAAGCAGTCAAGGGTAGCCTAGGGTTATGGTTAGGCTTAGGGTTAGGCTTAGGGTACGGCTTAGGGTACGGGTTCGGGGAGGGCTTCGGGTACGGCGTAGGGTATGGGTTAGGGTTAGGGTTAGGGTTAGGGTTAGTGTTAGGGTTAGGGCTCGGTTTAGGTTATTGGTTAGGATTAGGGTACGTGTTAGGGTTAGGGTAGGGGTTCGGGTTAGGGTACGCGTTAGTGTTAGGGTAGTTTTTAAACCTATCCCACTCTCTAGATACCCCTTAGCACGTAAAGGAATATTATTTCGAGGTCCAGCCATGGACAAGAGTTTAGACACTAGGATAAGATAAGGAACACACCCATTATAAAGAAATCACATTAGGATTCTCTTTTTAAGCTGTTCCTTAAAACACTAGTGCTTAGGAAATCTATTGGAGGCAGAAGCAGTCAAGAGTAGCCTAGGGTTAGGGTTAGGCTTAGGATACGGCTTAGGGTACGGGTTCGGGGAGGGCTTCGGGTACGGCGTAGGGTATGGGTTAGTGTTAGTGTTAGGGTTAGTGTTAGGGTTAGGGCTCCGTTTAGGGTACGGGTTAGGATTAGGTTACGTGTTAGGGTAAGGGGAGGGGTTAGGGTTAGGGTACGCATTAGTGTTAGGGTAGTTTTTAAACCTATCCCACTCTCTAGATACCCCTTAGCACGTAAAGGAATACTATTTGGAGGTCCAGCCATGGAGAAGAGTTTAGACACTAGGATAAGATAAGGAACACACCCAGTATAAAGAAATCACATTAGGATTCTCTTTTTAAGCTGTTCCTTAAAACACTAGTGCTTAGGAAATCTATTGGAGGCAGAAGCAGTCAAGGGTAGCCTAGGGTTAGGGTTCGGCTTAGGGTACGGCTTAGGGTACGGCTTAGGGTACGGGTTCGGTGAGGGCTTCGGGTACTGCGTAGGGTATCGGTTAGGGTTAGGGTTAGGGTTAGTGTTAGGGTTAGGGCTCGGTTTAGGGTATTGGTTAGGATTAGGGTACGTGTTAGGGTTAGGGTAGGGGTTCGGGTTAGGGTACGCGTTAGTGTTAGGGTAGTTTTTAAACCTATCCCACTCTCTAGATACCCCTTAGCACGTAAAGGAATATTATTTCGAGGTCCAGCCATGGAGAAGAGTTTACACACTAGGATAAGATAAGGAACACACCCATTATAAAGAAATCACATTAGGATTCTCTTTTTAAGCTGTTCCTTAAAACACTAGTGCTTAGGAAATCTATTGGAGGCAGAAGCAGTCAAGGGTAGCCTAGGGTTAGTGTTAGGCTTAGGGTACTGCTTAGGGTACGGCTTAGGGTACAGGTTCAGGGAGGGCTTCGGGTACGGCGTAGAGTATGGGTTAGGGTTAGGGTTAGGGTTAGGGTCAGTGTTAGGGTTAGGGCTCGGTTTTGGTTATTGGTTAGGATTAGGGTACGTGTTAGGGTTAGGGTAGGGGTTAGGGTTAGGGTACGCGTTAGTGTTAGGGTAGTTATTAAACCTATCCCACTCTCTAGATACCCCTTAGCACGTAAAGGAATACTATTTGGAGGTCCAGCCATGGAGAAGAGTTTAGACACTAGGATAAGATAAGGAACACACCCATTATAAAGAAATCACATTACGATTCTCTTTTTAAGCTGTTCCTTAAAACACTAGTGCCTAGGAAATCTATTGGAGGCAGAAGCAGTCAAGGGTAGCCTAGGGTTAGTGTTAGGCTTAGGGTACGGCTTAGGGTACGGCTTAGGGTACGGGTTCGGGGAGGGCTTCGGGTACGGCGTAGGGTATGGTTTAGGGTTAGGGTTAGGGTTAGTGTTAGGGTTAGGGCTCCGTTTAGGGTACGGGTTAGGATTAGGTTACGTGTTAGGGTTAGGGTAGGGGTTAGGGTTAGGGTACGCATTAGTGTTGGGGTAGTTATTAAACCTATCCCACTCTCTAGATACCCCTTAGCACGTAAAGGAATACTATTTGGAGGTCCAGCCATGGAGGAGAGTTTAGACACTAGGATAAGATAAGGAACACACCTATTATAAAGAAATCACATTAGGATTCTCTTTTTAAGCTGTTCCTTAAAACACTAGTGCTTAGGAAATCTATTGGAGGCAGAAGCAGTCAAGGGTAGCCTAGGGTTAGGGTTAGGCTTGGGGTTAGGCTTAGGGTACGGGTTCGGGGAGGGGTTCTGGTACGGCGTAGGGTATGGGTTAGGGTTAGGGTTAGGGTTAGTGTTAGTGTTAGGGCTCCGTTTAGGGTACGGGTTAGGATTAGGTTACGTGTTAGGGTTAGGGTAGGGGTTAGGGTTAGTTTACGCATTAGGGTTAGGGTAGTTATTAAACCTATCCCACTCTCTAGATACCCCTTAGCACGTAAAGGAATATTATTTGGGGGTCCAGCCATGGAGAAGAGTTTAGACACTAGGATAAGATAAGGAACACACCCATTTTAAAGAAATCACATTAGGATTCACTTTTTAAGCTGTTCCTTAAAACACTAGTGCTTAGGAATTCTATTGGAGGCAGAAGCAGTCAAGGGTAGCCTAGGGTTATGGTTAGGCTTAGGGTTAGGCTTAGGGTACGGCTTAGGGTACGGGTTCGGGGAGGGCTTCGGGTACGGCGTAGGGTATGGGTTACGGTTAGGGTTAGGGTTAGTGTTAGGGTTAGGGCTCGGTTTAGGGTATTGGTTAGGATTAGGGTACGTGTTAGGGTTAGGGTAGGGTTTCGGGTTAGGGTACGCGTTAGTGTTAGGGTAGTTTTTAAACTTATCTTACTCTCTAGATACCCCTTAGCACGTAAAGGAATATTATTTCGAGGTCCAGCCATGGAGAAGTGTTTAGACACTAGGATAAGATAAGGAACACACCCATTATAAAGAAATCACATTAGGATTCTCTTTTTAAGCTGTTCCTTAAAACACTAGTGCTTAGGAAATCTATTGGAGGCAGAAGCAGTCAAGGGTAGCCTAGGGTTAGGGTTAGGCTTAGGGTACGGCTTAGGGTACGGCTTAGGGTACGGGTTCGGTGAGGGCTTCGGGTACTGCGTAGGGTATCGGTTAGGGTTCGGGTTAGGGTTAGTGTTAGGGTTAGGGCTCGGTTTAGGATATTTGTTAGGATTAGGGTGCGTGTTAGGGTTAGGGTAGGGGTTCGGGTTAGGGTACGCGTTAGTGTTAGGGTAGTTTTTAAACCTATCCCACTCTCTAGATACCCCTTAGCACGTAAAGGAATATTATTTCGAGGTCCAGCCATGGAGAAGAGTTTAGACACTAGGATAAGATAAGGAACACACCCATTATAAAGAAATCACATTAGGATTCTCTTTTTAAGCTGTTCCTTAAAACACTAGTGCTTAGGAAATCTATTGGAGGCAGAAGCAGTCAAGGGTAGCCTAGGGTTAGGGTTAGGCTTAGGGTACGGCTTAGGGTACGGCTTAGGGTATGGGTTCGGTGAGGGCTTCGGGTACGGCGTAGGGTATGGGTTAGGGTTAGGGTTAGGGTTAGTGTTAGGGTTAGGGCTCCGTTTAGGGTACGGGTTAGGATTAGGTTACGTGTTAGGGTTAGGGTAGGGGTTAGGGTTAGTGTACGCATTAGTGTTAGGGTAGTTATTAAACCTATCCCACTCTCTAGATACCCCTTAGCACGTAAAGGAATACTATTTGGAGGTCCAGCCATGGAGAAGAGTTTAGACACTAGGATAAGATAAGGAACACACCCATTATAATGAAATCACATTAGGATTCTCTTTTTAAGCTGTTCCTTAAAACACTACTGCTTAGGAATTCTATTGGAGGCAGAAGCAGTCAAGGGTAGCCTAGGGTTATGGTTAGGCTTAGGGTTAGGCTTAGGGTACGGCTTAGGGTACGGGTTCGGGGAGGGCTTCGGGTACGGCGTAGGGTATGGGTTAGGGTTAGGGTTAGGGTTAGTGTTAGGGTTAGGGCTCGGTTTAGGGTATTGGTTAGGATTAGGGTACGTGTTAGGGTTAGGGTAGGGGTTCGGGTTAGGGTACGCGTTAGTGTTAGGGTAGTTTTTAAACCTATCTTACTCTCTAGATACCCCTTAGCACGTAAAGGAATATTATTTCGAGGTCCAGCCATGGAGAAGAGTTTAGACACTAGGATAAGATATGGAACACACCCATTATAAAGAAATCACATTAGGATTCTCTTTTTAAGCTGTTCCTTAAAACACTAGTGCTTAGGAAATCTATTGGAGGCAGAAGCAGTCAAGGGTAGCCTAGGGTTAAGGTTAGGCTTAGGGTTAGGCTTAGGGTACGGCTTAGGGTACGGGTTCGGGGAGGGCTTCGTGTACGGCGTAGGGTATGGGTTAGGGTTAGGGTTAGGGTTAGTGTTAGGGTTAGGGCTCGGTTTAGGGTATTGGTTAGGATTAGGGTACGTGTTAGGGTTAGGGTAGGGGTTCGGGTTAGGGTACGCGTTAGTGTTAGGGTAGTTTTTAAACCTATCCCACTCTCTAGATACCCCTTAGCACGTAAAGGAATATTATTTCGAGGTCCAGCCATGGAGAAGAGTTTAGACACTAGGATAAGATAAGGAACACACCCATTATAAAGAAATCACATTAGGATTCTCTTTTTAAGCTGTTCCTTAAAACACTAGTGCTTAGGAAATCTATTGGAGGCAGAAGCAGTCAAGAGTAGCCTAGGGTTAGGGTTAGGCTTAGGGTACGGCTTAGGGTACGGCTTAGGGTACGGGTTCGGGGAGGGCTTCGGGTACGGCGTAGGGTATGGGTTAGGGTTAGTGTTAGGGTTAGTATTAGGGTTAGGGCTCCGTTTAGGGTACGGATTAGGATTAGGTTACGTGTTAGGGTTAGGGGAGGGGTTAGGGTTAGGGTACGCATTAGTGTTAGGGTAGTTATTAAACCTATCCCACTCTCTAGATACCCCTTAGCACGTAAAGGAATACTATTTGGAGGTCCAGCCATGGAGAAGAGTTTAGACACTTGGATAAGATAAGGAACACACCTATTATAAAGAAATCACATTAGGATTCTCTTTTTAAGCTGTTCTTTAAAACACTAGTGCTTAGGAAATCTATTGGAGGCAGAAGCAGTCAAGGGTAGCCTAGGGTTAGGGTTAGGCTTGGGGTTAGGCTTAGGGTATGGGTTCGGGGAGGGGTTCTGGTACGGCGTAGGGTATGGGTTAGGGTTAGGGTTAGGGTTAGTGTTAGGGTTAGGGCTCCGTTTAGGGTACGGGTTAGGATTAGGTTACGTGTTAGGGTTAGGGTAGGGGTTAGGGTTAGTTTACGCATTAGGGTTAGGGTAGTTATTAAACCTATCCCACTCTCTAGATACCCCTTAGCACGTAAAGGAATATTATTTCGAGGTCCAGCCATGGAGAAGAGTTTAGACACTAGGATAAGATAAGGAACACACCCATTTTAAAGAAATCACATTAGGATTCACTTTTTAAGCTGTTCCTTAAAACACTAGTGCTTAGGAATTCTATTGGAGGCAGAAGCAGTCAAGGGTAGCCTAGGGTTATGGTTAGGCTTAGGGTTAGGCTTAGGGTACGGCTTAGGGTACTGGTTCGGGGAGGGCTTCGGGTACGGCGTAGGGTATGGGTTAGGGTTAGGGTTAGGGTTAGGGTTAGTGTTAGGGTTAGGGCTCGGTTTAGGGTATTGGTTAGGATTAGGGTACGTGTTAGGGTTAGGGTAGGGGTTCGGGTTAGGGTACGCGTTAGTGTTAGGGTAGTTTTTAAACATATCTTACTCTCTAGATACCCCTTAGCACGTAAAGGAATATTATTTCGAGGTCCAGCAATGGAGAAGAGTTTAGACACTAGGATAAGATAAGGAACACACCCATTATAAAGAAATCACATTAGGATTCTCTTTTTAAGCTGTTCCTTAAAACACTAGTGCTTAGGAAATCTATTGGAGGCAGAAGCAGTCAAGGGTAGCCTAGGTTTAGGGTTAGGCTTGGGGTTAGGCTTAGGGTACGGGTTCGGGGAGGGGTTCTGGTACGGCGTAGGGTATGGGTTAGGGTTAGGGTGAGGGTTAGTGTTAGGGTTAGGGCTCCGTTTAGGGTACGGGTTAGGATTAAGTTACGTGTTAGGGTTAGGGTAGGGGTTAGGGTTAGTTTACGCATTAGGGTTAGGGTAGTTATTAAACCTATCCCACTCTCTAGATACCCCTTAGCAGGTAAAGGAATATTATTTGGGGGTCCAGCCATGGAGAAGAGTTTAGACACTAGGATAAGATAAGGAACACACCCATTATAAAGAAATCACATTAGGATTCTCTTTTTAAGCTGTTCCTTAAAACACTAGTGCCTAGGAAAACTATTGGAGGCAGAAGCAGTCAAGGGTAGCCTAGGGTTAGGTTTAGGCTTAGGGTTAGGCTTAGGGTACGGCTTAGGGTACGGGTTCGGGGAGGGGTTCGGGTATGGCGTAGGGTATGGGTTAGGGTTAGGGTTAGGGTTAGTGTTAGGGTTAGGGCTCAGTTTAGGATACGGGTTAGGATTAGGGTACATGTTAGGATTAGGCTAGGGGTTAGGGTTAGGGTACGCGTTAGGGTTAGGGTAGTTATTAAACCTATCTCACTCTCTAGATACACCTGAGCACGTAAAGGAATATTATTTGGGGGTCCAGCCATGGAGAAGAGTTTTGACACTAGGATAAGATAAGGAACACACCCATTATAAAGAAATCACATTAGGATTCTCTTTTTAAGCTGTTCCTTAAAACACTAGTGCTTAGGAAATCTATTGGAGGCAGAAGCAGTCAAGGGTAGCCTAGGGTTAGGTTTAGGCTTAGGGTACGGCTTAGGGTACGGCTTAGGGTACGGGTTCGGGGAGGGCTTCGGGTACGGCGTAGGGTATGGGTTAAAGTTAGTGTTAGGGTTAGTGTTAGGGTTAGGGCTCCGTTTAGGGTACGGGTTAGGATTAGGTTACGTGTTAGGGTTAGGGGAGGGGTTAGGGTTAGGGTACGCATTAGTGTTAGGGTAGTTATTAAACCTATCCCACTCTCTAGATACCCCTTAGCACGTAAAGGAATACTATTTGGAGGTCCAGCCATGGAGAAGAGTTTAGACACTAGGATAAGATAAGGAACACACCTATTATAAAGAAATCACATTAGGATTCTCTTTTTAAGCTGTTCTTTAAAACACTAGTGCTTAGGAAATCTATTGGAGGCAGAAGCAGTCAAGGGTAGCCTACGGTTAGGGTTAGGCTTGGGGTTAGGCTTAGGGTACGGGTTCGGGGAGGGGTTCTGGTACGGCGTAGGGTATGGGTTAGGGTTAGGGTTAGGGTTAGTGTTAGGGTTAGGGCTCCGTTTAGGGTACGGGTTAGGATTAGGTTACGTGTTAGGGTTAGGGTAGGGGTTAGGGTTAGTTTACGCATTAGGGTTAGGGTAGTTATTAAACCTATCCCACTCTCTAGATACCCCTTAGCACGTAAAGGAATATTATTTGGGGGTCAGGCCATGGAGAAGAGTTTAGACACTAGGATAAGATAAGGAACACACCCATTTTAAAGAAATCACATTAGGATTCACTTTTTAAGCTGTTCCTTAAAACACTAGTGCTTAGGAATTCTATTGGAGGCAGAAGCAGTCAAGGGTAGCCTAGGGTTATGGTTAGGCTTAGGGTTAGGCTTAGGGTACGGCTTAGGGTACGGGTTCGGGGAGGGCTTCGGGTACGGCGTAGGGTATGGGTTAGGGTTAGGGTTAGGGTTAGGGTTAGTGTTAGGGTTAGGGCTCGGTTTAGGTTATTGGTTAGGATTAGGGTACGTGTTAGGGTTAGGGTAGGGGTTCGGGTTAGGGTACGCGTTAGTGTTAGGGTAGTTTTTAAACCTATCCCACTCTCTAGATACCCCTTAGCACGTAAAGGAATATTATTTCGAGGTCCAGCCATGGACAAGAGTTTAGACACTAGGATAAGATAAGGAACACACCCATTATAAAGAAATCACATTAGGATTCTCTTTTTAAGCTGTTCCTTAAAACACTAGTGCTTAGGAAATCTATTGGAGGCAGAAGCAGTCAAGAGTAGCCTAGGGTTAGGGTTAGGCTTAGGATACGGCTTAGGGTACGGGTTCGGGGAGGGCTTCGGGTACGGCGTAGGGTATGGGTTAGTGTTAGTGTTAGGGTTAGTGTTAGGGTTAGGGCTCCGTTTAGGGTACGGGTTAGGATTAGGTTACGTGTTAGGGTAAGGGGAGGGGTTAGGGTTAGGGTACGCATTAGTGTTAGGGTAGTTTTTAAACCTATCCCACTCTCTAGATACCCCTTAGCACGTAAAGGAATACTATTTGGAGGTCCAGCCATGGAGAAGAGTTTAGACACTAGGATAAGATAAGGAACACACCCATTATAAAGAAATCACATTAGGATTCTCTTTTTAAGCTGTTCCTTAAAACACTAGTGCTTAGGAAATCTATTGGAGGCAGAAGCAGTCAAGGGTAGCCTAGGGTTAGGGTTAGGCTTAGGGTACGGCTTAGGGTACGGCTTAGGGTACGGGTTCGGTGAGGGCTTCGGGTACTGCGTAGGGTATCGGTTAGGGTTAGGGTTAGGGTTAGTGTTAGGGTTAGGGCTCGGTTTAGGGTATTGGTTAGGATTAGGGTACGTGTTAGGGTTAGGGTAGGGGTTCGGGTTAGGGTACGCGTTAGTGTTAGGGTAGTTTTTAAACCTATCCCACTCTCTAGATACCCCTTAGCACGTAAAGGAATATTATTTCGAGGTCCAGCCATGGAGAAGAGTTTACACACTAGGATAAGATAAGGAACACACCCATTATAAAGAAATCACATTAGGATTCTCTTTTTAAGCTGTTCCTTAAAACACTAGTGCTTAGGAAATCTATTGGAGGCAGAAGCAGTCAAGGGTAGCCTAGGGTTAGTGTTAGGCTTAGGGTACTGCTTAGGGTACGGCTTAGGGTACAGGTTCAGGGAGGGCTTCGGGTACGGCGTAGAGTATGGGTTAGGGTTAGGGTTAGGGTTAGGGTCAGTGTTAGGGTTAGGGCTCGGTTTTGGTTATTGGTTAGGATTAGGGTACGTGTTAGGGTTAGGGTAGGGGTTAGGGTTAGGGTACGCGTTAGTGTTAGGGTAGTTATTAAACCTATCCCACTCTCTAGATACCCCTTAGCACGTAAAGGAATACTATTTGGAGGTCCAGCCATGGAGAAGAGTTTAGACACTAGGATAAGATAAGGAACACACCCATTATAAAGAAATCACATTACGATTCTCTTTTTAAGCTGTTCCTTAAAACACTAGTGCCTAGGAAATCTATTGGAGGCAGAAGCAGTCAAGGGTAGCCTAGGGTTAGTGTTAGGCTTAGGGTACGGCTTAGGGTACGGCTTAGGGTACGGGTTCGGGGAGGGCTTCGGGTACGGCGTAGGGTATGGTTTAGGGTTAGGGTTAGGGTTAGTGTTAGGGTTAGGGCTCCGTTTAGGGTACGGGTTAGGATTAGGTTACGTGTTAGGGTTAGGGTAGGGGTTAGGGTTAGGGTACGCATTAGTGTTGGGGTAGTTATTAAACCTATCCCACTCTCTAGATACCCCTTAGCACGTAAAGGAATACTATTTGGAGGTCCAGCCATGGAGGAGAGTTTAGACACTAGGATAAGATAAGGAACACACCTATTATAAAGAAATCACATTAGGATTCTCTTTTTAAGCTGTTCCTTAAAACACTAGTGCTTAGGAAATCTATTGGAGGCAGAAGCAGTCAAGGGTAGCCTAGGGTTAGGGTTAGGCTTGGGGTTAGGCTTAGGGTACGGGTTCGGGGAGGGGTTCTGGTACGGCGTAGGGTATGGGTTAGGGTTAGGGTTAGGGTTAGTGTTAGTGTTAGGGCTCCGTTTAGGGTACGGGTTAGGATTAGGTTACGTGTTAGGGTTAGGGTAGGGGTTAGGGTTAGTTTACGCATTAGGGTTAGGGTAGTTATTAAACCTATCCCACTCTCTAGATACCCCTTAGCACGTAAAGGAATATTATTTGGGGGTCCAGCCATGGAGAAGAGTTTAGACACTAGGATAAGATAAGGAACACACCCATTTTAAAGAAATCACATTAGGATTCACTTTTTAAGCTGTTCCTTAAAACACTAGTGCTTAGGAATTCTATTGGAGGCAGAAGCAGTCAAGGGTAGCCTAGGGTTATGGTTAGGCTTAGGGTTAGGCTTAGGGTACGGCTTAGGGTACGGGTTCGGGGAGGGCTTCGGGTACGGCGTAGGGTATGGGTTACGGTTAGGGTTAGGGTTAGTGTTAGGGTTAGGGCTCGGTTTAGGGTATTGGTTAGGATTAGGGTACGTGTTAGGGTTAGGGTAGGGTTTCGGGTTAGGGTACGCGTTAGTGTTAGGGTAGTTTTTAAACTTATCTTACTCTCTAGATACCCCTTAGCACGTAAAGGAATATTATTTCGAGGTCCAGCCATGGAGAAGTGTTTAGACACTAGGATAAGATAAGGAACACACCCATTATAAAGAAATCACATTAGGATTCTCTTTTTAAGCTGTTCCTTAAAACACTAGTGCTTAGGAAATCTATTGGAGGCAGAAGCAGTCAAGGGTAGCCTAGGGTTAGGGTTAGGCTTAGGGTACGGCTTAGGGTACGGCTTAGGGTACGGGTTCGGTGAGGGCTTCGGGTACTGCGTAGGGTATCGGTTAGGGTTCGGGTTAGGGTTAGTGTTAGGGTTAGGGCTCGGTTTAGGATATTTGTTAGGATTAGGGTGCGTGTTAGGGTTAGGGTAGGGGTTCGGGTTAGGGTACGCGTTAGTGTTAGGGTAGTTTTTAAACCTATCCCACTCTCTAGATACCCCTTAGCACGTAAAGGAATATTATTTCGAGGTCCAGCCATGGAGAAGAGTTTAGACACTAGGATAAGATAAGGAACACACCCATTATAAAGAAATCACATTAGGATTCTCTTTTTAAGCTGTTCCTTAAAACACTAGTGCTTAGGAAATCTATTGGAGGCAGAAGCAGTCAAGGGTAGCCTAGGGTTAGGGTTAGGCTTAGGGTACGGCTTAGGGTACGGCTTAGGGTATGGGTTCGGTGAGGGCTTCGGGTACGGCGTAGGGTATGGGTTAGGGTTAGGGTTAGGGTTAGTGTTAGGGTTAGGGCTCCGTTTAGGGTACGGGTTAGGATTAGGTTACGTGTTAGGGTTAGGGTAGGGGTTAGGGTTAGGGTACGCATTAGTGTTAGGGTAGTTATTAAACCTATCCCACTCTCTAGATACCCCTTAGCACGTAAAGGAATACTATTTGGAGGTCCAGCCATGGAGAAGAGTTTAGACACTAGGATAAGATAAGGAACACACCCATTATAATGAAATCACATTAGGATTCTCTTTTTAAGCTGTTCCTTAAAACACTACTGCTTAGGAATTCTATTGGAGGCAGAAGCAGTCAAGGGTAGCCTAGGGTTATGGTTAGGCTTAGGGTTAGGCTTAGGGTACGGCTTAGGGTACGGGTTCGGGGAGGGCTTCGGGTACGGCGTAGGGTATGGGTTAGGGTTAGGGTTAGGGTTAGTGTTAGGGTTAGGGCTCGGTTTAGGGTATTGGTTAGGATTAGGGTACGTGTTAGGGTTAGGGTAGGGGTTCGGGTTAGGGTACGCGTTAGTGTTAGGGTAGTTTTTAAACCTATCTTACTCTCTAGATACCCCTTAGCACGTAAAGGAATATTATTTCGAGGTCCAGCCATGGAGAAGAGTTTAGACACTAGGATAAGATATGGAACACACCCATTATAAAGAAATCACATTAGGATTCTCTTTTTAAGCTGTTCCTTAAAACACTAGTGCTTAGGAAATCTATTGGAGGCAGAAGCAGTCAAGGGTAGCCTAGGGTTAAGGTTAGGCTTAGGGTTAGGCTTAGGGTACGGCTTAGGGTACGGGTTCGGGGAGGGCTTCGTGTACGGCGTAGGGTATGGGTTAGGGTTAGGGTTAGGGTTAGTGTTAGGGTTAGGGCTCGGTTTAGGGTATTGGTTAGGATTAGGGTACGTGTTAGGGTTAGGGTAGGGGTTCGGGTTAGGGTACGCATTAGTGTTAGGGTAGTTATTAAACCTATCCCACTCTCTAGATACCCCTTAGCACGTAAAGGAATACTATTTGGAGGTCCAGCCATGGAGAAGAGTTTAGACACTTGGATAAGATAAGGAACACACCTATTATAAAGAAATCACATTAGGATTCTCTTTTTAAGCTGTTCTTTAAAACACTAGTGCTTAGGAAATCTATTGGAGGCAGAAGCAGTCAAGGGTAGCCTAGGGTTAGGGTTAGGCTTGGGGTTAGGCTTAGGGTATGGGTTCGGGGAGGGGTTCTGGTACGGCGTAGGGTATGGGTTAGGGTTAGGGTTAGGGTTAGTGTTAGGGTTAGGGCTCCGTTTAGGGTACGGGTTAGGATTAGGTTACGTGTTAGGGTTAGGGTAGGGGTTAGGGTTAGTTTACGCATTAGGGTTAGGGTAGTTATTAAACCTATCCCACTCTCTAGATACCCCTTAGCACGTAAAGGAATATTATTTGGGGGTCAAGCCATGGAGAAGAGTTTAGACACTAGGATAAGATAAGGAACACACCCATTTTAAAGAAATCACATTAGGATTCACTTTTTAAGCTGTTCCTTAAAACACTAGTGCTTAGGAATTCTATTGGAGGCAGAAGCAGTCAAGGGTAGCCTAGGGTTATGGTTAGGCTTAGGGTTAGGCTTAGGGTACGGCTTAGGGTACTGGTTCGGGGAGGGCTTCGGGTACGGCGTAGGGTATGGGTTAGGGTTAGGGTTAGGGTTAGGGTTAGTGTTAGGGTTAGGGCTCGGTTTAGGGTATTGGTTAGGATTAGGGTACGTGTTAGGGATAGGGTAGGGGTTCGGGTTAGGGTACGCGTTAGTGTTAGGGTAGTTTTTAAACATATCTTACTCTCTAGATACCCCTTAGCACGTAAAGGAATATTATTTCGAGGTCCAGCAATGGAGAAGAGTTTAGACACTAGGATAAGATAAGGAACACACCCATTATAAAGAAATCACATTAGGATTCTCTTTTTAAGCTGTTCCTTAAAACACTAGTGCTTAGGAAATCTATTGGAGGCAGAAGCAGTCAAGGGTAGCCTAGGTTTAGGGTTAGGCTTGGGGTTAGGCTTAGGGTACGGGTTCGGGGAGGGGTTCTGGTACGGCGTAGGGTATGGGTTAGGGTTAGGGTGAGGGTTAGTGTTAGGGTTAGGGCTCCATTTAGGGTACGGGTTAGGATTAAGTTACGTGTTAGGGTTAGGGTAGGGGTTAGGGTTAGTTTACGCATTAGGGTTAGGGTAGTTATTAAACCTATCCCACTCTCTAGATACCCCTTAGCACGTAAAGGAATATTATTTGCGGGTCCAGCCATGGAGAAGAGTTTAGACACTAGGATAAGATAAGGAACACACCCATTTTAAAGAAATCACATTAGGATTCACTTTTTAAGCTGTTCCTTAAAACACTAGTGCTTAGGAATTCTATTGGAGGCAGAAGCAGTCAAGGGTAGCCTAGGGTTATGGTTAGGCTTAGGGTTAGGCTTAGGGTACGGCTTAGGGTACGGGTTCGGGGAGGGCTTCGGGTACGGCGTAGGGTACGGGTTAGGGTTAGGGTTAGGGTTAGTGTTAGGGTTAGGGCTCGGTTTAGGGTATTGGTTAGGATTAGGGTACGTGTTAGGGTTAGGGTAGGGGTTCGGGTTAGGGTACGCGTTAGTGTTAGGGTAGTTTTTAAACCTATCTTACTCTCTAGATACCCCTTAGGACGTAAAGGAATATTATTTCGAGGTCCAGCCATGGAGAAGAGTTTAGACACTAGGATAAGATATGGAACACACCCATTATAAAGAAATCACATTAGGATTCTCTTTTTAAACTGTTCCTTAAAACACTAGTGCTTAGGAAATCTATTGGAGGCAGAAGCAGTCAAGGGTAGCCTAGGGTTAAGGTTAGGCTTAGGGTTAGGCCTAGGGTACGGCTTAGGGTACGGGTTCGGGGAGGGCTTCGGGTACGGCGTAGGGTATGGGTTAGGGTTAGGGTTAGGGTTAGTGTTAGGGTTAGGGCTCGGTTTAGGGTATTGGTTAGTATTAGGGTACGTGTTAGGGTTAGGGTAGGGGTTCGGGTTAGGGTACGCGTTAGTGTTAGGGTAGTTTTTAAACCTATCCCACTCTCTAGATACCCCTTAGCACGTAAAGGAATATTATTTCGAGGTCCAGCCATGGAGAAGAGTTTAGACACTAGGATAAGATAAGGAACACACCCATTATAAAGAAATCACATTAGGATTCTCTTTTTAAGCTGTTCCTTAAAACACTAGTGCTTAGGAAATCTATTGGAGGCAGAAGCAGTCAAGAGTAGCCTAGGGTTAGGGTTAGGCTTAGGGTACGGCTTAGGGTACGGGTTCGGGGAGGGCTTCGGGTACGGCGTAGGGTATGGGTTAGTGTTAGTGTTAGGGTTAGTGTTAGGGTTAGGGCTCCGTTTAGGGTACGGGTTAGGATTAGGTTACGTGTTAGGGTAAGGGGAGGGGTTAGGGTTAGGGTACGCATTAGTGTTAGGGTAGTTTTTAAACCTATCCCACTCTCTAGATACCCCTTAGCACGTAAAGGAATACTATTTGGAGGTCCAGCCATGGAGAAGAGTTTAGACACTAGGATAAGATAAGGAACACACCCATTATAAAGAAATCACATTAGGATTCTCTTTTTAAGCTGTTCCTTAAAACACTAGTGCTTAGGAAATCTATTGGAGGCAGAAGCAGTCAAGGGTAGCCTAGGGTTAGGGTTCGGCTTAGGGTACGGCTTAGGGTACGGCTTAGGGTACGGGTTCGGTGAGGGCTTCGGGTACTGCGTAGGGTATCGGTTAGGGTTAGGGTTAGGGTTAGTGATAGGGTTAGGGCTCGGTTTTGGTTATTGGTTAGGATTAGGGTACGTGTTAGGGTTAGGGTAGGGGTTAGGGTTAGGGTACGCGTTAGTGTTAGGGTAGTTATTAAACCTATCCCACTCTCTAGATACCCCTTAGCACGTAAAGGAATACTATTTGGAGGTCCAGCCATGGAGAAGAGTTTAGACACTAGGATAAGATAAGGAACACACCCATTATAAAGAAATCACATTACGATTCTCTTTTTAAGCTGTTCCTTAAAACACTAGTGCCTAGGAAATCTATTGGAGGCAGAAGCAGTCAAGGGTAGCCTAGGGTTAGTGTTAGGCTTAGGGTACGGCTTAGGGTACGGCTTAGGGTACGGGTTCGGGGAGGGCTTCGGGTACGGCGTAGGGTATGGTTTAGGGTTAGGGTTAGGGTTAGTGTTAGGGTTAGGGCTCCGTTTAGGGTACGGGTTAGGATTAGGTTACGTGTTAGGGTTAGGGTAGGGGTTAGGGTTAGTTTACGCATTAGTGTTAGGGTAGTTATTAAACCTATCCCACTCTCTAGATACCCCTTAGCACGTAAAGGAATACTATTTGGAGGTCCAGCCATGGAGGAGAGTTTAGACACTAGGATAAGATAAGGAACACACCTATTATAAAGAAATCACATTAGGATTCTCTTTTTAAGCTGTTCCTTAAAACACTAGTGCTTAGGAAATCTATTGGAGGCAGAAGCAGTCAAGGGTAGCCTAGGGTTAGGGTTAGGCTTGGGGTTAGGCTTAGGGTACGGGTTCGGGGAGGGGTTCTGGTACGGCGTAGGGTATGGGTTAGGGTTAGGGTTAGGGTTAGTGTTAGTGTTAGGGCTCCGTTTAGGGTACGGGTTAGGATTAGGTTACGTGTTAGGGTTAGGGTAGGGGTTAGGGTTAGTTTACGCATTAGGGTTAGGGTAGTTATTAAACCTATCCCACTCTCTAGATACCCCTTAGCACGTAAAGGAATATTATTTGGGGGTCCAGCCATGGAGAAGAGTTTAGACACTAGGATAAGATAAGGAACACACCCATTTTAAAGAAATCACATTAGGATTCACTTTTTAAGCTGTTCCTTAAAACACTAGTGCTTAGGAATTCTATTGGAGGCAGAAGCAGTCAAGGGTAGCCTAGGGTTATGGTTAGGCTTAGGGTTAGGCTTAGGGTACGGCTTAGGGTACGGGTTCGGGGAGGGCTTCGGGTACGGCGTAGGGTATGGGTTAGGGTTAGGGTTAGGGTTAGGGTTAGTGTTAGGGTTAGGGCTCGGTTTAGGTTATTGGTTAGGATTAGGGTACGTGTTAGGGTTAGGGTAGGGGTTCGGGTTAGGGTACGCGTTAGTGTTAGGGTAGTTTTTAAACCTATCCCACTCTCTAGATACCCCTTAGCACGTAAAGGAATATTATTTCGAGGTCCAGGCATGGACAAGAGTTTAGACACTAGGATAAGATAAGGAACACACCCATTATAAAGAAATCACATTAGGATTCTCTTTTTAAGCTGTTCCTTAAAACACTAGTGCTTAGGAAATCTATTGGAGGCAGAAGGAGTCAAGAGTAGCCTAGGGTTAGGGTTAGGCTTAGGGTACGGCTTAGGGTACGGGTTCGGGGAGGGCTTCGGGTACGGCGTAGGGTATGGGTTAGTGTTAGTGTTAGGGTTAGTGTTAGGGTTAGGGCTCCGTTTAGGGTACGGGTTAGGATTAGGTTACGTGTTAGGGTTAGGGTAGGGGTTAGGGTTAGGGTACGCATTAGTGTTAGGGTAGTTATTAAACCTATCCCACTCTCTAGATACCCCTTAGCACGTAAAGGAATACTATTTGGAGGTCCAGCCATGGAGGAGAGTTTAGACACTAGGATAAGATAAGGAACACACCTATTATAAAGAAATCACATTAGGATTCTCTTTTTAAGCTGTTCCTTAAAACACTAGTGCTTAGGAAATCTATTGGAGGCAGAAGCAGTCAAGGGTAGCCTAGGGTTAGGGTTAGGCTTGGGGTTAGGCTTAGGGTACGGGTTCGGGGAGGGGTTCTGGTACGGCGTAGGGTATGGGTTAGGGTTAGGGTTAGGGTTAGTGTTAGTGTTAGGGCTCCGTTTAGGGTACGGGTTAGGATTAGGTTACGTGTTAGGGTTAGGGTAGGGGTTAGGGTTAGTTTACGCATTAGGGTTAGGGTAGTTATTAAACCTATCCCACTCTCTAGATACCCCTTAGCACGTAAAGGAATATTATTTGGGGGTCAAGCCATGGAGAAGAGTTTAGACACTAGGATAAGATAAGGAACACACCCATTTTAAAGAAATCACATTAGGATTCACTTTTTAAGCTGTTCCTTAAAACACTAGTGCTTAGGAATTCTATTGGAGGCAGAAGCAGTCAAGGGTAGCCTAGGGTTATGGTTAGGCTTAGGGTTAGGCTTAGGGTACGGCTTAGGGTACGGGTTCGGGGAGGGCTTCGGGTACGGCGTAGGGTATGGGTTAGGGTTAGGGTTAGGGTTAGGGTTAGTGTTAGGGTTAGGGCTCGGTTTAGGTTATTGGTTAGGATTAGGGTACGTGTTAGGGTTAGGGTAGGGGTTCGGGTTAGGGTACGCGTTAGTGTTAGGGTAGTTTTTAAACCTATCCCACTCTCTAGATACCCCTTAGCACGTAAAGGAATATTATTTCGAGGTCCAGCCATGGACAAGAGTTTAGACACTAGGATAAGATAAGGAACACACCCATTATAAAGAAATCACATTAGGATTCTCTTTTTAAGCTGTTCCTTAAAACACTAGTGCTTAGGAAATCTATTGGAGGCAGAAGCAGTCAAGAGTAGCCTAGGGTTAGGGTTAGGCTTAGGGTACGGCTTAGGGTACGGGTTCGGGGAGGGCTTCGGGTACGGCGTAGGGTATGGGTTAGTGTTAGTGTTAGGGTTAGTGTTAGGGTTAGGGCTCCGTTTAGGGTACGGGTTAGGATTAGGTTACGTGTTAGGGTTAGGGTAGGGGTTAGGGTTAGTTTACGCATTAGGGTTAGGGTAGTTATTAAACCTATCCCACTCTCTAGATACCCCTTAGCACGTAAAGGAATATTATTTGGGGGTCAAGCCATGGAGAAGAGTTTAGACACTAGGATAAGATAAGGAACACACCCATTTTAAAGAAATCACATTAGGATTTACTTTTTAAGCTGTTCCTTAAAACACTAGTGCTTAGGAATTCTATTGGAGGCAGAAGCAGTCAAAGGTAGCCTAGGGTTATGGTTAGGCTTAGGGTTAGGCTTAGGGTACGGCTTAGGGTACGGGTTCGGGGAGGGCTTCGGGTACGGCGTAGGGTATGGGTTAGGGTTAGGGTTAGGGTTAGGGTTAGTGTTAGGGTTAGGGCTCGGTTTAGGTTATTGGTTAGGATTAGGGTACGTGTTAGGGTTAGGGTAGGGGTTCGGGTTAGGGTACGCGTTAGTGTTAGGGTAGTTTTTAAACCTATCCCACTCTCTAGATACCCCTTAGCACGTAAAGGAATATTATTTCGAGGTCCAGCCATGGACAAGAGTTTAGACACTAGGATAAGATAAGGAACACACCCATTATAAAGAAATCACATTAGGATTCTCTTTTTAAGCTGTTCCTTAAAACACTAGTGCTTAGGAAATCTATTGGAGGCAGAAGCAGTCAAGAGTAGCCTAGGGTTAGGGTTAGGCTTAGGGTACGGCTTAGGGTACGGGTTCGGGGAGGGCTTCGGGTACGGCGTAGGGTATGGGTTAGTGTTAGTGTTAGGGTTAGTGTTAGGGTTAGGGCTCCGTTTAGGGTACGGGTTAGGATTAGGTTACGTGTTAGGGTTAGGGTAGGGGTTAGGGTTAGGGTACGCATTAGTGTTAGGGTAGTTATTAAACCTATCCCACTCTCTAGATACCCCTTAGCACGTAAAGGAATACTATTTGGAGGTCCAGCCATGGAGGAGAGTTTAGACACTAGGATAAGATAAGGAACACACCTATTATAAAGAAATCACATTAGGATTCTCTTTTTAAGCTGTTCCTTAAAACACTAGTGCTTAGGAAATCTATTGGAGGCAGAAGCAGTCAAGGGTAGCCTAGGGTTAGGGTTAGGCTTAGGGTACGGCTTAGGGTACGGCTTAGGGTATGGGTTCGGTGAGGGCTTCGGGTACGGCGTAGGGTATGGGTTAGGGTTAGGGTTAGGGTTAGTGTTAGGGTTAGGGCTCCGTTTAGGGTACGGGTTAGGATTAGGTTACGTGTTAGGGTTAGGGTAGGGGTTAGGGTTAGGGTACGCATTAGTGTTAGGGTAGTTATTAAACCTATCCCACTCTCTAGATACCCCTTAGCACGTAAAGGAATACTATTTGGAGGTCCAGCCATGGAGAAGAGTTTAGACACTAGGATAAGATAAGGAACACACCCATTATAATGAAATCACATTAGGATTCTCTTTTTAAGCTGTTCCTTAAAACACTAGTGCTTAGGAAATCTATTGGAGGCAGAAGCAGTCAAGGGTAGCCTAGGGTTAGGGTTAGGCTTGGGGTTAGGCTTAGTTTACGGGTTCGGGGAGGGGTTCTGGTACGGCGTAGGGTATGGGTTAGGGTTAGGGTTAGGGTTAGTGTTAGGGTTAGGGCTCCGTTTAGGGTACGGGTTAGGATTAAGTTACGTGTTAGGGTTAGGGTAGGGGTTAGGGTTAGTTTACGCATTAGGGTTAGGGTAGTTATTAAACCTATCCCACTCTCTAGATACCCCTTAGCACGTTAAAGGAATATTATTTGGGGGTCCAGCCATGGAGAAGAGTTTAGACACTAGGATAAGATAAGGAACACACACATTTTAAAGAAATCACATTAGGATTCACTTTTTAAGCTGTTCCTTAAAACACTAGTGCTTAGGAATTCTATTGGAGGCAGAAGCAGTCAAGGGTAGCCTAGGGTTATGGTTAGGCTTAGGGTTAGGCTTAGGGTACGGCTTAGGGTACGGGTTCGGGGAGGGCTTCGGGTACGGCGTAGGGTATGGGTTAGGGTTAGGGTTAGGGTTAGTGTTACGGTTAGGGCTCGGTTTAGGGTACGGTTTAGGATTAGGGTACGTGTTAGGTTTAGGGTAGGGGTTAGGGTTAGGGTACGCATTAGGGTTAGGGTAGTTATTAAACCTATCCCACTCTCTAGATACCCCTTAGCACGTAAAGGAATATTATTTGGGGGTCCAGCCATGGAGAAGAGTTTAGACACTAGGATAAGATAAGGAACACACCCATTATAAAGAAATCACATTAGGATTCTCTTTTTAAGCTGTTCCTTAAAACACTAGTGCCTAGGAAAACTATTGGAGGCAGAAGCAGTCAAGGGTAGCCTAGGGTTAGGGTTAGGCTTAGGGTTAGGCTTAGGGTACGGCTTAGGGTACGGGTTCGGGGAGGGGTTCGGGTACGGCGTAGGGTATGGGTTAGGGTTAGGGTTAGGGTTAGTGTTAGGGTTAGGGCTCAGTTTAGGATACGGGTTAGGATTAGGGTACATGTTAGGATTAGGCTAGGGGTTAGGGTTAGGGTACGCGTTAGGGTTAGGGTAGATATTAAACCTATCCCACTCTCTAGATACACCTTAGCACATAAAGGAATATTATTTGGGGGTCCAGCCATGGAGAAGAGTTTTGACACTAGGATAAGATAAGGAACACACCCATTATAAAGAAATCACATTAGGATTCTCTTTTTAAGCTGTTCCTTAAAACACTAGTGCTTAGGAAATCTATTGGAGGCAGAAGCAGTCAAGGGTAGCCTAGGGTTAGGGTTAGGCTTAGGGTACGGCTTAGGGTACGGGTTCGGTGAGGGCTTCGGGTTACGCGTAGGGTATGGGTTAGGGTTAGGGTTAGGGTTAGTGTTAGGGTTAGGGCTCGGTTTAGGGTATTGGTTAGGATTAGGGTACGTGTTAGGGTTAGGGTAGGGGTTCGGGTTAGGGTACGCGTTAGTGTTAGGGTAGTTTTTAAACCTATCCCACTCTCTAGATACCCCTTAGCACGTAAAGGAATATTATTTCGAGGTCCAGCCATGGAGAAGAGTTTAGACACTAGGATAAGATAAGGAACACACCCATTATAAAGAAATCACATTAGGATTCTCTTTTTAAGCTGTTCCTTAAAACACTAGTGCTTAGGAAATCTATTGGAGGCAGAAGCAGTCAAGGGTAGCCTAGGGTTAGGGTTAGGCTTAGGGTACGGCTTAGGGTACGGCTTAGGGTACGGGTTCGGGGAGGGCTTCGGGTACGGCGTAGGGTATGGGTTAGGGTTAGTGTTAGGGTTAGTGTTAGGGTTAGGGCTCCGTTTAGGGTACGGGTTAGGATTAGGTTACGTGTTAGGGTTAGGGTAGGGGTTAGGGTTAGGGTACGCATTAGTGTTAGGGTAGTTATTAAACCTATCCCAATCTCTAGATACCCCTTACAACGTAAAGGAATACTATTTGGAGGTCCAGCCATGGAGAAGAGTTTAGACACTAGGATAAGATAAGGAACACACCTATTATAAAGAAATCACATTAGGATTCTCTTTTTAAGCTGTTCTTTAAAACACTAGTGCTTAGGAAATCTATTGGAGGCAGAAGCAGTCAAGGGTAGCCTAGGGTTAGGGTTAGGCTTGGGGTTAGGCTTAGGGTACGGGTTCGGGGAGGGGTTCTGGTACGGCGTAGGGTATGGGTTAGGGTTAGGGTTAGGGTTAGTGTTAGGGTTAGGGCTCCGTTTAGGGTACGGGTTAGGATTAGGTTACGTGTTAGGGTTAGGGTAGGGGTTAGGGTTAGTTTACGCATTAGGGTTAGGGTAGTTATTAAACCTATCCCACTCTCTAGATACCCCTTAGCACTTAAAGGAATATTATTTGGGGGTCAAGCCATGGAGAAGAGTTTAGACACTAGGATAAGATAAGGAACACACCCATTTCAAAGAAATCACATTAGGATTCACTTTTTAAGCTGTTCCTTAAAACACTAGTGCTTAGGAATTCTATTGGAGGCAGAAGCAGTCAAGGGTAGCCTAGGGTTATGGTTAGGCTTAGGGTTAGGCTTAGGGTACGGCTTAGGGTACGGGTTCGGGGAGGGCTTCGGGTACGGCGTAGGGTATGGGTTAGGGTTAGGGTTAGGGTTAGGGTTAGTGTTAGGGTTAGGGCTCGGATTAGGGTATTGGTTAGGATTAGGGTACGTGTTAGGGTTAGGGTAGGGGTTCGGGTAAGGGTACGCGTTAGTGTTAGGGTAGTTTTTAAACTTATCTTACTCTCTAGATACCCCTTAGCACGTAAAGGAATATTATTTCGAGGTCCAGCCATGGAGAAGAGTTTAGACACTAGGATAAGATAAGGAACACACCCATTATAAAGAAATCACATTAGGATTCTCTTTTTAAGCTGTTCCTTAAAACACTAGTGCTTAGGAAATCTATTGGAGGCAGAAGCAGTCAAGGGTAGCCTAGGGTTAGGGTTAGGCTTAGGGTACGGCTTAGAGTACGGCTTAGGGTACGGGTTCGGGGAGGGCTTCGGGTACGGCGTAGGGTATGGGTTAGGGTTAGTGTTAGGGTTAGTGTTAGGGTAAGGGCTCCGTTTAGGGTACGGGTTAGGATTAGGTTACGTGTTAGGGTTAGGGTAGGGGTTAGGGTTAGGGTACGCATTAGTGTTAGGGTAGTTATTAAACCTATCCCACTCTCTAGATACCCCTTACAACGTAAAGGAATACTATTTGGAGGTCCAGCCATGGAGAAGAGTTTAGACACTAGGATAAGATAAGGAACACACCTATTATAAAGAAATCACATTAGGATTCTCTTTTTAAGCTGTTCTTTAAAACACTAGTGCTTAGGAAATCTATTGGAGGCAGAAGCAGTCAAGGGTAGCCTAGGGTTAGGGTTAGGCTTGGGGTTAGGCTTAGGGTACGGGTTCGGGGAGGGGTTCTGGTACGGCGTAGGGTATGGGTTAGGGTTAGGGTTACGGTTAGTGTTAGGGTTAGGGCTCCGTTTAGGGTACGGGTTAGGATTAGGTTACGTGTTAGGGTTAGGGTAGGGGTTAGGGTTAGTTTACGCATTAGGGTTAGGGTAGTTATTAAACCTATCCCACTCTCTAGATACCCCTTAGCACGTAAAGGAATATTATTTGGGGGTCAAGCCATGGAGAAGAGTTTAGACACTAGGATAAGATAAGGAACACACCCATTTTAAAGAAATCACATTAGGATTCTCTTTTTAAGCTGTTCCTTAAAACACTAGTGCTTAGGAAATCTATTGGAGGCAGAAGCAGTCAAGGGTAGCCTAGGGTTAGGGTTAGGCTTAGGGTACGGCTTAGGGTACGTCTTAGGGTACAGGTTCAGGGAGGGCTTCGGGTACGGCGTAGAGTATGGGTTAGGGTTAGGGTTAGGGTTAGTGTTAGGGTTAGGGCTCGGTTTAGGTTATTGGTTAGGATTAGGGTACGTGTTAGGGTTAGGGTAGGGGTTAGGGTTAGGGTACGCGTTAGTGTTAGGGTAGTTATTAAACCTATCCCACTCTCTAGATACCCCTTAGCACGTAAAGGAATACTATTTGGAGGTCCATCCATGGAGAAGAGTTTAGACACTAGGATAAGATAAGGAACACACCCATTATAAAGAAATCACATTAGGATTCTCTTTTTAAGCTGTTCCTTAAAACACTAGTGCTTAGGAAATCTATTGGAGGCAGAAGCAGTCAAGGGTAGCCTAGAGTTAGGGTTAGGCTTAGGGTACGGCTTAGGGTACGGCATAGGGTACGGGTTCGGGGAGGGCTTCGGGTACGGCGTAGGGTATGGGTTAGGGTTAGGGTTAGGGTTAGTGTTAGGTTTAGGGCTCCGTTTAGGGTACGGGTTAGGATTAAGTTACGTGTTAGGGTTAGGGTAGTTATTAAAACTATTCCACTCTCTAGATACCCCTTAGCACGTAAAGGAATATTATTTGGGGGTCAAGCCATGGAGAAGAGTTTAGGCCCTAGGATAAGATAAGGAACACACCCATTATAAAGAAATCACATTAGGATTCTCTTTTTAAGCTGTTCCTTAAAACACTAGTGCTTAGGAAATCTATTGGAGGCAGAAGCAGTCATGGGTAGCCTAGGGTTAGGGTTAGGCTTAGGGTTAGGCTTAGGGTACGGCTTAGGGTACGGGTTCGGTGAGGGCTTCGGGTACTGCGTAGGGTATCGGTTAGGGTTAGGGTTAGGGTTAGTGTTAGGGTTAGGGCTCGGTTTAGGGTACGGTTTAGGATTAGGGTACGTGTTAGGGTTAGGGTAGGGGTTAGGATTAGGGTACGCATTAGGGTTAGGGTAGTTATTAAACCTATCCCACTCTCTAGATACCCCTTAGCACGTAAAGGAATATTATTTGTGGGTCCAGCCATGGAGAAGAGTTTAGACACTAGGATAAGATAAGGAACACACCCATTATAAAGAAATCACATTAGGATTCTCTTTTTAAGCTGTTCCTTAAAACACTAGTGCCTAGGAAAACTATTGGAGGCAGAAGCAGTCAAGGGTAGCCTAGGGTTAGGGTTAGGCTTAGGGTTAGGCTTAGGGTACGGCTTAGGGTACGGGTTCGGGGAGGGGTTCGGGTACGGCGTAGGGTATGGGTTAGGGTTAGGGTTAGGGTTAGTGTTAGGGTTGGGGCTCAGTTTAGGATACGGGTTAGGATTAGGGTACATGTTAGGATTAGGGTAGGGGTTAGGGTTAGGGTACGCGTTAGGGTTAGGGTAGTTATTAAACCTATCCCACTCTCTAGATACACCTTAGCACGTAAAGGAATATTATTTGGGGGTCCAGCCATGGAGAAGAGTTTTGACACTAGGATAAGATAAGGAACACACCCATTATAAAGAAATCACATTAGGATTCTCTTTCTAAGCTGTTCCTTAAAACACTAGTGCTTAGGAAATCTATTGGAGGCAGAAGCAGTCAAGGGTAGCCTAGGGTTAGGGTTAGGCTTAGGGTACGGCTTAGGGTACGGCTTAGGGTACGGGTTCGGTGAGGGCTTCGGGTACTGCGTAGGGTATCGGTTAGGGTTAGGGTTAGGGTTAGTGTTAGGGTTAGGGCTTGGTTTAGGGTATTTGTTAGGATTAGGGTGCGTGTTAGGGTTAGGGTAGGGGTTCGGGTTAGGGTACGCGTTAGTGTTAGGGTAGTTTTTAAACCTATCCCACTCTCTAGATACCCCTTATCACGTAAAGGAATATTATTTCGAGGTCCAGCCATGGAGAAGAGTTTAGACACTAGGATAAGATAAGGAACACACCCATTATAAAGAAATCACATTAGGATTCTCTTTTTAAGCTGTTCCTTAAAACACTAGTGCTTAGGAAATCTATTGGAAGCAGAAGCAGTCAAGGGTAGCCTAGGGTTAGGGTTAGGCTTAGGGTACGGCTTAGGGTACGGGTTCGGTGAGGGCTTCGGGTACGGCGTAGGGTATGGGTTAGGGTTAGGGTTAGGGTTAGTGTTAGGGTTAGGGCTCGGTTTAGGGTATTGGTTAGGATTAGGGTACATGTTAGGGTTAGGGTAGGGGTTCGGGTTAGGGTACGCATTAGTGTTAGGGTAGTTTTTAAACCTATCTTACTCTCTAGATACCCCTTAGCACGTAAAGGAATATTATTTCGAGGTCCAGCCATGGAGAAGAGTTTAGACACTGGGATAAGATAAGGAACACACCCATTATAAAGAAATCACATTAGGATTCTCTTTTTAAGCTGTTCCTTAAAACACTAGTGCTTAGGAAATCTATTGGAGGCAGAAGAAGTCAAGGGTAGCCTAGGGTTAAGGTTAGGCTTAGGGTTAGGCTTAGGGTACGGCTTAGGGTACGGGTTCGGGGAGGGCTTCGGGTACGGTGTAGGGTATGGGTTAGGGTTAGGGTTAGGGTTAGTGTTAGGGTTAGGGCTCGGTTTAGGGTATTGGTTAGGATTAGGGTACGTGTTAGGGTTAGGGTAGGGGTTCGGGTTAGGGTACGCGTTAGTGTTAGGGTAGTTTTTAAACCTATCCCACTCTCTAGATACCCCTTAGCACGTAAAGGAATATTATTTCGAGGTCCAGCCATGGAGAAGAGTTTAGACACTAGGATAAGATAAGGAACACACCCATTATAAAGAAATCACATTAGGATTCTCTTTTTAAGCTGTTCCTTAAAACACTAGTGCTTAGGAAATCTATTGGAGGCAGAAGCAGTCAAGGGTAGCCTAGGGTTAGGGTTAGGCCTAGGGTACGGCTTAGGGTACGGCTTAGGGTACGGGTTCGGGGAGGGCTTCGGGTACGGCGTAGGGTATGGGTTAGGGTTAGTGTTAGGGTTAGTGTTAGGGTTAGGGCTCCGTTTAGGGTACGGGTTAGGATTAGGTTACGTGTTAGGGTTAGGGTAGGGGTTAGGGTTAGGGTACGCATTAGTGTTAGGGTAGTTATTAAACCTATCCCACTCTCTAGATACCCCTTAGCACGTAAAGGAATACTATTTGGAGGTCCAGCCATGGAGAAGAGTTTAGACACTAGGATAAGATAAGGAACACACCTATTATAAAGAAATCACATTAGGATTCTCTTTTTAAGCTGTTCTTTAAAACACTAGTGCTTAGGAAATCTATTGGAGGCAGAAGCAGTCAAGGGTAGCCTAGGGTTAGGGTTAGGCTTGGGGTTAGGCTTAGGGTACGGCATAGGGTACGGGTTCGGGGAGGGCTTCGGGTACGGCGTAGGGTATGGGTTAGGGTTAGGGTTAGGGTTAGTGTTAGGTTTAGGGCTCCGTTTAGGGTACGGGTTAGGATTAAGTTACGTGTTAGGGTTAGCGTAGTTATTAAAACTATTCCACTCTCTAGATACCCCTTAGCACGTAAAGGAATATTATTTGGGGGTCAAGCCATGGAGAAGAGTTTAGGCCCTAGGATAAGATAAGGAACACACCCATTATAAAGAAATCACATTAGGATTCTCTTTTTAAGCTGTTCCTTAAAACACTAGTGCTTAGGAAATCTATTGGAGGCAGAAGCAGTCATGGGTAGCCTAGGGTTAGGGTTAGGCTTAGGGTTAGGCTTAGGGTACGGCTTAGGGTACGGGTTCGGTGAGGGCTTCGGGTACTGCGTAGGGTATCGGTTAGGGTTAGGGTTAGGGTTAGTGTTAGGGTTAGGGCTCGGTTTAGGGTACGGTTTAGGATTAGGGTACGTGTTAGGGTTAGGGTAGGGGTTAGGATTAGGGTACGCATTAGGGTTAGGGTAGTTATTAAACCTATCCCACTCTCTAGATACCCCTTAGCACGTAAAGGAATATTATTTGTGGGTCCAGCCATGGAGAAGAGTTTAGACACTAGGATAAGATAAGGAACACACCCATTATAAAGAAATCACATTAGGATTCTCTTTTTAAGCTGTTCCTTAAAACACTAGTGCCTAGGAAAACTATTGGAGGCAGAAGCAGTCAAGGGTAGCCTAGGGTTAGGGTTAGGCTTAGGGTTAGGCTTAGGGTACGGCTTAGGGTACGGGTTCGGGGAGGGGTTCGGGTACGGCGTAGGGTATGGGTTAGGGTTAGGGTTAGGGTTAGTGTTAGGGTTGGGGCTCAGTTTAGGATACGGGTTAGGATTAGGGTACATGTTAGGATTAGGGTAGGGGTTAGGGTTAGGGTACGCGTTAGGGTTAGGGTAGTTATTAAACCTATCCCACTCTCTAGATACACCTTAGCACGTAAAGGAATATTATTTGGGGGTCCAGCCATGGAGAAGAGTTTTGACACTAGGATAAGATAAGGAACACACCCATTATAAAGAAATCACATTAGGATTCTCTTTTTAAGCTGTTCCTTAAAACACTAGTGCTTAGGAAATCTATTGGAGGCAGAAGCAGTCAAGGGTAGCCTAGGGTTAGGGTTAGGCTTAGGGTACGGCTTAGGGTACGGCTTAGGGTACGGGTTCGGTGAGGGCTTCGGGTACTGCGTAGGGTATCGGTTAGGGTTAGGGTTAGGGTTAGTGTTAGGGTTAGGGCTTGGTTTAGGGTATTTGTTAGGATTAGGGTGCGTGTTAGGGTTAGGGTAGGGGTTCGGGTTAGGGTACGCGTTAGTGTTAGGGTAGTTTTTAAACCTATCCCACTCTCTAGATACCCCTTATCACGTAAAGGAATATTATTTCGAGGTCCAGCCATGGAGAAGAGTTTAGACACTAGGATAAGATAAGGAACACACCCATTATAAAGAAATCACATTAGGATTCTCTTTTTAAGCTGTTCCTTAAAACACTAGTGCTTAGGAAATCTATTGGAAGCAGAAGCAGTCAAGGGTAGCCTAGGGTTAGGGTTAGGCTTAGGGTACGGCTTAGGGTACGGGTTCGGTGAGGGCTTCGGGTACGGCGTAGGGTATGGGTTAGGGTTAGGGTTAGGGTTAGTGTTAGGGTTAGGGCTCGGTTTAGGGTATTGGTTAGGATTAGGGTACATGTTAGGGTTAGGGTAGGGGTTCGGGTTAGGGTACGCATTAGTGTTAGGGTAGTTTTTAAACCTATCTTACTCTCTAGATACCCCTTAGCACGTAAAGGAATATTATTTCGAGGTCCAGCCATGGAGAAGAGTTTAGACACTGGGATAAGATAAGGAACACACCCATTATAAAGAAATCACATTAGGATTCTCTTTTTAAGCTGTTCCTTAAAACACTAGTGCTTAGGAAATCTATTGGAGGCAGAAGAAGTCAAGGGTAGCCTAGGGTTAAGGTTAGGCTTAGGGTTAGGCTTAGGGTACGGCTTAGGGTACGGGTTCGGGGAGGGCTTCGGGTACGGTGTAGGGTATGGGTTAGGGTTAGGGTTAGGGTTAGTGTTAGGGTTAGGGCTCGGTTTAGGGTATTGGTTAGGATTAGGGTACGTGTTAGGGTTAGGGTAGGCGTTCGGGTTAGGGTACGCGTTAGTGTTAGGGTAGTTTTTAAACCTATCCCACTCTCTAGATACCCCTTAGCACGTAAAGGAATATTATTTCGAGGTCCAGCCATGGAGAAGAGTTTAGACACTAGGATAAGATAAGGAACACACCCATTATAAAGAAATCACATTAGGATTCTCTTTTTAAGCTGTTCCTTAAAACACTAGTGCTTAGGAAATCTATTGGAGGCAGAAGCAGTCAAGGGTAGCCTAGGGTTAGTGTTAGGCTTAGGGTACGGCTTAGGGTACGGCTTAGGGTACGGGTTCGGGGAGGGCTTCGGGTACGGCGTAGGGTATGGGTTAGGGTTAGTGTTAGGGTTAGTGTTAGGGTTAGGGCTCCGTTTAGGGTACGGGTTAGGATTAGGTTACGTGTTAGGGTTAGGGTAGGGGTTAGGGTTAGGGTACGCATTAGTGTTAGGGTAGTTATTAAACCTATCCCACTCTCTAGATACCCCTTAGCACGTAAAGGAATACTATTTGGAGGTCCAGCCATGGAGAAGAGTTTAGACACTAGGATAAGATAAGGAACACACCTATTATAAAGAAATCACATTAGGATTCTCTTTTTAAGCTGTTCTTTAAAACACTAGTGCTTAGGAAATCTATTGGAGGCAGAAGCAGTCAAGGGTAGCCTAGGGTTAGGGTTAGGCTTGGGGTTAGGCTTAGGGTACGGGTTCGGGGAGGGGTTCTGGTACGGCGTAGGGTATGGGTTAGGGTTAGGGTTAGGGTTAGTGTTAGGGTTAGGGCTCCGTTTAGGGTACGGGTTAGGATTAGGTTACGTGTTAGGGTTAGGGTAGGGGTTAGGGTTAGTTTACGCATTAGGGTTAGGGTAGTTATTAAACCTATCCCACTCTCTAGATACCCCTTAGCACTTAAAGGAATATTATTTGGGGGTCAAGCCATGGAGAAGAGTTTAGACACTAGGATAAGATAAGGAACACACCCATTTTAAAGAAATCACATTAGGATTCACTTTTTAAGCTGTTCCTTAAAACACTAGTGCTTAGGAATTCTATTGGAGGCAGAAGCAGTCAAGGGTAGCCTAGGGTTATGGTTAGGCTTAGGGTTAGGCTTAGGGTACGGCTTAGGGTACGGGTTCGGGGAGGGCTTCGGGTACGGCGTAGGGTATGGGTTAGGGTTAGGGTTAGGGTTAGGGTTAGTGTTAGGGTTAGGGCTCGGATTAGGGTATTGGTTAGGATTAGGGTACGTGTTAGGGTTAGGGTAGGGGTTCGGGTAAGGGTACGCGTTAGTGTTAGGGTAGTTTTTAAACTTATCTTACTCTCTATATACCCCTTAGCACGTAAAGGAATATTATTTCGACGTCCAGCCATGGAGAAGAGTTTAGACACTAGGATAAGATAAGGAACACACCCATTATAAAGAAATCACATTAGGATTCTCTTTTTAAGCTGTTCCTTAAAACACTAGTGCTTAGGAAATCTATTGGAGGCAGAAGCAGTCAAGGGTAGCCTAGGGTTAGGGTTAGGCTTAGGGTACGGCTTAGAGTACGGCTTAGGGTACGGGTTCGGGGAGGGCTTCGGGTACGGCGTAGGGTATGGGTTAGGGTTAGTGTTAGGGTTAGTGTTAGGGTAAGGGCTCCGTTTAGGGTACGGGTTAGGATTAGGTTACGTGTTAGGGTTAGGGTAGGGGTTAGGGTTAGGGTACGCATTAGTGTTAGGGTACTTATTAAACCTATCCCACTCTCTAGATACCCCTTACAACGTAAAGGAATACTATTTGGAGGTCCAGCCATGGAGAAGAGTTTAGACACTAGGATAAGATAAGGAACACACCTATTATAAAGAAATCACATTAGGATTCTCTTTTTAAGCTGTTCTTTAAAACACTAGTGCTTAGGAAATCTATTGGAGGCAGAAGCAGTCAAGGGTAGCCTAGGGTTAGGGTTAGGCTTGGGGTTAGGCTTAGGGTACGGGTTCGGGGAGGGGTTCTGGTACGGCGTAGGGTATGGGTTAGGGTTAGGGTTACGGTTAGTGTTAGGGTTAGGGCTCCGTTTAGGGTACGGGTTAGGATTAGGTTACGTGTTAGGGTTAGGGTAGGGGTTAGGGTTAGTTTACGCATTAGGGTTAGGGTAGTTATTAAACCTATCCCACTCTCTAGATACCCCTTAGCACGTAAAGGAATATTATTTGGGGGTCAAGCCATGGAGAAGAGTTTAGACACTAGGATAAGATAAGGAACACACCCATTTTAAAGAAATCACATTAGGATTCTCTTTTTAAGCTGTTCCTTAAAACACTAGTGCTTAGGAAATCTATTGGAGGCAGAAGCAGTCAAGGGTAGCCTAGGGTTAGGGTTAGGCTTAGGGTACGGCTTAGGGTACGTCTTAGGGTACAGGTTCAGGGAGGGCTTCGGGTACGGCGTAGAGTATTGGTTAGGGTTAGGGTTAGGGTTAGTGTTAGGGTTAGGGCTCGGTTTAGGTTATTGGTTAGGATTAGGGTACGTGTTAGGGTTAGGGTAGGGGTTAGGGTTAGGGTACGCGTTAGTGTTAGGGTAGTTATTAAACCTATCCCACTCTCTAGATACCCCTTAGCACGTAAAGGAATACTATTTGGAGGTCCATCCATGGAGAAGAGTTTAGACACTAGGATAAGATAAGGAACACACCCATTATAAAGAAATCACATTAGGATTCTCTTTTTAAGCTGTTCCTTAAAACACTAGTGCTTAGGAAACCTATTGGAGGCAGAAGCAGTCAAGGGTAGCCTAGAGTTAGGGTTAGGCTTAGGGTACTGCTTAGGGTACGCCATAGGGTACGGGTTCGGGGAGGGCTTCGGGTACGGCGTAGGGTATGGGTTAGGGTTAGGGTTAGGGTTAGTGTTAGGGTTAGGGCTCCGTTTAGGGTACGGGTTAGGATTAAGTTACGTGTTAGGGTTAGGGTAGTTATTAAACCTATTCCACTCTCTAGATACCCCTTAGCACGTAAAGGAATATTATTTGGGGGTCAAGCCATGGAGAAGAGTTTAGGCCCTAGGATAAGATAAGGAACACACCCATTATAAAGAAATCACATTACGATTCTCTTTTTAAGCTGTTCCTTAAAACACTAGTGCTTAGGAAATCTATTGGAGGCAGAAGCAGTCATGGGTAGCCTAGGGTTAGGGTTAGGCTTAGGGTTAGGCTTAGGGTACGGCTTAGGGTACGGGTTCGGTGAGGGCTTCGGGTACTGCGTAGGGTATCGGTTAGGGTTAGGGTTAGGGTTAGTGTTAGGGTTAGGGCTCGGTTTAGGGTACGGTTTAGGATTAGGGTACGTGTTAGGGTTAGGGTAGGGGTTAGGATTAGTGTACGCATTAGGGTTAGGGTAGTTATTAAACCTATCCCACTCTCTAGATACCCCTTAGCACGTAAAGGAATATTATTTGTGGGTCCAGCCATGGAGAAGAGTTTAGACACTAGGATAAGATAAGGAACACACCCATTATAAAGAAATCACATTAGGATTCTCTTTTTAAGCTGTTCCTTAAAACACTAGTGCCTAGGAAAACTATTGGAGGCAGAAGCAGTCAAGGGTAGCCTAGGGTTAGGGTTAGGCTTAGGGTTAGGCTTAGGGTACGGCTTAGGGTACGGGTTCGGGGAGGGGTTCGGGTACGGCGTAGGGTATGGGTTAGGGTTAGGGTTATGGTTAGTGTTAGGGTTGGGGCTCAGTTTAGGATACGGGTTAGGATTAGGGTACATGTTAGGATTAGGGTAGGGGTTAGGGTTAGGGTACGCGTTAGGGTTAGGGTAGTTATTAAACCTATCCCACTCTCTAGATACACCTTAGCACGTAAAGGAATATTATTTGGGGGTCCAGCCATGGAGAAGAGTTTTGACACTAGGATAAGATAAGGAACACACCCATTATAAAGAAATCACATTAGGATTCTCTTTTTAAGCTGTTCCTTAAAACACTAGTGCTTAGGAAATCTATTGGAGGCAGAAGCAGTCAAGGGTAGCCTAGGGTTAGGGTTAGGCTTAGGGTACGGCTTAGGGTACGGCTTAGGGTACGGGTTCGGTGAGGGCTTCGGGTACTGCGTAGGGTATCGGTTAGGGTTAGGGTTAGGGTTAGTGTTAGGGTTAGGGCTTGGTTTAGGGTATTTGTTAGGATTAGGGTGCGTGTTAGGGTTAGGGTAGGGGTTCGGGTTAGGGTACGCGTTAGTGTTAGGGTAGTTTTTAAACCTATCCCACTCTCTAGATACCCCTTATCACGTAAAGGAATATTATTTCGAGGTCCAGCCATGGAGAAGAGTTTAGACACTAGGATAAGATAAGGAACACACCCATTATAAAGAAATCACATTAGGATTCTCTTTTTAAGCTGTTCCTTAAAACACTAGTGCTTAGGAAATCTATTGGAGGCAGAAGCAGTCAAGGGTAGCCTAGGGTTAGGGTTAGGCTTAGGGTACGGCTTAGGGTATGGCTTAGGGTACAGGTTCAGGGAGGGCTTCGGGTACGGCGTAGAGTATGGGTTAGGGTTAGGGTTAGGGTTAGTGTTAGGGTTAGGGCTCGGTTTTGGTTATTGGTTAGGATTAGGGTACGTGTTAGGGTTAGGGTAGGGGTTAGGGTTAGGGTACGCATTAGTGTTAGGGTAGTTATTAAACCTATCCCACTCTCTAGATACCCCTTAGCACGTAAAGGAATACTATTTGGAGGTCCATCCATGGAGAAGAGTTTAGACACTAGGATAAGATAAGGAACACACCCATTATAAAGAAATCACATTAGGATTCTCTTTTTAAGCTGTTCCTTAAAACACTAGTGCTTAGGAAATCTATTGGAGGCAGAAGCAGTCAAGGGTAGCCTAGGGTTAGGGTTAGGCTTAGGGTTAGGCTTAGGGTACGGCTTAGGGTACGGGATCGGGGAGGGCTTCGGATACGGCGTAGGGTATGGGTTAGGGTTAGGGTTAGGTTTAGTGTTAGGGTTAGGGCTCGGTTTAGGGTATTGGTTAGGTTTAGGGTACGTGTTAGGGTTAGGGTAGGGGTTCGGTTTAGGGTACGCGTTAGTGTTAGGGTAGTTTTTAAACCTATCCCACTCTCTAGATACCCCTTAGCACGTAAAGGAATATTATTTCGAGGTCCAGCCATGGAGAAGAGTTTAGACACTAGGATAAGATAAGGAACACACCCATTATAAAGAAATCACATTAGGATTCTCTTTTTAAGCTGTTCCTTAAAACACTAGTGCCTAGGAAAACTATTGGAGGCAGAAGCAGTCAAGGGTAGCCTAGGGTTAGGGTTAGGCTTAGGGTTAGGCTTAGGGTACGGCTTAGGGTACGGGTTCGGGGAGGGGTTCGGGTACTGCGTAGGGTATCGGTTAGGGTTAGGGTTAGGGTTAGTGTTAGGTTTAGGGCTCGGTTTAGGGTATTTGTTAGGATTAGGGTACGTGTTAGGGTTAGGGTAGGGGTTCGGGTTAGGGTACGCGTTAGTGTTAGGGTAGTTTTTAAACCTATCCCACTCGCTAGATACCCCTTAGCACGTAAAGGAATATTATTTCGAGGTCCAGCCATGGAGAAGAGTTTAGACACTAGGATAAGATAAGGAACACACCCATTATAAAGAAATCACATTAGGATTCTCTTTTTAAGCTGTTCCTTAAAACACTAGTGCTTAGGAAATCTATTGGAGGCAGAAGCAGTCAAGGGTAGCCTAGGGTTAGGGTTAGGCTTGGGGTTAGGCTTAGGGTACGGGTTCGGGGAGGGGTTCTGGTATGGCGTAGGGTATGGGTTAGGGTTAGGGTTAGGGTTAGTGTTAGCGTTAGGGCTCCGTTTAGGGTATGGGTTAGGATTAAGTTACGTGTTAGGGTTAGGGTAGGGGTTAGGGTTAGTTTACGCATTAGGGTTAGGGTAGTTATTAAACCTATCCCACTCTCTAGATACCCCTTAGCACGTAAAGGAATATTATTTGTGGGTCCAGCCATGGAGAAGAGTTTAGACACTAGGATAAGATAAGGAACACACCCATTTTAAAGAAATCACATTAGGATTCACTTTTTAAGCTGTTCCTTAAAACACTAGTCCTTAGGAATTCTATTGGAGGCAGAAGCAGTCAAGGGTAGCCTAGGGTTATGGTTAGGCTTAGGGTTAGGCTTAGGGTACGGCTTAGGGTACGGGTTCGGGGAGGGCTTCGGGTACGGCGTAGGGTATGGGTTAGGGTTAGGGTTAGGGTTAGTGTTAGGGTTAGGGCTCGGTTTAGGGTATTGGTTAGGATAAGGGTACATGTTAGGGTTAGGGTAGGGGTTCCAGTTAGGGTACGCGTTAGTGTTAGGGTAGTTTTTAAACCTATCTTACTCTCTAGATACCCCTTAGCACGTAAAGGAATATTATTTCGAGGTCCAGCCATGGAGAAGAGTTTAGACACTAGGATAAGATAAGGAACACACCCATTATAAAGAAATCACATTAGGATTCTCTTTTTAAGCTGTTCCTTAAAACACTAGTGCTTAGGAAATCTATTGGAGGCAGAAGCAGTCAAGGGTAGCCTAGGGTTAAGGTTAGGCTTAGGGTTAGGCTTAGGGTACGGCTTAGGGTACGGGTTCGGGGAGGGGTTCGGGTACGGCGTAGGGTATGGGTTAGGGTTAGGGTTAGGTTTAGTGTTAGGGTTAGGGCTCGGTTTAGGGTATTCGTTAGGATTAGGGTACGTGTTAGGGTTAGGGTAGGGGTTCGGGTTAGGGTACGCGTTAGTGTTAGGGTAGTTTTTAAACCTATCCCACTCTCTAGATACCCCTTAGCACGTAAAGGAATATTATTTCGAGGTCCAGCCATGGAGAAGAGTTTAGACACTAGGATAAGATAAGGAACACACCCATTATAAAGAAATCACATTAGGATTCTCTTTTTAAGCTGTTCCTGAAAACACTAGTGCTTAGGAAATCTATTGGAGGCAGAAGCAGTCAAGGGTAGCCTAGGGTTAGGGTTAGGCTTAGGGTACGGCTTAGGGTACGGCTTAGGGTACGGGTTCGGGGAGGGCTTCGGGTACGGCGTAGGGTATGGGTTAGGGTTAGTGTTAGGGATAGTGTTAGGGTTAGGGCTCCGTTTAGGGTACGGGTTAGGATTAGGTTACGTGTTAGGGTTAGGGTAGGGGTTAGGGTTAGGGTACGCATTAGTGTTAGGGTAGTTATTAAACCTATCCCACTCTCTAGATACCCCTTAGCACGTAAAGGAATATTATTTCGAGGTCCAGCCATGGAGAAGAGTTTAGACACTAGGATAAGATAAGGAACACACCCATTATAAAGAAATCACATTAGGATTCTCTTTTTAAGCTGTACCTTAAAACACTAGTGCTTAGGAAATCTATTGGAGGCAGAAGCAGTCAAGGGTAGCCTAGGGTTAGGGTTAGGCTTGGGTTTAGGCTTAGGGTACGGGTTCGGGGAGGGGTTCTGGTACGGCGTAGGGTATGGGTTAGGGTTAGGGTTAGGGTTAGTGTTAGGGTTAGGGCTCCGTTTAGGGTACGGGTTAGGATTAAGTTACGTGTTAGGGTTAGGGTAGGGGTTAGGGTTAGTTTACGCATTAGGGTTAGGGTAGTTATTAAACCTATCCCACTCTCTAGATACCCCTTAGCCCGTAAAGGAATATTATTTGGGGGTCCAGCCATGGAGAAGAGTTTAGACACTAGGATAAGATAAGGAACACACCCATTTTAAAGAAATCACATTAGGATTCACTTTTTAAGCTGTTCCTTAAAACACTAGTGCTTAGGAATTCTATTGGAGGCAGAAGCAGTCAAGGGTAGCCTAGGGTTATGGTTAGGCTTAGGGTTAGGCTTAGGGTACGGCTTAGGGTACGGGTTCGGGGAGGGCTTCGGGTACGGCGTAGGGTATGGGTTAGGGTTAGGGTTAGGGTTAGTGTTAGGGTTAGGGCTCGGTTTAGGGTTAGGGTTAGGGTTAGGGTTAGTGTTAGGGTTAGGGCTCGGTTTAGGGTATTGGTTAGGATTAGGGTACGTGTTAGGGTTAGGGTAGGGGTTCGGGTTAGGGTACGCGTTAGTGTTAGGGTAGTTTTTAAACCTATCCCACTCTCTAGATACCCCTTAGCACGTAAAGGAATATTATTTGGGGGTCAAGCCATGGAGAAGAGTTTAGACACTAGGATAAGATAAGGAACACACCCATTTTAAAGAAATCACATTAGGATTCACTTTTTAAGCTGTTCCTTAAAACACTAGTGCTTAGGAATTCTATTGGAGGCAGAAGCAGTCAAGGGTAGCCTAGGGTTAGGGTTAGGCTTAGGGTACGGCTTAGGGTACGGCTTAGGGTACGGGTTCGGGGAGGGCTTCGGGTACGGCGTAGAGTATGGGTTAGGGTTAGGGTTAGGGTTAGTGTTAGGGTTAGGGCTCGGTTTAGGTTATTGGTTAGGATTAGGGTACGTGTTAGGGTTAGGGTTGGGGTTAGGGTTAGGGTACGCGTTAGTGTTAGGGTAGTTATTAAACCTATCCCACTCTCTAGATACCCCTTAGCACGTAAAGGAATACTATTTGGAGGTCCATCCATGGAGAAGAGTTTAGACACTAGGATAAGATAAGGAACACACCCATTATAAAGAAATCACATTAGGATTCTCTTTTTAAGCTGTTCCTTAAAACACTAGTGCTTAGGAAATCTATTGGAGGCAGAAGCAGTCAAGGGTAGCCTAGAGTTAGGGTTAGGCTTAGGGTACGGCTTAAGGTACGGCATAGGGTATGGGTTCGGGGAGGGCTTCGGGTACGGCGTAGGGTATGGGTTAGGGTTAGGGTTACGGTTAGTGTTAGGGTTAGGGCTCCGTTTAGGGTACGGGTTAGGATTAAGTTACGTGTTAGGGTTAGGGTAGGGGTTAGGGTTAGGGTACGCATTAGGGTTAGGGTAGTTATTAAACCTCTTCCACTCTCTAGATACCCCTTAGCACGTAAAGGAATATTATTTGGGGGTCAAGTCATGGAGAAGAGTTTAGGCCCTAGGATAAGATAAGGAACACACCCATTATAAAGAAATCACATTAGGATTCTCTTTTTAAGCTGTTCCTTAAAACACTAGTGCTTAGGAAATCTATTGGAGGAAGAAGCAGTCATGGGTAGCCTAGGGTTAGGGTTAGGCTTAGGGTTAGGCTTAGGGTACGGCTTAGGGTACGGGTTCGGTGAGGGCTTCGGGTACTGCGTAGGGTATCGGTTAGGGTTAGGGTTAGGGTTAGTGTTAGGGTTAGGGCTCGGTTTAGGGTATTTGTTAGGATTAGGGTACGTGTTAGGGTTAGGGTAGGGGTTCGGGTTAGGGTACGCGTTAGTGTTAGGGTAGTTTTTAAACCTATCCCACTCTCTAGATACCCCTTAGCACGTAAAGGAATATTATTTGGAGGTCCAGCCATGGACAAGAGTTTAGACACTAGGATAAGATAAGGAACACACCCATTATAAAGAAATCACATTAGGATTCTCTTTTTAAGCTGTTCCTTAAAACACTAGTGCTTAGGAAATCTATTGGAGGCAGAAGCAGTCAAGGGTAGCCTAGGGTTAGGGTTAGGCTTAGGGTACGGCTTAGGGTACGGCTTAGGGTACAGGTTCAGGGAGGGCTTCGGGTACGGCGTAGAGTATGGGTTAGGGTTAGGGTTAGGGTTAGTGTTAGGGTTAGGGCTCGGTTTTGGTTATTGGTTAGGATTAGGGTACGTGTTAGGGTTAGGGTAGGGGTTAGGGTTAGGGTACGCGTTAGTGTTAGGGTAGTTATTAAACCTATCCCACTCTCTAGATACCCCTTAGCACGTAAAGGAATACTATTTGGAGGTCCATCCATGGAGAAGAGTTTAGACACTAGGATAAGATAAGGAACACACCCATTATAAAGAAATCACATTAGGATTCTCTTTTTAAGCTGTTCCTTAAAACACTAGTGCTTAGGAAATCTATTGGAGGCAGAAGCAGTCAAGGGTAGCCTAGGGTTAGGGTTAGGCTTGGGGTTAGGCTTAGGGTACGGGTTCGGGGAGGGGTTCTGGTACGGCGTAGGGTATGGGTTAGGGTTAGGTTTAGGGTTAGTGTTAGGGTTAGGGCTCCGTTTAGGGTACGGGTTAGGATTAAGTTACGTGTTAGGGTTAGGGTAGGGGTTAGGGTTAGTTTACGCATTAGGGTTAGGGTAGTTATTAAACCTATCCCACTCTCTAGATACCCCTTAGCACGTAAAGGAATATTATTTGGGGGTCCAGCCATGGAGAAGAGTTTAGACACTAGGATAAGATAAGGAACACACCCATTTTAAAGAAATCACATTAGGATTCACTTTTTAAGCTGTTCCTTAAAACACTAGTGCTTAGGAATTCTATTGGAGGCAGAAGCAGTCAAGGGTAGCCTAGGGTTATGGTTAGGCTTAGGGTTAGGCTTAGGGTTCGGCTTAGGGTACGGGTTCGGGGAGGGCTTCGGGTACGGCGTAGGGTATGGGTTAGGGTAAGGGTTAGGGTTAGTGTTAGGGTTAGGGCTCGGTTTAGGGTACGGTTTAGGATTAGGGTACGTGTTAGGGTTAGGGTAGGGGTTAGGGTTAGGGTACCATTAGGGTTAGGGTAGTTATTAAACCTATCCCACTCTCTAGATACCCCTTAGCACGTAAAGGAATATTATTTGGGTGTCCAGCCATGGAGAAGAGTTTAGACACTAGGATAAGATAAGGAACACACCCATTATAAAGAAATCACATTAGGATTCTCTTTTTAAGCTGTTCCTTAAAACACTAGTGCCTAGGAAAACTATTGGAGGCAGAAGCAGTCAAGGGTAGCCTAGGGTTAGGGTTAGGCTTAGGGTTAGGCTTAGGGTACGGCTTAGGGTACGGGTTCGGGGAGGGGTTCGGGTATGGCGTAGGGTATGGGTTAGGGTTAGGGTTAGGGTTAGTGTTAGGGTTAGGGCTCAGTTTAGGATACGGGTTAGGATTAGGGTACATGTTAGGATTAGGCTAGGGGTTAGGGTTAGGGTACGCGTTAGGGTTAGGGTAGATATTAAACCTATCCCACTCTCTAGATACACCTTAGCACGTAAAGGAATATTATTTGGGGTTCCAGCCATGGAGAAGAGTTTTGACACTAGGATAAGATAAGGAACACACCCATTATAAAGAAATCACATTAGGATTCTCTTTTTAAGCTGTTCCTTAAAACACTAGTGCTTAGGAAATCTATTGGAGGCAGAAGCATTCAAGGGTAGCCTAGGGTTAGGGTTAGGCTTAGGGTACGGCTTAGTGTACGGGTTCGGTGAGGGCTTCGGGTACTGCGTAGGGTATCGGTTAGGGTTAGGGTTAGGGTTAGTGTTAGGGTTAGGGCTCGGTTTAGGGTATTTGTTAGGATTAGGGTACGTGTTAGGGTTAGGGTAGGGGTTAGGGTTAGGGTACGCGTTAGTGTTAGGGTAGTTTTTAAACCTATCCCACTCTCTAGATACCCCTTAGCACGTAAAGGAATATTATTTCGAGGTCCAGCCATGGAGAAGAGTTTAGACACTAGGATAATATAAGGAACACACCCATTATAAAGAAATCACATTAGGATTCTCTTTTTAAGCTGTTCCTTAAAACACTAGTGCTTAGGAAATCTATTGGAGGCAGAAGCAGTCAAGGGTAGCCTAGGGTTAGGGTTAGGCTTGGTGTTAGGCTTAGGGTACGGGTTCGGGGAGGGGTTCTGGTACGGCGTAGGGTATGGGTTAGGGTTAGGGTTAGGGTTAGTGTTAGGGTTAGGGCTCCGTTTAGGGTACGGGTTAGGATTAAGTTACGTGTTAGGGTTAGGGTAGGGGTTAGGGTTAGTTTACGCATTAGGGTTAGGGTAGTTATTAAACCTATCCCACTCTCTAGATACCCCTTAGCACGTAAAGGAATATTATTTGGGGGTCCAGCCATGGAGAAGAGTTTAGACACTAGGATAAGATAAGGAACACACCCATTTTAAAGAAATCACTTTAGGATTCACTTTTTAAGCTGTTCCTTAAAACACTAGTGCTTAGGAATTCTATTGGAGGCAGAAGCAGTCAAGGGTAGCCTAGGGTTATGGTTAGGCTTAGGGTTAGGCTTAGGGTACGGCTTAGGGTACGGGTTCGGGGAGGGCTTCGGGTACGGCGTACGGTATTGGTTAGGGTTAGGGTTAGGGTTAGTGTTAGGGTTAGGGCTCGGTTTAGGGTATTGGTTAGGATTAGGGTACATGTTAGGGTTAGGGTAGGGGTTCGGGTTAGGGTACGCGTTAGTGTTAGGGTAGTTTTTAAACCTATCTTACTCTCTAGATACCCCTTAGCACGTAAAGGAATATTATTTCGAGGTCCAGCCATGGAGAAGAGTTTAGACACTAGGATAAGATAAGGAACACACCCATTATAAAGAAATCACATTAGGATTCTCTTTTTAAGCTGTTCCTTAAAACACTAGTGCTTACGAAATCTATTGGAGGCAGAAGCAGTCAAGGGTAGCCTAGGGTTAAGGTTAGGCTTAGGGTTAGGCTTAGGGTACGGCTTAGGGTACGGGTTCGGGGAGGGCTTCGGGTACGGCGTAGGGTATGGGTTAGGGTTAGGGTTAGGGTTAGTGTTAGGGTTAGGGCTCGGTTTAGGGTATTGGTTAGGATTACGGTACGTGTTAGGGTTAGGGTAGGGGTTCGGGTTAGGGTACGCGTTAGTGTTAGGGTAGTTTTTAAACCTATCCCACTCTCTAGATACCCCTTAGCACGTAAAGGAATATTATTTCGAGGTCCAGCCATGGAGAAGAGTTTAGACACTAGGATAAGATAAGGAACACACCCATTATAAAGAAATCACATTAGGATTCTCTTTTTAAGCTGTTCCTTAAAACACTAGTGCTTAGGAAATCTATTGGAGGCAGAAGCAGTAAAGGGTAGCCTAGGGTTAGGGTTAGGCTTAGGGTACGGCTTAGGGTACGGCTTAGGGTACGGGTTCGGGGAGGGCTTCGGGTACGGCGTAGGGTATGGGTTAGGGTTAGTGTTAGGGTTAGTGTTAGGGTTAGGGCTCCGTTTAGGGTACGGGTTAGGATTAGGTTACGTGTTAGGGTTAGGGTAGGGGTTAGGGTTAGGGTACGCATTAGTGTTAGGGTAGTTATTAAGCCTATCCCACTCTCTAGATACCCCTTAGCACGTAAAGGAATACTATTTGGAGGACCAGCCATGTAGAAGAGTTTAGACACTAGGATAAGATAAGGAACACACCTATTATAAAGAAATCACATTAGGATTCTCATTTTAAGCTGTTCTTTAAAACACTAGTGCTTAGGAAATCTATTGGAGGCAGAAGCAGTCAAGGGTAGCCTAGGGTTAGGGTTAGGCTTGGGGTTAGGCTTAGGGTACGGGTTCGGGGAGGGGTTCTGGTACGGCGTAGGGTATGGGTTAGGGATAGGGTTAGGGTTAGTGTTAGGGTTAGGGCTCCGTTTAGGGTACGGGTTAGGATTAGGTTACGTGTTAGGGTTAGGGTAGGGGTTAGGGTTAGTTTACGCATTAGGTTTAGGGTAGTTATTAAACCTATCCCACTCTCTAGATACCCCTTAGCACGTAAAGGAATATTATTTGGGGGTCAAGCCATGGAGAAGAGTTTAGACACTAGGATAAGATAAGGAACACATCCATTTTAAAGAAATCACATTAGGATTCACTTTTTAAGCTGTTCCTTAAAACACTAGTGCTTAGGAATTCTATTGGAGGCAGAAGCAGTCAAGGGTAGCCTAGGGTTATGGTTAGGCTTAGGGTTAGGCTTAGGGTACGGCTTAGGGTACGGGTTCGGGGAGGGCTTCGGGTACGGCGTAGGGTATGGGTTAGGGTTAGGGTTAGGGTTAGGGTTAGTGTTAGGGTTAGGGCTCGGTTTAGGTTATTGGTTAGGATTAGGGTACGTGTTAGGGTTAGGGTAGGGGTTAGGGTTAGGGTACGCGTTAGTGTTAGGGTAGTTATTAAACCTATCCCACTCTCTAGATACCCCTTAGCACGTAAAGGAATACTATTTGGAGGTCCATCCATGGAGAAGAGTTTAGACACTAGGATAAGATAAGGAACACACCCATTATAAAGAAATCACATTAGGATTCTCTTTTTAAGCTGTTCCTTAAAACACTAGTGCTTAGGAAATCTATTGGAGGCAGAAGCAGTCAAGGGTAGCCTAGAGTTAGGGTTAAGCTTAGGGTACGGCTTAGGGTACGGCATAGGGTACGGGTTCGGGGAGGGCTTCGGGTACTGCGTAGGGTATCGGTTAGGGTTAGGGTTAGGGTTAGTGTTAGGGTTAGGGCTCGGTTTAGGGTACGGTTTAGGATTAGGGTACGTGTTAGGGTTAGGGTAGGGGTTAGGATTAGGGTACGCATTAGGGTTAGGGTAGTTATTAAACCTATCCCACTCTCTAGATACCCCTTAGCACGTAAAGGAATATTATTTGGGGTTCCAGCCATGGAGAAGAGTTTAGACACTAGGATAAGATAAGGAACACACCCATTATAAAGAAATCACATTAGGATTCTCTTTTTAAGTTGTTCCTTAAAACACTAGTGCCTAGGAAAACTATTGGAGGCAGAAGCAGTTAAGGGTAGCCTAGGGTTAGGATTAGGCTTAGGGTTAGGCTTAGGGTACGGCTTAGGGTACGGGTTCGGGGAGGGGTTCGGGTACTGCGTAGGGTATGGGTTAGGGTTAGGGTTAGGGGTAGTGTTAGGGTTAGGGCTCAGTTTAGGATACGGGTTAGGATTAGGGTACATGTTAGGATTAGGGTAGGGGTTAGGGTTAGGGTACGCGTTAGGGTTAGGGTAGTTATTAAACCTATCCCACTCTCTAGATACACCTTAGCACGTAAAGGAATATTATTTGGGGGTCCAGCCATGGAGAAGAGTTTTGACACTAGGATAAGATAAGGAACACACCCATTATAAAGAAATCACATTAGGATTCTCTTTTTAAGCTGTTCCTTAAAACACTAGTGCTTAGGAAATCTATTGGAGGCAGAAGCAGTCAAGGGTAGCCTAGGGTTAGGGTTAGGCTTAGGGTACTGCTTAGGGTACGGCTTAGGGTACGGGTTCGGTGAGGGCTTCGGGTACTGCGTAGGGTAACGGTTAGCGTTAGGTTTAGGGTTAGTGTTAGGGTTAGGGCTCGGTTTAGGGTATTTGTTAGGATTAGGGTACGTGTTAGGGTTAGGGTAGGGTTTCGGGTTAGGGTACGCGTTAGTGTTAGGGTAGTTTTTAAACCTATCCCACTCTCTAGATACCCCTTAGCACGTAAAGGAATATTATTTCGAGGTCCAGCCATGGACAAGAGTTTAGACACTAGGATAAGATAAGGAACACACCCATTATAAAGAAATCACATTAGGATTCTCTTTTTAAGCTGTTCCTTAAAACACTAGTGCTTAGGAAATCTATTGGAGGCAGAAGCAGTCAAGGGTAGCCTAGGGTTAGGGTTAGGCTTAGGGTACGGCTTAGGGTACGGCTTAGGCTACGGGTTCGGTGAGGGCTTCGGGTACTGCGTAGGGTATCGGTTAGGGTTAGGGTTAGGGTTAGTGTTAGGGTTAGGGCTCAGTTTAGGATACGGGTTAGGATTAGGGTACATGTTAGCATTAGGCTAGGGGTTAGGGTTAGGGTACGCGTTAGGGTTAGGGTAGTTATTAAACCTATCCCACTCTCTAGATACACCTGAGCACGTAAAGGAATATTATTTGGGGGTCCAGCCATGGAGAAGAGTTTTGACACTAGGATAAGATAAGGAACACACCCATTATAAAGAAATCACATTAGGATTCTCTTTTTAAGCTGTTCCTTAAAACACTAGTGCTTAGGAAATCTATTGGAGGCAGAAGCAGTCAAGGGTAGCCTAGGGTTAGGGTTAGGCTTAGGGTACGGCTTAGGGTACGGGTTCGGTGAGGGCTTCGGGTACTGCGTAGGGTATCGGTTAGGGTTAGGGTTAGGGTTAGTGTTAGGGTTAGGGCTCGGTTTAGGGTATTTGTTAGGATTAGGGTACGTGTTAGGGTTAGGGTAGGGGTTCGGGTTAGGGTACGCGTTAGTGTTAGGGTAGTTTTTAAACCTATCCCACTCTATAGATACCCCTTAGCACGTAAAGGAAATTATTTCGAGGTCCAGCTATGGAGAAGAGTTTAGACACTAGGATAAGATAAGGAACACACCCATTATAAAGAAATCACATTAGGATTCTCTTTTTAAGCTGTTCCTTAAAACACTAGTGCTTAGGAAATCTATTGGAGGCAGAAGCAGTCAAGGGTAGCCTAGGGTTAGGGTTAGGCTTGGGGTTAGGCTTAGGGTACGGGTTCGGGGAGGGGTTCTGGTACGGCGTAGGGTATGGGTTAGGGTTAGGGTGAGGGTTAGTATTAGGGTTAGGGCTCCGTTTAGGTTACGGGTTAGGATTAAGTTACGTGTTAGGGTTAGGGTAGGGGTTAGGGTTAGTTTACGCATTAGGGTTAGGGTAGTTATTAAACCTATCCCACTCTCTAGATACCCCTTAGCACGTAAAGGAATATTATTTGGGGGTCCAGCCATGGAGAAGAGTTTAGACACTAGGATAAGATAAGGAACACACCCATTTTAAAGAAATCACATTAGGATTCACTTTTTAAGCTGTTCCTTAAAACACTAGTGCTTAGGAATTCTATTGGAGGCAGAAGCAGTCAAGGGTAGCCTAGGGTTATGGTTAGGCTTAGGGTTAGGCTTAGGGTACGGGTTCGGGGAGGTCTTCGGGTACGGCGTAGGGTATGGGTTAGGGTTAGGGTTAGGGTTAGTGTTAGGGTTAGGGCTCGGTTTAGGGTATTGGTTAGGATTAGGGTACGTGTTAGGGTTAGGGTAGGGGTTCGGGTTAGGGTACGCGTTAGTGTTAGGGTAGTTTTTAAACCTATCTTACTCTCTAGATACCCCTTAGCACGTAAAGGAATATTATTTCGAGGTCCAGCCATGGAGAAGAGTTTAGACACTAGGATAAGATATGGAACACACCCATTATAAAGAAATCACATTAGGATTCTCTTTTTAAGCTGTTCCTTAAAACCCTAGTGCTTAGGAAATCTATTGGAGGCAGAAGCAGTCAAGGGTAGCCTAGGGATAAGGTTAGGCTTAGGGTTAGGCTTAGGGTACGGCTTAGGGTACGGGTTCGGGGAGGGCTTCGGGTACGGCGTAGGGTATGGGTTAGTGTTAGGTTTAGGGTTAGTGTTAGGGTTAGGGCTCGGTTTAGGGTATTGGTTAGGATTAGGGTACTTGTTAGGGTTAGGGTAGGGGTTCGGGTTAGGGTACGCGTTAGTGTTAGGGTAGTTTTTAAACCTATCCCACTCTCTAGATACCCCTTAGCACGTAAAGGAATATTATTTCGAGGTCCAGCCATGGAGAAGAGTTTAGACAGTAGGATAAGATAAGGAACACACCCATTATAAAGAAATCACATTAGGATTCTCTTTTTAAGCTGTTCCTTAAAACACTAGTGCTTAGGAAATCTATTGGAGGCAGAAGCAGTCAAGAGTAGCCTAGGTTTAGGGTTAGGCTTAGGGTACGGCTTAGGGTACGGCTTAGGGTACGGGTTCGGGGAGGGCTTCGGGTACGGCGTAGGGTATGGGTTAGGGTTAGTGTTAGGGTTAGTGTTAGGGTTAGGGCTCCGTTTAGGGTACGGGTTAGGATTAGGTTACGTGTTAGGGTTAGGGGAGGGGTTAGGGTTAGGGTACGCATTAGTGTTAGGGTAGTTATTAAACCTATCCCACTCTCTAGATACCGCTTAGCACGTAAAGGAATACTATTTGGAGGTCCAGCCATGGAGAAGAGTTTAGACACTAGGATAAGATAAGGAACACACCTATTATAAAGAAATCACATTAGGATTCTCTTTTTAAGCTGTTCTTTAAAACACTAGTGCTTAGGAAATCTATTGGAGGCAGAAGCAGTCAAGGGTAGCCTAGGGTTAGGGTTAGGCTTGGGGTTAGGCTTAGGGTACGGGTTCGGGGAGGGGTTCTGGTACGGCGTAGGGTATGGGTTAGGGTTAGGGTTAGGGTTAGTGTTAGGGTTAGGGCTCCGTTTAGGGTACGGGTTAGGATTAGGTTACGTGTTAGGGTTAGGGTAGGGGTTAGGGTTAGTTTACGCATTAGGGTTAGGGTAGTTATTAAACCTATCCCACTCTCTAGATACCCCTTAGCACGTAAAGGAATATTATTTGGGGGTCAAGCCATGGAGAAGAGTTTAGACACTAGGATAAGATAAGGAACACACCCATTTTAAAGAAATCACATTAGGATTCACTTTTTAAGGTGTTCCTTAAAACACTAGTGCTTAGGAATTCTATTGGAGGCAGAAGCAGTCAAGGGTAGCCTAGGGTTATGGTTAGGCTTAGGGTTAGGCTTATGGTACGGCTTAGGGTACGGGTTCGGGGAGGGCTTCGGGTACGGCGTAGGGTATGGGTTAGGGTTAGGGTTAGGGTTAGGGTTAGTGTTAGGGTTAGGGCTCGGTTTAGGGTATTGGTTAGGATTAGGGTACGTGTTAGGGTTAGGGTAGGGGTTCGGGTTAGGGTACGCGTTAGTGTTAGGGTAGTTTTTAAACCTATCTTACTCTCTAGATACCCCTTAGCACGTAAAGGAATATTATTTCGAGGTCCAGCCATGGAGAAGAGTTTAGACACTAGGATAAGATAAGGAACACACCCATTATAAAGAAATCACATTAGGATTCTCTTTTTATGCTGTTCCTTAAAACACTAGTGCTTAGGAAATCTATTGGAGGCAAAAGCAGTCAAGGGTAGCCTAGGGTTAGGGTTAGGCTTGGGGTTAAGTTTAGGGTACGGGTTCGGGGAGGGGTTCTGGTATGGCGTAGGGTATGGGTTAGGGTTAGGGTGAGGGTTAGTGTTAGGGTTAGGGCTCCGTTTAGGGTACGGGTTAGGATTAAGTTACGTGTTAGGGTTAGGGTAGGGGTTAGGGTTAGTTTACGCATTAGGGTTAGGGTAGTTATTAAACCTATCCCACTCTCTAGATACCCCTTAGCACGTAAAGGAATATTATTTTGGGGTCAAGCCATGGAGAAGAGTTTAGACACTAGGATAAGATAAGGAACACACCCATTTTAAAGAAATCACATTAGGATTCACTTTTTAAGCTGTTCCTTAAAACACTAGTGCTTAGGAATTCTATTGGAGGCAGAAGCAGTCAAGGGTAGCCTAGGGTTATGGTTAGGCTTAGGGTTAGGCTTAGGGTACGGCTTAGGGTACGGGTTCGGGGAGGGCTTCGGGTACGGCGTAGGGTATGGGTTAGGGTTAGGGTTAGGGTTAGGGTTAGTGTTAGGGTTAGGGCTCGGTTTAGGGTACGGTTTAGTATTAGGGTACGTGTTAAGGTTAGGGTAGGGGTTCGGGTTAGGGTACGCGTTAGTGTTAGGGTAGTTTTTAAACCTATCCCACTCTCTAGATACCCCTTAGCACGTAAAGGAATATTATTTCGAGGTCCAGCCATGGAGAAGAGTTTAGACACTAGGATAAGATAAGGAACACACCCATTATAAAGAAATCACATTAGGATTCTCTTTTTAAGCTGTTCCTTAAAACACTAGTGCTTAGGAAATCTATTGGAGGCAGAAGCAGTCAAGGGTAGCCTAGGGTTAGGGTTAGGCTTAGGGTACGGCTTAGGGTACGGCTTAGGGTACGGGTTCGGTGAGGGCTTCGGGTACTGCGTAGGGTATCGGTTAGGGTTAGGGTTAGGGTTAGTGTTAGGGTTAGGGCTCGGTTTAGGGTATTTGTTAGGATTAGGGTGCGTGTTAGGGTTAGGGTAGGGGTTCGGGTTAGGGTACGCGTTAGTGTTAGGGTAGTTTTTAAACCTATCCCACTCTCTAGATACCCCTTAGCACGTAAAGGAATATTATTTCGAGGTCCAGCCATGGAGAAGAGTTTAGACACTAGGATAAGATAAGGAACACACCCATTATAAAGAAATCACATTAGGATTCTCTTTTTAAGCTGTTCCTTAAAACACTAGTGCTTAGGAAATCTATTGGAGGCAGAAGCAGTCAAGGGTAGCCTAGGGTTAGGGTTAGGCTTAGGGTACGGCTTAGGGTACGGCTTAGGGTACGGGTTCGGTGAGGGCTTCGGGTACGGCGTAGGGTATGGGTTAGGGTTAGGGTTAGGGTTAGTGTTAGGGTTAGGGCTCGGTTTAGGGTATTGGTTAGGATTAGGGTACGTGTTAGGGTTAGGGTAGGGGTTCGGGTTAGGGTACGCGTTAGTGTTAGGGTAGTTTTTAAACCTATCCCACTCTCTAGATACCCCTTAGCACGTAAAGGAATATTATTTCGAGGTCCAGCCATGGAGAAGAGTTTAGACAGTAGGATAAGATAAGGAACACACCCATTATAAAGAAATCACATTAGGATTCTCTTTTTAAGCTGTTCCTTAAAACACTAGTGCTTAGGAAATCTATTGGAGGCAGAAGCAGTCAAGAGTAGCCTAGGGTTAGGGTTAGGCTTAGGGTACGGCTTAGGGTACTGCTTAGGGTACGGGTTCGGGGAGGGCTTCGGGTACGGCGTAGGGTATCGGTTAGGGTTAGTGTTAGGGTTAGTGTTAGGGTTAGGGCTCCGTTTAGGGTACGGGTTAGGATTAGGTTACGTGTTAGGGTTAGGGGAGGGGTTAGGGTTAGGGTACGCATTAGTGTTAGGGTAGTTATTAAACCTATCCCACTCTCTAGATACCCCTTAGCACGTAAAGGAATACTATTTGGAGGTCCATCCATGGAGAAGAGTTTAGACACTAGGATAAGATAAGGAACACACCTATTATAAAGAAATCACATTAGGATTCTCTTTTTAAGCTGTTCTTTAAAACACTAGTGCTTAGGAAATCTATTGGAGGCAGAAGCAGTCAAGGGTAGCCTAGGGTTAGGGTTAGGCTTGGGGTTAGGCTTAGGGTACGGGTTCGGGGAGGGGTTCTGGTACGGCGTAGGGTATGGGTTAGGGTTAGGGTTAGGGTTAGTGTTAGGGTTAGGGCTCCGTTTAGGGTACGGGTTAGGATTAGGTTACGTGTTAGGGTTAGGGTAGGGGTTAGGGTTAGTTTACGCATTAGGGTTAGGGTAGTTATTAAACCTATCCCACTCTCTAGATACCCCTTAGCACGTAAAGGAATATTATTTTGGGGTCAAGCCATGGAGAAGAGTTTAGACACTAGGATAAGATAAGGAACACACCCATTTTAAAGAAATCACATTAGGATTCACTTTTTAAGCTGTTCCTTAAAACACTAGTGCTTAGGAATTCTATTGGAGGCAGAAGCAGTCAAGGGTAGCCTAGGGTTATGGTTAGGCTTAGGGTTAGGCTTAGGGTACGGCTTAGGGTACGGGTTCGGGGAGGGCTTCGGGTACGGCGTAGGGTATGGGTTAGGGTTAGGGTTAGGGTTAGGGTTAGTGTTAGGGTTAGGGCTCGGTTTAGGGTACGGTTTAGTATTAGGGTACGTGTTAGGGTTAGGGTAGGGGTTCGGGTTAGGGTACGCGTTAGTGTTAGGGTAGTTTTTAAACCTATCCCACTCTCTAGATACCCCTTAGCACGTAAAGGAATATTATTTCGAGGTCCAGCCATGGAGAAGAGTTTAGACACTAGGATAAGATAAGGAACACACCCATTATAAAGAAATCACATTAGGATTCTCTTTTTAAGCTGTTCCTTAAAACACTAGTGCTTAGGAAATCTATTGGAGGCAGAAGCAGTCAAGGGTAGCCTAGGGTTAGGGTTAGGCTTAGGGTACAGCTTAGGGTACGGCTTAGGGTACGGGTTCGGTGAGGGCTTCGGGTACTGCGTAGGGTATCGGTTAGGGTTAGGGTTAGGGTTAGTGTTAGGGTTAGGGCTCGGTTTAGGGTATTTGTTAGGATTAGGGTGCGTGTTAGGGTTAGGGTAGGGGTTCGGGTTAGGGTACGCGTTAGTGTTAGGGTAGTTTTTAAACCTATCCCACTCTCTAGATACCCCTTAGCACGTAAAGGAATATTATTTCGAGGTCCAGCCATGGAGAAGAGTTTAGACAGTAGGATAAGATAAGGAACACACCCATTATAAAGAAATCACATTAGGATTCTCTTTTTAAGCTGTTCCTTAAAACACTAGTGCTTAGGAAATCTATTGGAGGCAGAAGCAGTCAAGGGTAGCCTAGGGTTAGGGTTAGGCTTAGGGTACGGCTTAGGGTACGGCTTAGGGTACGGGTTCGGTGAGGGCTTCGGGTACGGCGTAGGGTATCGGTTAGGGTTAGGGTTAGGGTTAGTGTTAGGGTTAGGGCTCGGTTTAGGGTATTGGTTAGGATTAGGGTACGTGTTAGGGTTAGGGTAGGGGTTCGGGTTAGGGTACGCGTTAGTGTTAGGGTAGTTTTTAAACCTATCTTACTCTCTAGATACCCCTTAGCACGTAAAGGAATATTATTTCGAGGTCCAGCAATGGAGAAGAGTTTAGACACTAGGATAAGATAAGGAACACACCCATTATAAAGAAATCACATTAGGATTCTCTTTTTAAGCTGTTCCTTAAAACACTAGTGCTTAGGAAATCTATTGGAGGCAGAAGCAGTCAAGGGTAGCCTAGGGTTAGGGTTAGGCTTGGGGTTAGGCTTAGGGTACGAGTTCGGGGAGGGGTTCTGGTACGGCGTAGGGTATGGGTTAGGGTTAGGGTGAGGGTTAGTGTTAGGGTTAGGGCTCCGTTTAGGGTACGGGTTAGGATTAAGTTACGTGTTAGGGTTAGGGTAGGGGTTAGGGTTAGTTTACGCATTAGGGTTAGGGTAGTTATTAAACCTATCCCACTTTCCAGATACCCCTTAGCACGTAAAGGAATATTATTTGCGGGTCCAGCCATGGAGAAGAGTTTAGACTCTAGGATAAGATAAGGAACACACCCATTTTAAAGAAATCACATTAGGATTCACTTTTTAAGCTGTTCCTTAAAACACTAGTGCTTAGGAATTCTATTGGAGGCAGAAGCAGTCAAGGGTAGCCTAGGGTTATGGTTAGGCTTAGGGTTAGGCTTAGGGTACGGCTTAGGGTACGGGTTCGGGGAGGGCTTCGGGTACGGCGTAGGGTATGGGTTAGGGTTAGGGTTAGGGTTAGTGTTAGGGTTAGGGCTCGGTTTAGGGTATTGGTTAGGATTAGGGTACGTGTTAGGGTTAGGGTAGGGGTTCGGGTTAGGGTACGCGTTAGTGTTAGGGTAGTTTTTAAACCTATCTTACTCTCTAGATACCCCTTAGGACGTAAAGGAATATTATTTCGAGGTCCAGCCATGGAGAAGAGTTTAGACACTAGGATAAGATATGGAACACACCCATTATAAAGAAATCACATTAGGATTCTCTTTTTAAGCTGTTCCTTAAAACACTAGTGCTTAGGAAATCTATTGGAGGCAGAAGCAGTCAAGGGTAGCCTAGGGTTAAGGTTAGGCTTAGGGTTAGGCTTAGGGTACGGCTTAGGGTACGGGTTCGGGGAGGGCTTCGGGTACGGTGTAGGGTATGGGTTAGGGTTAGGGTTAGGGTTAGTGTTAGGGTTAGGGCTCGGTTTAGGGTATTGGTTAGGATTAGGGTACGTGTTAGGGTTAGGGTAGGGGTTCGGGTTAGGGTACGCGTTAGTGTTAGGGTAGTTTTTAAACCTATCCCACTCTCTAGATACCCCTTAGCACGTAAAGGAATATTATTTCGAGGTCCAGCCATGGAGAAGAGTTTAGACACTAGGATAAGATAAGGAACACACCCATTATAAAGAAATCACATTAGGATTCTCTTTTTAAGCTGTTCCTTAAAACACTAGTGCTTAGGAAATCTATTGGAGGCAGAAGCAGTCAAGAGTAGACTAGGGTTAGGGTTAGGCTTAGGGTACGGCTTAGGGTACGGGTTCGGGGAGGGCTTCGGGTACGGTGTAGGGTATGGGTTAGGGTTAGTGTTAGGGTTAGTGTTAGGGTTAGGGCTCCGTTTAGGGTACGGGTTAGGATTAGGTTACGTGTTAGGGTTAGGGGAGGGGTTAGGGTTAGGGTACGCATTAGTGTTAGGGTAGTTTTTAAACCTATCCCACTCTCTAGATACCCCTTAGCACGTAAAGGAATACTATTTGGAGGTCCAGCCATGGAGAAGAGTTTAGACACTAGGATAAGATAAGGAACACACCTATTATAAAGAAATCACATTAGGATTCTCTTTTTAAGCTGTTCTTTAAAACACTAGTGCTTAGGAAATCTATTGGAGGCAGAAGCAGTCAAGGGTAGCCTAGGGTTAGGGTTAGGCTTGGGGTTAGGCTTAGGGTACGGGTTCGGGGAGGGGTTCTGGTACGGCGTAGGGTATGGGTTAGGGTTAGGGTTAGGGTTAATGTTAGGGTTAGGGCTCCGTTTAGGGTACGGGTTAGGATTAGGTTACGTGTTAGGGTTAGGGTAGGGGTTAGGGTTAGTTTACGCATTAGGGTTAGGGTAGTTATTAAACCTATCCCACTCTCTAGATACCCCTTAGCACGTAAAGGAATATTATTTTGGGGTCTAGCCATGGAGAAGAGTTTAGACACTAGGATAAGATAAGGAACACACCCATTTTAAAGAAATCACATTAGGATTCACTTTTTAAGCTGTTCCTTAAAACACTAGTGCTTAGGAATTCTATTGGAGGCAGAAGCAGTCAAGGGTAGCCTAGGGTTATGGTTAGGCTTAGGGTTAGGCTTAGGGTACGGCTTAGGGTACGGGTTCGGGGAGGGCTTCGGGTACGGCGTAGGGTATGGTTTAGGGTTAGGGTTAGGGTTAGGGTTAGTGTTAGGGTTAGGGCTCGGTTTAGGGTACGGTTTAGGATTAGGGTACGTGTTAGGGTTAGGGTAGGGGTTCGGGTTAGGGTACGCGTTAGTGTTAGGGTAGTTTTTAAACCTATCCCACTCTCTAGGTACCCCTTAGCACGTAAAGGAATATTATTTCGAGGTCCAGCCATGGAGAAGAGTTTAGACACTAGGATAAGATAAGGAACACACCCATTATAAAGAAATCACATTAGGATTCTCTTTTTAAGCTGTTCCTTAAAACACTAGTGCTTAGGAAATCTATTGGAGGCAGAAGCAGTCAAGGGTAGCCTAGGGTTAGGGTTAGGCTTAGGGTACGGCTTAGGGTACGGCTTAGGGTACGGGTTCGGTGAGGGCTTCGGGTACTGCGTAGGGTATCGGTTAGGGTTAGGGTTAGGGTTAGTGTTAGGTTTAGGGCTCGGTTTGGGTTTTTGTTAGGATTAGGGTGCGTGTTAGGGTTAGGGTAGGGGTTCGGGTTAGGGTACGCGTTAGTGTTAGGGTAGTTTTTAAACCTATCCCACTCTCTAGATACCCCTTAGCACGTAAAGGAATATTATTTCGAGGTCCAGCCATGGAGAAGAGTTTAGACACTAGGATAAGATAAGGAACACACCCATTATAAAGAAATCACATTAGGATTCTCTTTTTAAGCTGTTCCTTAAAACACTAGTGCTTAGGAAATCTATTGGAGGCAGAAGCAGTCAAGGGTAGCCTAGGGTTAGGTTTAGGCTTAGGGTACGGCTTAGGGTACGGCTTAGGGTACGGGTTCGGTAAGGGCTTCGGGTACGGCGTAGGGTATGGGTTAGGCTTAGGGTTAGGGTTAGTGTTAGGGTTAGGGCTCCGTTTAGGGTACGGGTTAGGATTAGGTTACGTGTTAGCGTCAGGGTAGGGGTTAGGGTTAGGGTACGCATTAGTGTTAGGGTAGTTATTAAACCTATCCCACTCTCTAGATACCCCTTAGCACGTAAAGGAATACTATTTGGAGGTCCAGCCTTGGAGAAGAGTTTAGACACCAGGATAACATAAGGAACACACCCATTATAAAGATATCACATTAGGATTCTCTTTTTAAGCTGTTCCTTAAAACACTAGTGCTTAGGAAATCTATTGGAGGCAGAAGCAGTCAAGGGTAGCCTAGGGTTAGGGTTAGGCTTGGGGTTAGGCATAGGGTACGGGTTCGGGGAGGGGTTCTGGTACGGCGTAGGGTATGGGTTAGGGTTAGGTTTAGGGTTAGTGTTAGGGTTAGGGCTCCGTTTAGGGTACGGGTTAGGATTAAGTTACGTGTTAGGGTTAGGGTAGGGGTTAGGGTTAGTTTACGCATTAGGGTTAGGGTAGTTATTAAACCTATCCCACTCTCTAGATACCCCTTAGCACGTAAAGGTATATTATTTGGGGGTCCAGCCATGGAGAAGAGTTTAGACACTAGGATAAGATAAGGAACACACCCATTATAAAGAAATCACATTAGGATTCTCTTTTTAAGCTGTTCCTTAAAACACTAGTGCCTAGGAAAACTATTGGAGGCAGAAGCAGTCAAGGGTAGCCTAGGGTTAGGGTTAGGCTTAGGGTACGGCTTAGGGTACGGGTTCGGTGAGGGCTTCGGGTACTGCGTAGGGTATCGGTTAGGGTTAGGGTTAGGGTTAGTGTTAGGGTTAGGGCTCGGTTTAGGGTATTTGTTAGGATTAGGGTACGTGTTAGGGTTAGGGTAGGGGTTCGGGTTAGGGTACGCGTTAGTGTTAGGGTAGTTTTTAAACCTATCCCACTCTATAGATACCCCTTAGCACGTAAAGGAATATTATTTCGAGGTCCAGCCATGGAGAAGAGTTTAGACACTAGGATAAGATAAGGAACACACCCATTATAAAGAAATCACATTAGGATTCTCTTTTTAAGCTGTTCCTTAAAACACTAGTGCTTAGGAAATCTATTGGAGGCAGAAGCAGTCAAGGGTAGCCTAGGGTTAGGGTTAGGCTTGCGATTAGGCTTAGGGTACGGGTTCGGGGAGGGGTTCTGGTACGGCGTAGGGTATGGGTTAGGGTTAGGGTGAGGTTTAGTGTTAGGGTTAGGGCTCCGTTTAGGGTATGGGTTAGGATTAAGTTACGTGTTAGGGTTAGGATAGGGGTTAGGGTTAGTTTACGCATTAGGGTTAGGGTAGTTATTAAACCTATCCCACTCTCTAGATACCCCTTAGCACGTAAAGGAATATTATTTGGGGGTCCAGCCATGGAGAAGAGTTTAGACACTAGGATAAGATAAGGAACACACCCATTTTAAAGAAATCACATTAGGATTCACTTTTTAAGCTGTTCCTTAAAACACTAGTGCTTAGGAATTCTATTGGAGGCAGAAGCAGTCAAGGGTAGCCTAGGGTTATGGTTAGGCTTAGGGTTAGGCTTAGGGTACGGCTTAGGGTACGGGTTCGGGGAGGGCTTCGGGTACGGCGTAGGGTATGGGTTAGGGTTAGGGTTAGGGTTAGTGTTAGGGTTAGGGCTCGGTTTAGGGTATTGGTTAGGATTAGGGTACGTGTTAGGGTTAGGGTAGGGGTTCGGGTTAGGGTACGCGTTAGTGTTAGGGTAGTTTTTAAAGCTATCCCACTCTCTAGATACCCCTTAGCACGTAAAGGAATATTATTTCGAGGTCCAGCCATGGAGAAGAGTTTAGACAGTAGGATAAGATAAGGAACACACCCATTATAAAGAAATCACATTAGGATTCTCTTTTTAAGCTGTTCCTTAAAACACTAGTGCTTAGGAAATCTATTGGAGGCAGAAGCAGTCAAGAGTAGCCTAGGGTTAGGGTTAGGCTTAGGGTACGGCTTAGGGTACGGCGTAGGGTACGGGTTCGGGGAGGGCTTCGGGTACGGCGTAGGGTATGGGTGAGGGTTAGTGTTAGGGTTAGTGTTAGGGTTAGGGCTCCGTTTAGGGTACGGGTTAGGATTAGGTTACGTGTTAGGGTTAGGGTAGGGGTTCGGGTTAGGGTACGCGTTAGTGTTAGGGTAGTTTTTAAACCTATCTTACTCTCTAGATACCCCTTAGCACGTAAAGGAATATTATTTCGAGGTCCAGCAATGGAGAAGAGTTTAGACACTAGGATAAGATAAGGAACACACCCATTATAAAGAAATCACATTAGGATTCTCTTTTTAAGCTGTTCCTTAAAACACTAGTGCTTAGGAAATCTATTGGAGGCAGAAGCAGTCAAGGGTAGCCTAGGGTTAGGGTTAGGCTTGGGGTTAGGCTTAGGGTACGGGTTCGGGGAGGGGTTCTGGTAAGGCGTAGGGTATGGGTTAGGGTTAGGGTGAGGGTTAGTGTTAGGGTTAGGGCTCCGTTTAGGGTACGGGTTAGGATTAAGTTACGTGTTAGGGTTAGGGTACGGGTTAGGGTTAGTTTACGCATTAGGGTTAGGGTAGTTATTAAACCTATCCCACTCTCTAGATACCCCTTAGCACGTAAAGGAATATTATTTGCGGGTCCAGCCATGGAGAAGAGTTTAGACACTAGGATAAGATAAGGAACACACCCATTTTAAAGAAATCACATTAGGATTCACTTTTTAAGCTGTTCCTTAAAACACTAGTGCTTAGGAATTCTATTGGAGGCAGAAGCAGTCAAGGGTAGCCTAGGGTTAGGATTAGGCTTAGGGTACGGCTTAGGGTACGGGTTCGGGGAGGGCTTTGGGTACGGCGTAGGGTATGGGTTAGGGTTAGGGTTAGGGTTAGTGTTAGGGTTAGGGCTGGGTTTAGGGTATTGGTTAGGATTAGGGTACGTGTTAGGGTTAGGGTAGGGGTTCGGGTTAGGGTACGCGTTAGTGTTAGGGTAGTTTTTAAACCTATCTTACTCTCTAGATACCCCTTAGGACGTAAAGGAATATTATTTCGAGGTCCAGCCATGGAGAAGAGTTTAGACACTAGGATAAGATATGGAACACACCCATTATAAAGAAATCACATTAGGATTCTCTTTTTAAGCTGTTCCTTAAAACACTAGTGCTTAGGAAATCTATTGGAGGCAGAAGCAGTCAAGGGTAGCCTAGGGTTAAGGTTAGGCTTAGGGTTAGGCTTAGGGTACGGCTTAGGGTACGGGTTCGGGGAGGGCTTCGGGTACGGCGTAGGGTATGGGTTAGGGTTAGGGTTAGGGTTAGTGTTAGGGTTAGGGCTAGGTTTAGGGTATTGGTTAGGATTAGGGTACGTGTTAGGGTTAGGGTAGGGGTTCGGGTTAGGGTACGCGTTAGTGTTAGGGTAGTTTTTAAACCTATCCCACTCTCTAGATACCCCTTAGCACGTAAAGGAATATTATTTCGAGGTCCAGCCATGGAGAAGAGTTTAGACACTAGGATAAGATAAGGAACACACCCATTATAAAGAAATCACATTAGGATTCTCTTTTTAAGCTGTTCCTTAAAACACTAGTGCTTAGGAAATCTATTGGAGGCAGAAGCAGTCAAGAGTAGCCTAGGGTTAGGGTTAGGCTTAGGGTACGGCTTAGGGTACGGGTTCGGGGAGGGCTTCGGGTACGGCGTAGGATATGGGTTAGGGTTAGTGTTAGGGTTAGGGCTCCGTTTAGGGTACGGGTTAGGATTAGGTTACGTGTTAGGGTTAGGGGAGGGGTTAGGGTTAGGGTACGCATTAGTGTTAGGGTAGTTTTTAAACCTATCCCACTCTCTAGATACCCCTTAGCACGTAAAGGAATACTATTTGGAGGTCCAGCCATGGAGAAGAGTTTAGACACTAGGATAAGATAAGGAACACACCCATTATAAAGAAATCACATTAGGATTCTCTTTTTAAGCTGTTCCTTAAAACACTAGTGCTTAGGAAATCTATTGGAGGCAGAAGCAGTCAAGGGTAGCCTAGGGTTAGGGTTAGGCTTAGGGTACGGCTTAGGGTACGGCTTAGGTTACGGGTTAGGATTAGGTTACGTGTTAGGGTTAGGGTAGGGGTTAGGGTTAGGGTACGCATTAGGGTTAGGGTAGTTATTAAACCTATCCTACTCTCTAGATACCCCTTAGCACGTAAAGGAATATTATTTGGGGGTCCAGCCATGGAGAAGAGTTTAGACACTAGGATAAGATAAGGAACACACCCGTTATAAAGAAATCACATTAGGATTCTCTTTTTAAGCTGTTCCTTAAAACACTAGTGCTTAGGAAATCTATTGGAGGCAGAAGCAGTCAAGGGTAGCCTAGGGTTAGGGTTAGGCTTAGGGTTAGGCTTAGGGTACGGCTTAGGGTACGGGTTCGGTGAGGACTTCGGGTACTGCGTAGGGTATCGGTTAGGGTTAGGGTTAGGGTTAGTGTTAGGGTTAGGGCTCGGTTTAGGGTACGGTTTAGGATTAGGGTACGTGTTAGGGTTAGGGTAGGGGTTAGGGTTAGGGTACACATTAGGGTTAAGGTAGCTATCAAACCTATCCCACTCTCTAGATACCCCTTAGCACGTAAAGGATTATTATTTGGGGGTGCAGCCATGGAGAAGAGTTTAGACACTAGGATAAGATAAGGAACACACCCATTATAAAGAAATCACATTAGGATTCTCTTTTTAAGCTGTTCCTTAAAACACTAGTGCTTAGGAAATCTATTGGAGGCAGAAGCAGTCAAGAGTAGCCTAGGGATAGGGTTAGGCTTAGGGTAAGGCTTAGGGTACGGGTTCGGGGAGGGCTTCGGGTACGGCGTAGGGTATGGGTTAGGGTTAGTGTTAGGGTTAGTGTTAGGGTAAGGGCTCCGTTTAGGGTACGGGTTAGGATTAGGTTACGTGTTAGGGTTAGGGGAGGGGTTAGGGTTAGGGTACGCATTAGTGTTAGGGTAGTTTTTAAACCTATCCCACTCTCTAGATACCCCTTAGCACGTAAAGGAATACTATTTGGAGTTCCAGCCATGGAGAAGAGTTTAGACACTAGGATAAGATAAGGAACACACCTATTATAAAGAAATCACATTAGGATTCTCTTTTTAAGCTGTTCTTTAAAACACTAGTGCTTAGGAAATCTATTGGAGGCAGAAGCAGTCAAGGGTAGCCTAGGGTTAGGGTTAGGCTTGGGGTTAGGCTTAGGGTACGGGTTCGGGGAGGGGTTCTGGTACGGCGTAGGGTATGGGTTAGGGTTAGGGTTAGGGTTAGTGTTAGGGTTAGGGCTCGGTTTAGGGTACGGGTTAGGATTAGGTTACGTGTTAGGGTTAGGGTAGGGGTTAGGGTTAGTTTACGCATTAGGGTTAGGGTAGTTATTAAACCTATCCCACTCTCTAGATACCCCTTAGCACGTAAAGGAATATTATTTTGGGGTCAAGCCATGGAGAAGAGTTTAGACACTAGGATAAGATAAGGAACACACCCATTTTAAAGAAATCACATTAGGATTCACTTTTTAAGCTGTTCCTTAAAACACTAGTGCTTAGGAATTCTATTGGAGGCAGAAGCAGTCAAGGGTAGCCTAGGGTTATGGTTAGGCTTAGGGTTAGGCTTAGGGTACGGCTTAGGGTACGGGTTCGGGGAGGGCTTCGGGTACGGCGTAGGGTATGGGTTAGGGTTAGGGTTAGGGTTAGGGTTAGTGTTAGGGTTAGGGCTCGGTTTAGGTTACGGTTTAGGATTAGGGTACGTGTTAGGGTTAGGGTAGGGGTTCGGGTTAGGGTACGCGTTAGTGTTAGGGTAGTTTTTAAACCTATCCCACTCTCTAGATACCCCTTAGCACGTAAAGGAATATTATTTCGAGGTCCAGCCATGGACAAGAGTTTAGACACTAGGATAAGATAAGGAACACACCCATTATAAAGAAATCACATTAGGATTCTCTTTTTAAGCTGTTCCTTAAAACACTAGTGCTTTGGAAATCTATTGGAGGCAGAAGCAGTCAAGGGTACCCTAGGGTTAGGGTTAGGCTTAGGGTACGGCTTAGGGTACGGCTTAGGGTACGGGTTCGGTGAGGGCTTCGGGTACTGCGTAGGGTATCGGTTAGGGTTAGGGTTAGGGTTAGTGTTAGGGTTAGGGCTCGGTTTAGGGTATTTGTTAGGATTAGGGTGCGTGTTAGGGTTAGGGTAGGGGTTCGGGTTAGGGTACGCGTTAGTGTTAGGGTAGTTTTTAAACCTATCCCACTCTCTAGATACCCCTTAGCACGTAAAGGAATATTATTTCGAGGTCCAGCCATGGAGAAGAGTTTAGACACTAGGATAAGATAAGGAACACACCCATTATAAAGAAATCACATTAGGATTCTCTTTTTAAGCTGTTCCTTAAAACACTAGTGCTTAGGAAATCTATTGGAGGCAGAAGCAGTCAAGGGTAGCCTAGGGTTAGGGTTAGGCTTAGGGTACGGCTTAGGGTACGGCTTAGGGTACGGGTTCGGTGAGGGCTTCGGGTACGGCGTAGGGTATGGGTTAGGGTTAGGGTTAGGGTTAGTGTTAGGGTTAGGGCTCCGTTTAGGGTACGGGTTAGGATTAGGGTACATGTTAGGATTAGGCTAGGGGTTAGGGTTAGGGTACGCGTTAGGGTTAGGGTAGTTATTAAACCTATCCCACTCTCTAGTTACACCTGAGCACGTAAAGGAATATTATTTGGGGGTCCAGCCATGGAGAAGAGTTTTGACACTAGGATAAGATAAGGAACACACCCATTATAAAGAAATCACATTAGGATTCTCTTTTTAAGCTGTTCCTTAAAACACTAGTGCTTAGGAAATCTATTGGAGGCAGAAGCAGTCAAGGGTAGCCTAGGGTTAGGGTTAGGCTTAGGGTACGGCTTAGGGTATGGGTTCGGTGAGGGCTTCGGGTACTGCGTAGGGTATCGGTTAGGGTTAGGGTTAGGGTTAGTGTTAGGGTTAGGGCTCGGTTTAGGGTATTTGTTAGGATTAGGGTACGTGTTAGGGTTAGGGTAGGGGTTCGGGTTAGGGTACGCGTTAGTGTTAGGGTAGTTTTTAAACCTATCCCACTCTATAGATACCCCTTAGCACGTAAAGGAATATTATTTCGAGGTCCAGCCATGGAGAAGAGTTTAGACACTAGGATAAGATAAGGAACACACCCATTATAAAGAAATCACATTAGGATTCTCTTTTTAAGCTGTTCCTTAAAACACTAGTGCTTAGGAAATCTATTGGAGGCAGAAGCAGTCAAGGGTAGCCTAGGGTTAGGGTTAGGCTTGGGGTTAGGCTTAGGGTACGGGTTCGGGGAGGGGTTCTGGTACGGCGTAGGGTATGGGTTAGGGTTAGGGTGAGGGTTAGTGTTAGGGTTAGGGCTCCGTTTAGGGTACGGGTTAGGATTAAGTTACGTGTTAGGGTTAGGGTAGGGGTTAGGGTTAGTTTACGCATTAGGGTTAGGGTAGTTATTAAACCTATCCCACTCTCTAGATACCCCTTAGCACGTAAAGGAATATTATTTGGGGGTCCAGCCATGGAGAAGAGTTTAGACACTAGGATAAGATAAGGAACACACCCATTTTAAAGAAATCACATTAGGGTTCACTTTTTAAGCTGTTCCTTAAAACACTAGTGCTTAGGAATTCTATTGGAGGCAGAAGCAGTCAAGGGTAGCCTAGGGTTATGGTTAGGCTTAGGGTTAGGCTTAGGGTACGGCTTAGGGTACGGGTTCGGGGAGGGCTTCGGGTACGGCGTAGGGTATGGGTTAGGGTTAGGGTTAGGGTTAGTGTTAGGGTTAGGGCTCGGTTTAGGGTATTGGTTAGGATTAGGGTACGTGTTAGGGTTAGGGTAGGGGTTCGGGTTAGGGTACGCGTTAGTGTTAGGGTAGTTTTTAAACCTATCTTACTCTCTAGATACCCCTTAGCACGTAAAGGAATATTATTTCGAGGTCCACCCATGGAGAAGAGTTTAGACACTAGGATAATATATGGAACACACCCATTATAAAGAAATCACATTAGGATTCTCTTTTTAAGCTGTTCCTTAAAACACTAGTGCTTAGGAAATCTATTGGAGGCAGAAGCAGTCAAGAGTAGCCTAGGGTTAGGGTTAGGCTTAGGGTTAGGCTTAGGGTACGGCTTAGGGTACGGGTTCGGTGAGGGCTTCGGGTACTGCGTAGGGTATCGGTTAGGGTTAGGGTAAGGGTTAGTGTTAGGGTTAGGGCTCGGTTTAGGGTACGGTTTAGGATTAGGGTACGTGTTAGGGTTAGGGTAGGGGTTAGGGTTAGGGTACGCATTAGGGTTACGGTAGTTATTAAACCTATCCCACTCTCTAGATACCCCTTAGCACGTAAAGGAATATTATTTGGGGGTCCAGCCATGGAGAAGAGTTTAGACACTAGGATAAGATAAGGAACACACCCATTATAAAGAAATCACATTAGGATTCTCTTTTTAAGCTGTTTCTTAAAACACTAGTGCTTAGGAAATCTATTGGAGGCAGAAGCAGTCAAGGGTAGCCTAGGGTTAGGGTTAGGCTTAGGGTACGGCTTAGGGTACGGCTTAGGGTACGGGTTCGGTGAGGGCTTCGGGTACTGCGTAGGGTATCCGTTAGGGTTAGGGTTAGGGTTAGTGTTAAGGTTAGGGCTCGGTTTAGGGTATTGGTTAGGATTAGGGTACGTGTTAGGGTTAGGGTAGGGGTTCGGGTTAGGGTACGCGTTAGTGTTAGGGTAGTTTTTAAACCTATCCCACTCTCTAGATACCCCTTAGCACGTAAAGGAATATTATTTCGAGGTCCAGCCATGGAGAAGAGTTTAGACACTAGGATAAGATAAGGAACACACCCATTATAAAGAAATCACATTAGGATTCTCTTTTTAAGCTGTTCCTTAAAACACTAGTGCTTAGGAAATCTATTGGTGGCAGAAGCAGTCAAGGGTAGCCTAGGGTTAGGGTTAGGCTTAGGGTACGGCTTAGGGTACGGCTTAGGGTACGGGTTCGGTGAGGGCTTCGGGTACTGCGTAGGGTATCGGTTAGGGTTAGGGTTAGGGTTAGTGTTAGGGTTAGGGCTCAGTTTAGGATACGGGTTAGGATTAGGGTACATGTTAGGATTAGGCTAGGGGTTAGGGTTAGGGTACGCGTTAGGGTTAGGGTAGTTATTAAACCTATCCCACTCTCTAGATACACCTGAGCACGTAAAGGAATATTATTTGGGGGTCCAGCCATGGAGAAGAGTTTTGTCACTAGGATAAGATAAGGAACACACCCATTATAAAGAAATGACATTAGGATTCTCTTTTTAAGCTGTTCCTTAAAACACTAGTGCTTAGGAAATCTATTGGAGGCAGAAGCAGTCAAGGGTAGCCTAGGGTTAGGGTTAGGCTTAGGGTACGGCTTAGGGTACGGGTTCGGGGAGGGCTTCGGGTACGGCGTAGGGTATGGGTTAGGGTTAGGGTTAGGGTTAGGGTTAGGGTTAGGGCTCGGTTTAGGGTATTGGTTAGGATTAGGGTACGTGTTAGGGTTAGGGTAGGGGTTCGGGTTAGGGTACGCGTTAGTGTTAGGGTAGTTTTTAAACCTATCTTACTCTCTAGATACCCCTTAGCACGTAAAGGAATATTATTTCGAGGTCCAGCCATGGAGAAGAGTTTACACACTAGGATAAGATATGGAACACACCCATTATAAAGAAATCACATTAGGATTCTCTTTTTAAGCTGTTCCTTAAAACACTAGTGCTTAGGAAATCTATTGGAGGCAGAAGCAGTCAAGGGTAGCCTAGGGTTAAGGTTAGGCTTAGGGTTAGGCTTAGGGTACGGCTTAGGGTACGGGTTCGGGGAGGGCTTCGGGTACGGCGTAGGGTATGGGTTAGGGTTAGGGTTAGGGTTAGTGTTAGGGTTAGGGCTCGGTTTAGGGTATTGGTTAGGATTAGGGTACGTGTTAGGGTTAGGGTAGGGGTTCGGGTTAGGGTACGCGTTAGTGTTAGGGTAGTTTTTAAACCTATCCCACTCTCTAGATACCCCTTAGCACGTAAAGGAATATTATTTCGAGGTCCACCCATGGAGAAGAGTTTAGACACTAGGATAAGATAAGGAACACACCCATTATAAAGAAATCACATTAGGATTCTCTTTTTAAGCTGTTCCTTAAAACACTAGTGCTTAGGAAATCTATTGGAGGCAGAAGCAGTCAAGAGTACCCTAGGGTTAGGGTTAGGCTTAGGGTACGGCTTAGGGTACGGGTTCGGGGAGGGCTTCGGGTACGGCGTAGGGTATGGGTTAGGGTTAGTGTTAGGGTTAGTGTTAGCGTTAGGGCTCCGTTTAGGGTACGGGTTAGGATTAGGTTACGTGTTAGGGTTAGGGGAGGGGTTAGGGTTAGGGTACGCATTAGTGTTAGGGTAGTTATTAAACCTATCCCACTCTCTAGATACCCCTTAGCACGTAAAGGAATACTATTTGGAGGTCCAGCCATGGAGAAGAGTTTAGACACTAGGATAAGATAAGGAACACACCTATTATAAAGAAATCACATTAGGATTCTCTTTTTAAGCTGTTCTTTAAAACACTAGTGCTTAGGAAATCTATTGGAGGCAGAAGCAGTCAAGGGTAGCCTAGGGTTAGGGTTAGGCTTGGGGTTAGGCTTAGGGTACGGGTTCGGGGAGGGGTTCTGGTACGGCGTAGGGTATGGGTTATGGTTAGGGTTAGGGTTAGTGTTAGGGTTAGGGCTCCGTTTAGGGTACGGGTTAGGATTAGGTTACGTGTTAGGGTTAGGGTAGGGGTTAGGGTTAGTTTACGCATTAGGGTTAGGGTAGTTATTAAACCTATCCCACTCTCTAGATACCCCTTAGCACGTAAAGGAATATTATTTTGGGGTCAAGCCATGGAGAAGAGTTTAGACACTAGGATAAGATAAGGAACACACCCATTTTAAAGAAATCACATTAGGATTCACTTTTTAAGCTGTTCCTTAAAACACTAGTGCTTAGGAATTCTATTGGAGGCAGAAGCAGTCAAGGGTAGCCTAGGGTTATGGTTAGGCTTAGGGTTAGGCTTAGGGTACGGCTTAGGGTACGGGTTCGGGGAGGGCTTCGGGTACGGCGTAGGGTATGGGTTAGGGTTAGGGTTAGGGTTAGGGTTAGTGTTAGGGTTAGGGCTCGGTTTAGGGTATTGGTTAGGATTAGGGTACGTGTTAGGGTTAGGGTAGGGGTTCGGGTTAGGGTACGCGTTAGTGTTAGGGTAGTTTTTAAACCTATCTTACTCTCTAGATACCCCTTAGCACGTAAAGGAATATTATTTCGAGGTCCAGCAATGGAGAAGAGTTTAGACACTAGGATAAGATAAGGAACACACCCATTATAAAGAAATCACATTAGGATTCTCTTTTTAAGCTGTTCCTTAAAACACTAGTGCTTAGGAAATCTATTGGAGGCAGAAGCAGTCAAGGGTAGCCTAGGGTTAGGGTTAGGCTTGGGGTTAGGCTTAGGGTACGGGTTCGGGGAGGGGTTCTGGTACGGCGTAGGGTATGGGTTAGGGTTAGGGTGAGGGTTAGTGTTAGGGTTAGGGCTCCGTTTAGGGTACGGTTTAGGATTAAGTTACGTGTTAGGGTTAGGGTAGGGGTTAGGGTTAGTTTACGCATTAGGGTTAGGGTAGTTATTAAACCTATCCCACTCTCTAGATACCCCTTAGCACGTAAAGTAATATTATTTGCGGGTCCAGCCATGGAGAAGAGTTTAGACACTAGGATAAGATAAGGAACACACCCATTTTAAAGAAATCACATTAGGATTCACTTTTTAAGCTGTTCCTTAAAACACTAGTGCTTAGGAATTCTATTGGAGGCAGAAGCAGTCAAGGGTAGCCTAGGGTTAGGATTAGGCTTAGGGTACGGCTTAGGGTACGGGTTCGGGGAGGGCTTTGGGTACGGCGTAGGGTATGGGTTAGGGTTAGGGTTAGGGTTAGTGTTAGGGTTAGGGCTGGGTTTAGGGTATTGGTTAGGATTAGGGTACGTGTTAGGGTTAGGGTAGGGGTTCGGGTTAGGGTACGCGTTAGTGTTAGGGTAGTTTTTAAACCTATCTTACTCTCTAGATACCCCTTAGCACGTAAAGGAATATTATTTCGAGGTCCAGCCATGGAGAAGAGTTTAGACACTAGGATAAGATATGGAACACACCCATTATAAAGAAATCACATTAGGATTCTCTTTTTAAGCTGTTCCTTAAAACACTAGTGCTTAGGAAATCTATTGGAGGCAGAAGCAGTCAAGGGTAGCCTAGGGTTAAGGTTAGGCTTAGGGTTAGGCTTAGGGTACGGCTTAGGGTACGGGTTCGGGGAGGGCTTCGGGTACGGCGTAGGGTATGGGTTAGGGTTAGGGTTAGGGTTAGTGTTAGGGTTAGGGCTAGGTTTAGGGTATTGGTTAGGATTAGGGTACGTGTTAGGGTTAGGGTAGGGGTTCGGGTTAGGGTACGCGTTAGTGTTAGGGTAGTTTTTAAACCTATCCCACTCTCTAGATACCCCTTAGCACGTAAAGGAATATTATTTCGAGGTCCAGCCATGGAGAAGAGTTTAGACACTAGGATAAGATAAGGAACACACCCATTATAAAGAAATCACATTAGGATTCTCTTTTTAAGCTGTTCCTTAAAACACTAGTGCTTAGGAAATCTATTGGAGGCAGAAGCAGTCAAGAGTAGCCTAGGGTTAGGGTTAGGCTTAGGGTACGGCTTAGGGTACGGGTTCGGGGAGGGCTTCGGGTACGGCGTAGGATATGGGTTAGGGTTAGTGTTAGGGTTAGGGCTCCGTTTAGGGTACGGGTTAGGATTAGGTTACGTGTTAGGGTTAGGGGAGGGGTTAGGGTTAGGGTACGCATTAGTGTTAGGGTAGTTTTTAAACCTATCCCACTCTCTAGATACCCCTTAGCACGTAAAGGAATACTATTTGGAGGTCCAGCCATGGAGAAGAGTTTAGACACTAGGATAAGATAAGGAACACACCCATTATAAAGAAATCACATTAGGATTCTCTTTTTAAGCTGTTCCTTAAAACACTAGTGCTTAGGAAATCTATTGGAGGCAGAAGCAGTCAAGGGTAGCCTAGGGTTAGGGTTAGGCTTAGGGTACGGCTTAGGGTACGGCTTAGGTTACGGGTTAGGTTTAGGTTACGTGTTAGGGTTAGGGTAGGGGTTAGGGTTAGGGTACGCATTAGGGTTAGGGTAGTTATTAAACCTATCCTACTCTCTAGATACCCCTTAGCACGTAAAGGAATATTATTTGGGGGTCCAGCCATGGAGAAGAGTTTAGACACTAGGATAAGATAAGGAACACACCCGTTATAAAGAAATCACATTAGGATTCTCTTTTTAAGCTGTTCCTTAAAACACTAGTGCTTAGGAAATCTATTGGAGGCAGAAGCAGTCAAGGGTAGCCTAGGGTTAGGGTTAGGCTTAGGGTTAGGCTTAGGGTACGGCTTAGGGTACGGGTTCGGTGAGGGCTTCGGGTACTGCGTAGGGTATCGGTTAGGGTTAGGGTTAGGGTTAGTGTTAGGGTTAGGGCTCGGTTTAGGGTATTTGTTAGGATTAGGGTGCGTGTTAGGGTTAGGGTAGGGGTTCGGGTTAGGGTACGCGTTAGTGTTAGGGTAGTTTTTAAACCTATCCCACTCTCTAGATACCCCTTAGCACGTAAAGGAATATTATTTCGAGGTCCAGCCATGGAGAAGAGTTTAGACACTAGGATAAGATAAGGAACACACCCATTATAAAGAAATCACATTAGGATTCTCTTTTTAAGCTGTTCCTTAAAACACTAGTGCTTAGGAAATCTATTGGAGGCAGAAGCAGTCAAGGGTAGCCTAGGGTTAGGGTTAGGCTTAGGGTACGGCTTAGGGTACGGCTTAGGGTACGGGTTCGGTGAGGGCTTCGGGTACGGCGTAGGGTATGGGTTAGGGTTAGGGTTAGGGTTAGTGTTAGGGTTAGGGCTCCGTTTAGGGTACGGGTTAGGATTAGGGTACATGTTAGGATTAGGCTAGGGGTTAGGGTTAGGGTACGCGTTAGGGTTAGGGTAGTTATTAAACCTATCCCACTCTCTAGTTACACCTGAGCACGTAAAGGAATATTATTTGGGGGTCCAGCCATGGAGAAGAGTTTTGACACTAGGATAAGATAAGGAACACACCCATTATAAAGAAATCACATTAGGATTCTCTTTTTAAGCTGTTCCTTAAAACACTAGTGCTTAGGAAATCTATTGGAGGCAGAAGCAGTCAAGGGTAGCCTAGGGTTAGGGTTAGGCTTAGGGTACGGCTTAGGGTACGGGTTCGGTGAGGGCTTCGGGTACTGCGTAGGGTATCGGTTAGGGTTAGGGTTAGGGTTAGTGTTAGGGTTAGGGCTCGGTTTAGGGTATTTGTTAGGATTAGGGTACGTGTTAGGGTTAGGGTAGGGGTTCGGGTTAGGGTACGCGTTAGTGTTAGGGTAGTTTTTAAACCTATCCCACTCTATAGATACCCCTTAGCACGTAAAGGAATATTATTTCGAGGTCCAGCCATGGAGAAGAGTTTAGACACTAGGATAAGATAAGGAACACACCCATTATAAAGAAATCACATTAGGATTCTCTTTTTAAGCTGTTCCTTAAAACACTAGTGCTTAGGAAATCTATTGGAGGCAGAAGCAGTCAAGGGTAGCCTAGGGTTAGGGTTAGGCTTGGGGTTAGGCTTAGGGTACGGGTTCGGGGAGGGGTTCTGGTACGGCGTAGGGTATGGGTTAGGGTTAGGGTTAGGGTTAGTGTTAGGGTTAGGGCTCCGTTTAGGGTACGGGTTAGGATTAGGTTACGTGTTAGGGTTAGGGTAGGGGTTAGGGTTAGTTTACGCATTAGGGTTAGGGTAGTTATTAAACCTATCCCACTCTCTAGATACCCCTTAGCACGTAAAGGAATATTATTTTGGGGTCAAGCCATGGAGAAGAGTTTAGACACTAGGATAAGATAAGGAACACACCCATTTTAAAGAAATCACATTAGGATTCACTTTTTAAGCTGTTCCTTAAAACACTAGTGCTTAGGAATTCTATTGGAGGCAGAAGCAGTCAAGGGTAGCCTAGGGTTATGGTTAGGCTTAGGGTTAGGCTTAGGGTACGGCTTAGGGTACGGGTTCGGGGAGGGCTTCGGGTACGGCGTAGGGTATGGGTTAGGGTTAGGGTTAGGGTTAGGGTTAGTGTTAGGGTTAGGGCTCGGTTTAGGGTACGGTTTAGGATTAGGGTACGTGTTAGGGTTAGGGTAGGGGTACGGGTTAGGGTACGCGTTAGTGTTAGGGTAGTTTTTAAACCTATCCCACTCTCTAGATACCCCTTAGCACGTAAAGGAATATTATTTCGAGGTCCAGCCATGGACAAGAGTTTAGACACTAGGATAAGATAAGGAACACACCCATTATAAAGAAATCACATTAGGATTCTCTTTTTAAGCTGTTCCTTAAAACACTAGTGCTTTGGAAATCTATTGGAGGCAGAAGCAGTCAAGGGTAGCCTAGGGTTAGGGTTAGGCTTAGGGTACGGCTTAGGGTACGGCTTAGGGTACGGGTTCGGTGAGGGCTTCGGGTACTGCGTAGGGTATCGGTTAGGGTTAGGGTTAGGGTTAGTGTTAGGGTTAGGGCTCGGTTTAGGGTATTTGTTAGGATTAGGGTGCGTGTTAGGGTTAGGGTAGGGGTTCGGGTTAGGGTACGCGTTAGTGTTAGGGTAGTTTTTAAACCTATCCCACTCTCTAGATACCCCTTAGCACGTAAAGGAATATTATTTCGAGGTCCAGCCATGGAGAAGAGTTTAGACACTAGGATAAGATAAGGAACACACCCATTTTAAAGAAATCACATTAGGATTCTCTTTTTAAGCTGTTCCTTAAAACACTAGTGCTTAGGAAATCTATTGGAGGCAGAAGCAGTCAAGGGTAGCCTAGGGTTAGGGTTAGGCTTAGGGTACGGCTTAGGGTACGGCTTAGGGTACGGGTTCGGTGAGGGCTTCGGGTACGGCGTAGGGTATGGGTTAGGGTTAGGGTTAGGGTTAGTGTTAGGGTTAGGGCTCCGTTTAGGGTACGGGTTAGGATTAGGGTACATGTTAGGATTAGGCTAGGGGTTAGGGTTAGGGTACGCGTTAGGGTTAGGGTAGTTATTAAACCTATCCCACTCTCTAGTTACACCTGAGCACGTAAAGGAATATTATTTGGGGGTCCAGCCATGGAGAAGAGTTTTGACACTAGGATAAGATAAGGAACACACCCATTATAAAGAAATCACATTAGGATTCTCTTTTTAAGCTGTTCCTTAAAACACTAGTGCTTAGGAAATCTATTGGAGGCAGAAGCAGTCAAGGGTAGCCTAGGGTTAGGGTTAGGCTTAGGGTACGGCTTAGGGTACGGGTTCGGTGAGGGCTTCGGGTACTGCGTAGGGTATCGGTTAGGGTTAGGGTTAGGGTTAGTGTTAGGGTTAGGGCTCGGTTTAGGGTATTTGTTAGGATTAGGGTACGTGTTAGGGTTAGGGTAGGGGTTCGGGTTAGGGTACGCGTTAGTGTTAGGGTAGTTTTTAAACCTATCCCACTCTATAGATACCCCTTAGCACGTAAAGGAATATTATTTCGAGGTCCAGCCATGGAGAAGAGTTTAGACACTAGGATAAGATAAGGAACACACCCATTATAAAGAAATCACATTAGGATTCTCTTTTTAAGCTGTTCCTTAAAACACTAGTGCTTAGGAAATCTATTGGAGGCAGAAGCAGTCAAGGGTAGCCTAGGGTTAGGGTTAGGCTTGGGGTTAGGCTTAGGGTACGGGTTCGGGGAGGGGTTCTGGTACGGCGTAGGGTATGGGTTAGGGTTAGGGTGAGGGTTAGTGTTAGGGTTAGGGCTCCGTTTAGGGTACGGGTTAGGATTAAGTTACGTGTTAGGGTTAGGGTAGGGGTTAGGGTTAGTTTACGCATTAGGGTTAGGGTAGTTATTAAACCTATCCCACTCTCTAGATACCCCTTAGCACGTAAAGGAATATTATTTGGGGGTCCAGCCATGGAGAAGAGTTTAGACACTAGGATAAGATAAGGAACACACCCATTTTAAAGAAATCACATTAGGATTCACTTTTTAAGCTGTTCCTTAAAACACTAGTGCTTAGGAATTCTATTGGAGGCAGAAGCAGTCAAGGGTAGCCTAGGGTTATGGTTAGGCTTAGGGTTAGGCTTAGGGTACGGCTTAGGGTACGGGTTCGGGGAGGGCTTCGGGTACGGCGTAGGGTATGGGTTAGGGTTAGGGTTAGGGTTAGTGTTAGGGTTAGGGCTCGGTTTAGGGTATTGGTTAGGATTAGGGTACGTGTTAGGGTTAGGGTAGGGGTTCGGGTTAGGGTACGCGTTAGTGTTAGGGTAGTTTTTAAACCTATCTTACTCTCTAGATACCCCTTAGCACGTAAAGGAATATTATTTCGAGGTCCACCCATGGAGAAGAGTTTAGACACTAGGATAATATATGGAACACACCCATTATAAAGAAATCACATTAGGATTCTCTTTTTAAGCTGTTCCTTAAAACACTAGTGCTTAGGAAATCTATTGGAGGCAGAAGCAGTCAAGGGTAGCCTAGGGTTAAGGTTAGGCTTAGGGTTAGGCTTAGGGTACGGCTTAGGGTACGGGTTCGGGGAGGGCTTCGGGTACGGCGTAGGGTATGGGTTAGGGTTAGGGTTAGGGTTAGTGTTAGGGTTAGGGCTCAGTTTAGGGTATTGGTTAGGATTAGGGTACGTGTTAGGGTTAGGGTAGGGGTTCGGGTTAGGGTACGCGTTAGTGTTAGGGTAGTTTTTAAACCTATCCCACTCTCTAGATACCCCTTAGCACGTAAAGGAATATTATTTCGAGGTCCAGCCATGGACAAGAGTTTAGACACTAGGATGAGATAAGGAACACACCCATTATAAAGAAATCACATTAGGATTCTCTTTTTAAGCTGTTCCTTAAAACACTAGTGCTTAGGAAATCTATTGGAGGCAGAAGCAGTCAAGGGTAGCCTAGGGTTAGGGTTAGGCTTAGGGTACGGCTTAGGGTACGGCTTAGGGTACAGGTTCAGGGAGGGCTTCAGGTACGGCGTAGAGTATGGGTTAGGGTTAGGGTTAGGGTTAGTTTTAGGGTTAGGGCTCGGTTTAGGTTATTGGTTAGGATTAGGGTACATGTTAGGGTTAGGGTAGGGGTTAGGGTTAGGGTACGCGTTAGTGTTAGGGTAGTTATTAAACCTATCCCACTCTCTAGATACCCCATAGCACGTAAAGGAATACTATTTGGAGGTCCATCCATGGAGAAGAGTTTAGACACTAGGATAAGATATGGAACACACCCATTATAAAGAAATCACATTAGGATTCTCTTTTTAAGCTGTTCCTTATAACACTAGTGCTTAGGAAATCTATTGGACGCAGAAGCAGTCAAGGGTAGCCTAGGGTTAGGGTTAGGCTTCGGGTACGACTTAGGGTACGGCATAGGGTACGGGTTCGGGGAGGGCTTCGGGTACGGCGTAGGGTATGGGTTAGGGTTAGGGTTAGGGTTAGGGCTCCGTTTAGGGTACAGGTTAGGATTAGGTTACGTGTTAGGGTTAGGGTAGGGGTTAGGGTTAGGGTATGCATTAGGGTTAGGGTAGTTATTAAACCTATTCCACTCTCTAGATACCCCTTAGCACGTAAAGGAATATTATTTGGGGGTCCAGCCATGGAGAAGAGTTTAGGCCCTAGGATAAGATAAGGAACACACGCATTATAAAGAAATCACATTAGGTTTCTCTTTTTAAGCTGTTCCTTAAAACACTAGTGCTTAGGAAATCTATTGGAGGCAGAAGCAGTCAAGAGTAGCCTAGGGTTAGGGTTAGGCTTAGGGTTAGGCTTAGGGTACGGCTTAGGGTATGGGTTCGGTGAGGGCTTCGGGTACTGCGTAGGGTATCGGTTAGGGTTAGGGTAAGGGTTAGTGTTAGGGTTAGGGCTCGGTTTAGGGTACGGTTTAGGATTAGGGTACGTGTTATGGTTAGGGTAGGGGTTAGGGTTAGGGTACGCATTAGGGTTACGGTAGTTATTAAACCTATCCCACTCTCTAGATACCCCTTAGCACGTAAAGGAATATTATTTGGGGGTCCAGCCATGGAGAAGAGTTTAGACACTAGGATAAGATAAGGAACACACCCATTATAAAGAAATCACATTAGGATTCTCTTTTTAAGCTGTTTCTTAAAACACTAGTGCTTAGGAAATCTATTGGAGGCAGAAGCAGTCAAGGGTAGCCTAGGGTTAGGGTTAGGCTTAGGGTACGGCTTAGGGTACGGCTTAGGGTACGGGTTCGGTGAGGGCTTCGGGTACTGCGTAGGGTATCGGTTAGGGTTAGGGTTAGGGTTAGTGTTAGGGTTAGGGCTCAGTTTAGGATACGGGTTAGGATTAGGGTACATGTTAGGATTAGGCTAGGGGTTAGGGTTAGGGTACGCGTTAGGGTTAGGGTAGTTATTAAACCTATCCCACTCTCTAGATACACCTGAGCACGTAAAGGAATATTATTTGGGGGTCCAGCCATGGAGAAGAGTTTTGACACTAGGATAAGATAAGGAACACACCCATTATAAAGAAATGACATTAGGATTCTCTTTTTAAGCTGTTCCTTAAAACACTAGTGCTTAGGAAATCTATTGGAGGCAGAAGCAGTCAAGGGTAGCCTAGGGTTAGGGTTAGGCTTAGGGTACGGCTTAGGGTACGGGTTCGGGGAGGGCTTCGGGTACGGCGTAGGGTATGGGTTAGGGTTAGGGTTAGGGTTAGGGTTAGGGTTAGGGCTCGGTTTAGGGTATTGGTTAGGATTAGGGTACGTGTTAGGGTTAGGGTAGGGGTTCGGGTTAGGGTACGCGTTAGTGTTAGGGTAGTTTTTAAACCTATCTTACTCTCTAGATACCCCTTAGCACGTAAAGGAATATAATTTCGAGGTCCAGCCATGGAGAAGAGTTTACACACTAGGATAAGATATGGAACACACCCATTATAAAGAAATCACATTAGGATTCTCTTTTTAAGCTGTTCCTTAAAACACTAGTGCTTAGGAAATCTATTGGAGGCAGAAGCAGTCAAGGGTAGCCTAGGGTTAAGGTTAGGCTTAGGGTTAGGCTTAGGGTACGGCTTAGGGTACGGGTTCGGGGAGGGCTTCGGGTACGGCGTAGGGTATGGGTTAGGGTTAGGGTTAGGGTTAGTGTTAGGGTTAGGGCTCGGTTTAGGGTATTGGTTAGGATTAGGGTACGTGTTAGGGTTAGGGTAGGGGTTCGGGTTAGGGTACGCGTTAGTGTTAGGGTAGTTTTTAAACCTATCCCACTCTCTAGATACCCCTTAGCACGTAAAGGAATATTATTTCGAGGTCCACCCATGGAGAAGAGTTTAGACACTAGGATAAGATAAGGAACACACCCATTATAAAGAAATCACATTAGTATTCTCTTTTTAAGCTGTTCCTTAAAACACTAGTGCTTAGGAAATCTATTGGAGGCAGAAGCAGTCAAGAGTACCCTAGGGTTAGGGTTAGGCTTAGGGTACGGCTTAGGGTACGTGTTCGGGGAGGGCTTCGGGTACGGCGTAGGGTATGGGTTAGGGTTAGTGTTAGGGTTAGTGTTAGCGTTAGGGCTCCGTTTAGGGTACGGGTTAGGATTAGGTTACGTGTTAGGGTTAGGGGAGGGGTTAGGGTTAGGGTACGCATTAGTGTTAGGGTAGTTATTAAACCTATCCCACTCTCTAGATACCCCTTAGCACGTAAAGGAATACTATTTGGAGGTCCAGCCATGGAGAAGAGTTTAGACACTAGGATAAGATAAGGAACACACCTATTATAAAGAAATCACATTAGGATTCTCTTTTTAAGCTGTTCTTTAAAACACTAGTGCTTAGGAAATCTATTGGAGGCAGAAGCAGTCAAGGGTAGCCTAGGGTTAGGGTTAGGCTTGGGGTTAGGCTTAGGGTACGGGTTCGGGGAGGGGTTCTGGTACGGCGTAGGGTATGGGTTATGGTTAGGGTTAGGGTTAGTGTTAGGGTTAGGGCTCCGTTTAGGGTACGGGTTAGGATTAGGTTACGTGTTAGGGTTAGGGTAGGGGTTAGGGTTAGTTTACGCATTAGTGTTAGGGTAGTTATTAAACCTATCCCACTCTCTAGATACCCCTTAGCACGTAAAGGAATATTATTTGGGGGTCAAGCCATGGAGAAGAGTTTAGACACTAGGATAAGATAAGGAACACACCCATTTTAAAGAAATCACATTAGGATTCACTTTTTAAGCTGTTCCTTAAAACACTAGTGCTTAGGAATTCTATTGGAGGCAGAAGCAGTCAAGGGTAGCCTAGGGTTATGGTTAGGCTTAGGGTTAGGCTTAGGGTACGGCTTAGGGTACGGGTTCGGGGAGGGCTTCGGGTACGGCGTAGGGTATGGGTTAGGGTTAGGGTTAGGGTTAGGGTTAGGGTTAGGGCTAGGTTTAGGGTATTGGTTAGGATTAGGGTACGTGTTAGGGTTAGGGTAGGGGTTCGGGTTAGGGTACGCGTTAGTGTTAGGGTAGTTTTTAAACCTATCCCACTCTCTAGATACCCCTTAGCACGTAAAGGAATATTATTTCGAGGTCCAGCCATGGAGAAGAGTTTAGACACTAGGATAAGATAAGGAACACACCCATTATAAAGAAATCACATTAGGATTCTCTTTTTAAGCTGTACCTTAAAACACTAGTGCTTAGGAAATCTATTGGAGGCAGAAGCAGTCAAGAGTAGCCTAGGGTTAGGGTTAGGCTTAGGGTACGGCTTAGGGAACGGGTTCGGGGAGGGCTTCGGGTACGGCGTAGGGTATGGGTTAGGGTTAGTGTTAGGGTTAGTGTTAGGGTTAGGGCTCCGTTTAGGGTACGGGTTAGGATTAGGTTACGGGTTAGGGTTAGGGGAGGGGTTAGGGTTAGGGTACGCATTAGTGTTAGGGTAGTTTTTAAACCTATCCCACTCTCTAGATACCCCTTAGCACGTAAAGGAATACTATTTGGAGGTCCAGCCATGGAGAAGAGTTTAGACACTAGGATAAGATAAGGAACACACCCATTATAAAGAAATCACATTAGGATTCTCTTTTTAAGCTGTTCCTTAAAACACTAGTGCTTAGGAAATCTATTGGAGGCAGAAGCAGTCAAGGGTAGCCTAGGGTTAGTGTTAGGCTTAGGGTACGGCTTAGGGTACGTCTTAGGGTACAGGTTCAGGGAGGGCTTCGGGTACGGCGTAGAGTATGGGTTAGGGTTAGGGTTAGGGTTAGTGTTAGGGTTAGGGCTCGGTTTAGGTTATTGGTTAGGATTAGGGTACGTGTTAGGGTTAGGGTAGGGGTTAGGGTTAGGGTACGCGTTAGTGTTAGGGTAGTTATTAAACCTATCCCACTCTCTAGATACCCCTTAGCACGTAAAGGAATACTATTTGGAGGTCCATCCATGGAGAAGAGTTTAGACACTAGGATAAGATAAGGAACACACCCATTATAAAGAAATCACATTAGGATTCTCTTTTTAAGCTGTTCCTTAAAACACTAGTGCTTAGGAAATCTATTGGAGGCAGAAGCAGTCAAGGGTAGCCTAGAGTTAGGGTTAGGCTTAGGGTACGGCTTAGGGTACGGCATAGGGTACGGGTTCGGGGAGGGCTTCGGGTACGGCGTAGGGTATGGGTTAGGGTTAGGGTTAGGGTTAGGGCTCCGTTTAGGGTACAGGTTAGGATTAGGTTACGTGTTAGGGTTAGGGTAGGGGTTAGGGTTAGGGTATGCATTAGGGTTAGTGTAGTTATTAAACCTATTCCACTCTCTAGATACCCCTTAGCACGTAAAGGAATATTATTTGGGGGTCCAGCCATGGAGAAGAGTTTAGGCCCTAGGATAAGATAAGGAACACACGCATTATAAAGAAATCACATTAGGATTCTATTTTTAAGCTGTTCCTTAAAACACTAGTGCTTAGGAAATCTATTTGAGGCAGAAGCAGTCAAGAGTAGCCTAGGGTTAGGGTTAGGCTTAGGGTTAGGCTTAGGGTACGGCTTAGGGTATGGGTTCGGTGAGGGCTTCGGGTACTGCGTAGGGTATCGGTTAGGGTTAGGGTAAGGGTTAGTGTTAGGGTTAGGGCTCGGTTTAGGGTACGGTTTAGGATTAGGGTACGTGTTAGGGTTAGGGTAGGGGTTAGGGTTAGGGTACGCATTAGGGTTACGGTAGTTATTAAACCTATCCCACTCTCTAGATACCCCTTAGCACGTAAAGGAATATTATTTGGGGGTCCAGCCATGGAGAAGAGTTTAGACACTAGGATAAGATAAGGAACACACCCATTATAAAGAAATCACATTAGGATTCTCTTTTTAAGCTGTTTCTTAAAACACTAGTGCTTAGGAAATCTATTGGAGGCAGAAGCAGTCAAGGGTAGCCTAGGGTTAGGGTTAGGCTTAGGGTACGGCTTAGGGTACGGCTTAGGGTACGGGTTCGGTGAGGGCTTCGGGTACTGCGTAGGGTATCCGTTAGGGTTAGGGTTAGGGTTAGTGTTAGGGTTAGGGCTCGGTTTAGGGTATTGGTTAGGATTAGGGTACGTGTTAGGGTTAGGGTAGGGGTTCGGGTTAGGGTACGCGTTAGTGTTAGGGTAGTTTTTAAACCTATCCCACTCTCTAGATACCCCTTAGCACGTAAAGGAATATTATTTCGAGGTCCAGCCATGGAGAAGAGTTTAGACACTAGGATAAGATAAGGAACACACCCATTATAAAGAAATCACATTAGGATTCTCTTTTTAAGCTGTTCCTTAAAACACTAGTGCTTAGGAAATCTATTGGTGGCAGAAGCAGTCAAGGGTATCCTAGGGTTAGGGTTAGGCTTAGGGTACGGCTTAGGGTACGGCTTAGGGTACGGGTTCGGTGAGGGCTTCGGGTACTGCGTAGGGTATCGGTTAGGGTTAGGGTTAGGGTTAGTGTTAGGGTTAGGGCTCAGTTTAGGATACGGGTTAGGATTAGGGTACATGTTAGGATTAGGCTAGGGGTTAGGGTTAGGGTACGCGTTAGGGTTAGGGTAGTTATTAAACCTATCCCACTCTCTAGATACACCTGAGCACGTAAAGGAATATTATTTGGGGGTCCAGCCATGGAGAAGAGTTTTGACACTAGGATAAGATAAGGAACACACCCATTATAAAGAAATGACATTAGGATTCTCTTTTTAAGCTGTTCCTTAAAACACTAGTGCTTAGGAAATCTATTGGAGGCAGAAGCAGTCAAGGGTAGCCTAGGGTTAGGGTTAGGCTTAGGGTACGGCTTAGGGTACGGGTTCGGGGAGGGCTTCGGGTACGGCGTAGGGTATGGGTTAGGGTTAGGGTTAGGGTTAGGGTTAGGGTTAGGGCTCGGTTTAGGGTATTGGTTAGGATTAGGGTACGTGTTAGGGTTAGGGTAGGGGTTCGGGTTAGGGTACGCGTTAGTGTTAGGGTAGTTTTTAAACCTATCTTACTCTCTAGATACCCCTTAGCACGTAAAGGAATATTATTTCGAGGTCCAGCCATGGAGAAGAGTTTACACACTAGGATAAGATATGGAACACACCCATTATAAAGAAATCACATTAGGATTCTCTTTTTAAGCTGTTCCTTAAAACACTAGTGCTTAGGAAATCTATTGGAGGCAGAAGCAGTCAAGGGTAGCCTAGGGTTAAGGTTAGGCTTAGGGTTAGGCTTAGGGTACGGCTTAGGGTACGGGTTCGGGGAGGGCTTCGGGTACGGCGTAGGGTATGGGTTAGGGTTAGGGTTAGGATTAGTGTTAGGGTTAGGGCTCGGTTTAGGGTATTGGTTAGGATTAGGGTACGTGTTAGGGTTAGGGTAGGGGTTCGGGTTAGGGTACGCGTTAGTGTTAGGGTTGTTTTTAAACCTATCCCACTCTCTAGATACCCCTTAGCACGTAAAGGAATATTATTTCGAGGTCCACCCATGGAGAAGAGTTTAGACACTAGGATAAGATAAGGAACACACCCATTATAAAGAAATCACATTAGGATTCTCTTTTTAAGCTGTTCTTTAAAACACTAGTGCTTAGGAAATCTATTGGAGGCAGAAGCAGTCAAGGGTAGCCTAGGGTTAGGGTTAGGCTTGGGGTTAGGCTTAGGGTACGGGTTCGGGGAGGGGTTCTGATACGGCGTAGGGTATGGGTTAGGGTTAGGGTGAGGGTTAGTGTTAGGGTTAGGGCTCCGTTTAGGGTACGGTTTAGGATTAAGTTACGTGTTAGGGTTAGGGTAGGGGTTAGGGTTAGTTTACGCATTAGGGTTAGGGTAGTTATTAAACCTATCCCACTCTCTAGATACCCCTTAGCACGTAAAGTAATATTATTTGCGGGTCCAGCCATGGAGAAGAGTTTAGACACTAGGATAAGATAAGGAACACACCCATTTTAAAGAAATCACATTAGGATTCACTTTTTAAGCTGTTCCTTAAAACACTAGTGCTTAGGAATTCTATTGGAGGCAGAAGCAGTCAAGGGTAGCCTAGGGTTATGGTTAGGCTTAGGGTTAGGCTTAGGGTACGGCTTAGGGTACGGGTTCGGGGAGGGCTTTGTGTACGGCGTAGGGTATGGGTTAGGGTTAGGGTTAGGGTTAGTGTTAGGGTTAGGGCTCGGTTTAGGGTATTGGTTAGGATTAGGGTACGTGTAAGGGTTAGGGTAGGGGTTCGGGTTAGGGTACGCGTTAGTGTTAGGGTAGTTTTTAAACCTATCTTACTCTCTAGATTACCCTTAGGACGTAAAGGAATATTATTTCGAGGTCCAGCCATGGAGAAGAGTTTAGACACTAGGATAAGATATGGAACACACCCATTATAAAGAAATCACATTAGGATTCTCTTTTTAAGCTGTTCCTTAAAACACTAGTGCTTAGGAAATCTATTGGAGGCAGAAGCAGTCAAGGGTAGCCTAGGGGTAAGGTTAGGCTTAGGGTTAGGCTTAGGGTACGGCTTAGGGTACGGGTTCGGGGAGGGCTTCGGGTACGGCGTAGGGTATGGGTTAGGGTTAGGGTTAGGGTTAGTGTTAGGGTTAGGGCTAGGTTTAGGGTATTGGTTAGGATTAGGGTACGTGTTAGGGTTAGGGTAGGGGTTCGGGTTAGGGTACGCGTTAGTGTTAGGGTAGTTTTTAAACCTATCCCACTCTCTAGATACCCCTTAGCACGTAAAGGAATATTATTTCGAGGTCCAGCCATGGAGAAGAGTTTAGACACTAGGATAAGATAAGGAACACACCCATTATAAAGAAATCACATTAGGATTCTCTTTTTAAGCTGTACCTTAAAACACTAGTGCTTAGGAAATCTATTGGAGGCAGAAGCAGTCAAGAGTAGCCTAGGGTTAGGGTTAGGCTTAGGGTACGGCTTAGGGAACGGGTTCGGGGAGGGCTTCGGGTACGGCGTAGGGTATGGGTTAGGGTTAGTGTTAGGGTTAGTGTTAGGGTTAGGGCTCCGTTTAGGGTACGGGTTAGGATTAGGTTACGTGTTAGGGTTAGGGGAGGGGTTAGGGTTAGGGTACGCATTAGTGTTAGGGTAGTTTTTAAACCTATCCCACTCTCTAGATACACCTTAGCACGTAAAGGATTATTATTTGGGGGTCCAGCCATGGAGAAGAGTTTTGACACTAGGATAAGATACGGAACACACCCATTATAAAGAAATCACATTAGGATTCTCTTTTTAAGCTGTTCCTTAAAACACTAGTGCTTAGGAAATCTATTGGAGGCAGAAGCAGTCAAGGATAGCCTAGGGTTAGGGTTAGGCTTAGGGTACGGCTTAGGGTACGGCTTAGGGTACGGGTTCGGTGAGGGCTTCGGGTACTGCGTAGGGTATCGGTTAGGTTTAGGGTTAGGGTTAGTGTTAGGGTTAGGGCTCGGTTTAGGGTATTTGTTAGGATTAGGGTACGTGTTAGGGTTAGGGTAGGGGTTCGGGTTAGGGTACGCGTTAGTGTTAGGGTAGTTTTTAAACCTATCCCACTCTCTAGATACCCCTTAGCACGTAAAGGAATATTATTTCGAGGTCCAGCCATGGAGAAGAGTTTAGACACTAGGATAAGATAAGGAACACACCCATTATAAAGAAATCACATTAGGATTCTCTTTTTAAGCTGTTCCTTAAAACACTAGTGCTTAGGAAATCTATTGGAGGCAGAAGCAGTCAAGAGTAGCCTAGGGTTAGGGTTAGGCTTAGGGTACGGCTTAGGGTACGGCTTAGGGTACGGGTTCGGGGAGGGCTTCGGGTACGGCGTAGGGTATGGGTTAGGGTTAGTGTTAGGGTTAGTGTTAGGGTTAGGGCTCCGTTTAGGGTACGGGTTAGGATTAGGTTACGTGTTAGGGTTAGGGGAGGGGTTAGGGTTAGGGTACGCATTAGTGTTAGGGTAGTTATTAAACCTATCCCACTCTCTAGATACCCCTTAGCACGTAAAGGAATACTATTTGGAGGTCCAGCCATGGAGAAGAGTTTAGACACTAGGATAAGATAAGGAACACACCTATTATAAAGAAATCACATTAGGATTCTCTTTTTAAGCTGTTCTTTAAAACACTAGTGCTTAGGAAATCTATTGGAGGCAGAAGCAGTCAAGGGTAGCCTAGGGTTAGGGTTAGGCTTGGGGTTAGGCTTAGGGTACGGGTTCGGGGAGGGGTTCTGGTACGGCGTAGGGTATGGGTTAGGGTTAGGGTTAGGGTTAGTGTTAGGGTTAGGGCTCCGTTTAGGGTACGGGTTAGGATTAGGTTACGTGTTAGGGTTAGGGTAGGGGTTAGGGTTAGTTTACGCATTAGGGTTAGGGTAGTTATTAAACCTATCCCACTCTCTAGATACCCCTTAGCACGTAAAGGAATATTATTTGGGGGTCAAGCCATGGAGAAGAGTTTAGACACTAGGATAAGATAAGGAACACACCCATTTTAAAGAAATCACATTAGGATTCACTTTTTAAGCTGTTCCTTAAAACACTAGTGCTTAGGAATTCTATTGGAGGCAGAAGCAGTCAAGGGTAGCCTAGGGTTATGGTTAGGCTTAGGGTTAGGCTTAGGGTACGGCTTAGGGTACGGGTTCGGGGAGGGCTTCGGGTACGGCGTAGGGTATGGGTTAGGGTTAGGGTTAGGGTTAGGGTTAGTGTTAGGGTTAGGGCTCGGTTTAGGGTATTGGTTAGGATTAGGGTACGTGTTAGGGTTAGGGTAGGGGTTCGGGTTAGGGTACGCGTTAGTGTTAGGGTAGTTTTTAAACCTATCTTACTCTCTAGATACCCCTTAGCACGTAAAGGAATATTATTTCGAGGTCCAGCAATGGAGAAGAGTTTAGACACTAGGATAAGATAAGGAACACACCCATTATAAAGAAATCACATTAGGATTCTCTTTTTAAGCTGTTCCTTAAAACACTAGTGCTTAGGAAATCTATTGGAGGCAGAAGCAGTCAAGGGTAGCCTAGGGTTAGGGTTAGGCTTGGGGTTAGGCTTAGGGTACGGGTTCGGGGAGGGGTTCTGGTACGGCGTAGGGTATGGGTTAGGGTTAGGGTGAGGGTTAGTGTTAGGGTTAGGGCTCCGTTTAGGGTACGGTTTAGGATTAAGTTACGTGTTAGGGTTAGGGTAGGGGTTAGGGTTAGTTTACGCATTAGGGTTAGGGTAGTTATTAAACCTATCCCACTCTCTAGATACCCCTTAGCACGTAAAGTAATATTATTTGCGGGTCCAGCCATGGAGAAGAGTTTAGACACTAGGATAAGGTAAGGAACACACCCATTTTAAAGAAATCACATTAGGATTCACTTTTTAAGCTGATCCTTAAAACACTAGTGCTTAGGAATTCTATTGGAGGCAGAAGCAGTCAAGGGTAGCCTAGGGTTATGGTTAGGCTTAGGGTTAGGCTTAGGGTACGGCTTAGGGTACGGGTTCGGGGAGGGCTTTGGGTACGGCGTAGGGTATGGGTTAGGGTTAGGGTTAGGGTTAGTGTTAGGGTTAGGGCTCGGTTTAGGGTATTGGTTAGGATTAGGGTACGTGTAAGGGTTAGGGTAGGGGTTCGGGTTAGGGTACGCGTTAGTGTTAGGGTAGTTTTTAAACCTATCTTACTCTCTAGATTACCCTTAGGACGTAAAGGAATATTATTTCGAGGTCCAGCCATGGAGAAGAGTTTAGACACTAGGATAAGATATGGAACACACCCATTATAAAGAAATCACATTAGGATTCTCTTTTTAAGCTGTTCCTTAAAACACTAGTGCTTAGGAAATCTATTGGAGGCAGAAGCAGTCAAGGGTAGCCTAGGGTTAAGGTTAGGCTTAGGGTTAGGCTTAGGGTACGGCTTAGGGTACGGGTTCGGGGAGGGCTTCGGGTACGGCGTAGGGTATGGGTTAGGGTTAGGGTTAGGGTTAGTGTTAGGGTTAGGGCTAGGTTTAGGGTATTGGTTAGGATTAGGGTACGTGTTAGGGTTAGGGTAGGGGTTCGGGTTAGGGTACGCGTTAGTGTTAGGGTAGTTTTTAAACCTATCCCACTCTCTAGATACCCCTTAGCACGTAAAGGAATATTATTTCGAGGTCCAGCCATGGAGAAGAGTTTAGACACTAGGATAAGATAAGGAACACACCCATTATAAAGAAATCACATTAGGATTCTCTTTTTAAGCTGTTCCTTAAAACACTAGTGCTTAGGAAATCTATTGGAGGCAGAAGCAGTCAAGAGTAGCCTAGGGTTAGGGTTAGGCTTAGGGTACGGCTTAGGGAACGGGTTCGAGGAGGGCTTCGGGTACGGCGTAGGGTATGGGTTAGGGTTAGTGTTAGGGTTAGTGTTAGGGTTAGGGCTCCGTTTACGGTACGGGTTAGGATTAGGTTACGTGTTAGGGTTAGGGGAGGGGTTAGGGTTAGGGTACGCATTAGTGTTAGGGTAGTTTTTAAACCTATCCCACTCTCTAGATACCCCTTAGCACGTAAAGGAATACTATTTGGAGGTCCAGCCATGGAGAACAGTTTAGACACTAGGATAAGATAAGGAACACACCCATTATAAAGAAATCACATTAGGATTCTCTTTTTAAGCTGTTCCTTAAAACACTAGTGCTTAGGAAATCTATTGGAAGCAGAAGCAGTCAAGGGTAGCCTAGGGTTAGGGTTAGGCTTAGGGTACGGCTTAGGGTACGGCTTAGGGTACGGGTTCGGGGAGGGCTTCGGGTACGGCGTAGGGTATGGGTTAGGGTTAGTGTTAGGGTTAGTGTTAGGGTTAGGGCTCCGTTTAGGGTACGGGTTAGGATTAGGTTACGTGTTAGGGTTAGGGTAGGGGTTAGGGTTAGGGTACGCATTAGTGTTAGGGTAGTTATTAAACCTATCCCACTCTCTAGATACCCCTTAGCACGTAAAGGAATACTATTTGGAGGTCCAGCCATGGAGAAGAGTTTAGACACTAGGATAAGATAAGGAACACACCCATTATAAAGAAATCACATTAGGATTCTCTTTTTAAGCTGTTCCTTAAAACACTAGTGCTTAGGAAATCTATTGGAGGCAGAAGCAGTCAAGGATAGCCTAGGGTTAGGGTTAGGCTTAGGGTACGGCTTAGGGTACGGCTTAGGGTACGGGTTCGGTGAGGGCTTCGGGTACTGCGTAGGGTATCGGTTAGGTTTAGGGTTAGGGTTAGTGTTAGGGTTAGGGCTCGGTTTAGGGTATTTGTTAGGATTAGGGTACGTGTTAGGGTTAGGGTAGGGGTTCGGGTTAGGGTACGCGTTAGTGTTAGGGTAGTTTTTAAACCTATCCCACTCTCTAGATACCCCTTAGCACGTAAAGGAATATTATTTCGAGGTCCAGCCATGGACAAGAGTTTAGACACTAGGATAAGATAAGGAGCACACCCATTATAAAGAAATCACATTAGGATTCTCTTTTTAAGCTGTTCCTTAAAACACTAGTACTTAGGAAATCTATTGGTGGCAGAAGCAGTCAAGGGTAGCCTAGGGTTAGGGTTAGGCTTAGGGTACGGCTTAGGGTACGGCTTAGGGTACGGGTTCGGGGAGGGCTTCGGGTACTGCGTAGGGTATCGGTTAGGGTTAGGGTTAGGGTTAGTGTTAGGGTTAGGGCTCGGTTTAGGGTATTGGTTAGGATTGGGTACGTGTTAGGGTTAGGGTAGGGGTTCGGGTTAGGGTACGCGTTAGTGTTAGGGTAGTTTTTAAACCTATCCCACTCTCTAGATACCCCTTAGCACGTAAAGGAATATTATTTCGAGGTCCAGCCATGGAGAAGAGTTTAGACACTAGGATAAGATAAGGAACACACCCATTATAAAGAAATCACATTAGAATTCTCTTTTTAAGCTGTTCCTTAAAACACTAGTGCTTAGGAAATCTATTGGAGGCAGAAGCAGTCAAGAGTAGCCTAGGGTTAGGGTTAGGCTTAGGGTACGGCTTAGGGTACGGCTTAGGGTACGGGTTCGGGGAGGGCTTCGGGTACGGCGTAGGGTATGGGTTAGGGTTAGTGTTAGGGTTAGTGTTAGGGTTAGGGCTCCGTTTAGGGTACGGGTTAGGATTAGGTTACGTGTTAGGGTTAGGGGAGGGGTTAGGGTTAGGGTACGCATTAGTGTTAGGGTAGTTATTAAACCTATCCCACTCTCTAGATACCCCTTAGCACGTAAAGGAATACTATTTGGAGGTCCAGCCATGGAGAAGAGTTTAGACACTAGGATAAGATAAGGAACACACCTATTATAAAGAAATCACATTAGGATTCTCTTTTTAAGCTGCTCTTTAAAACACTAGTGCTTAGGAAATCTATTGGAGGCAGAAGCAGTCAAGGGTAGCCTAGGGTTAGGGTTAGGCTTGGGGTTAGGCTTAGGGTACGGGTTCGGGGAGGGGTTCTGGTACGGCGTAGGGTATGGGTTAGGGTTAGGGTTAGGGTTAGTGTTAGGGTTAGGGCTCCGTTTAGGGTACGGGTTAGGATTAGGTTACGTGTTAGGGTTAGGGTAGGGGTTAGGGTTAGTTTACGCATTAGGGTTAGGGTAGTTATTAAACCTATCCCACTCTCTAGATACCCCTTAGCACGTAAAGGAATATTATTTGGGGGTCAAGCCATGGAGAAGAGTTTAGACACTAGGATAAGATAAGGAACACACCCATTTTAAAGAAATCACATTAGGATTCACTTTTTAAGCTGTTCCTTAAAACACTAGTGCTTAGGAATTCTATTGGAGGCAGAAGCAGTCAAGGGTAGCCTAGGGTTATGGTTAGGCTTAGGGTTAGGCTTAGGGTACGGCTTAGGGTACGGGTTCGGGGAGGGCTTCGGGTACGGCGTAGGGTATGGGTTAGGGTTAGGGTTAGGGTTAGGGTTAGTGTTAGGGTTAGGGCTCGGTTTAGGGTATTGGTTAGGATTAGGGTACGTGTTAGGGTTAGGGTAGGGGTTCGGGTTAGGGTACGCGTTAGTGTTAGGATAGTTTTTAAACCTATCTTACTCTCTAGATACCCCTTAGCACGTAAAGGAATATTATTTCGAGGTCCAGCAATGGAGAAGAGTTTAGACACTAGGATAAGATAAGGAACACACCCATTATAAAGAAATCACATTAGGATTCTCTTTTTAAGCTGTTCCTTAAAACACTAGTGCTTAGGAAATCTATTGGAGGCAGAAGCAGTCAAGGGTAGCCTAGGGTTAGGGTTAGGCTTGGGGTTAGGCTTAGGGTACGGGTTCGGGGAGGGGTTCTGGTACGGCGTAGGGTATGGGTTAGGGTTAGGGTGAGGGTTAGTGTTAGGGTTAGGGCTCCGTTTAGGGTACGGTTTAGGATTAAGTTACGTGTTAGGGTTAGGGTAGGGGTTAGGGTTAGTTTACGCATTAGGGTTAGGGTAGTTATTAAACCTATCCCACTCTCTAGATACCCCTTAGCACGTAAAGTAATATTATTTGCGGGTCCAGCCATGGAGAAGAGTTTAGACACTAGGAGAAGATAAGGAACACACCCATTTTAAAGAAATCACATTAGGATTCACTTTTTAAGCTGATCCTTAAAACACTAGTGCTTAGGAATTCTATTGGAGGCAGAAGCAGTCAAGGGTAGCCTAGGGTTATGGTTAGGCTTAGGGTTAGGCTTAGGGTACGGCTTAGGGTACGGGTTCGGGGAGGGCTTTGGGTACGGCGTAGGGTATGGGTTAGGGTTAGGGTTAGGGTTAGTGTTAGGGTTAGGGCTCGGTTTAGGGTATTGGTTAGGATTAGGGTACGTGTAAGGGTTAGGGTAGGGGTTCGGGTTAGGGTACGCGTTAGTGTTAGGGTAGTTTTTAAACCTATCTTACTCTCTAGATTACCCTTAGGACGTAAAGGAATATTATTTCGAGGTCCAGCCATGGAGAAGAGTTTAGACACTAGGATAAGATATGGAACACACCCATTATAAAGAAATCACATTAGGATTCTCTTTTTAAGCTGTTCCTTAAAACACTAGTGCTTAGGAAATCTATTGGAGGCAGAAGCAGTCAAGGGTAGCCTAGGGTTAAGGTTAGGCTTAGGGTTAGGCTTAGGGTACGGCTTAGGGTACGGGTTCGGGGAGGGCTTCGGGTACGGCGTAGGGTATGGGTTAGGGTTAGGGTTAGTGTTAGTGTTAGGGTTAGGGCTCCGTTTAGGGTACGGGTTAGGATTAGGTTACGTGTTAGGGTTAGGGTAGGGGTTAGGGTTAGTTTACGCATTAGGGTTAGGGTAGTTATTAAACCTATCCCACTCTCTAGATACCCCTTAGCACGTAAAGGAATATTATTTGGGGGTCAAGCCATGGAGAAGAGTTTAGACACTAGGATAAGATAAGGAACACACCCTTTTTAAAGAAATCACATTAGGATTGACTTTTTAAGCTGTTCCTTAAAACACTAGTGCTTAGGAATTCTATTGGAGGCAGAAGCAGTCAAGGGTAGCCTAGGGTTATGGTTAGGCTTAGGGTTAGGCTTAGGGTACGGCTTAGGGTACGGGTTCGGGGAGGGCTTCGGGTACGGCGTAGGGTATGGGTTAGGGTTAGGGTTAGGGTTAGGGTTAGTGTTAGGGTTAGGGCTCGGTTTAGGGTATTGGTTAGGATTAGGGTACGTGTTAGGGTTAGGGTAGGGGTTCGGGTTAGGGTACGCGTTAGTGTTAGGGTAGTTTTTAAACCTATCCCACTCTCTAGATACCCCTTAGCACGTAAAGGAATATTATTTCGAGGTCCAGCCATGGAGAAGAGTTTAGACACTAGGATAAGATAAGGAACACACCCATTATAAAGAAATCACATTAGGATTCTCTTTTTAAGCTGTTCCTTAAAACACTAGTGCTTAGGAAATCTATTGGAGGCAGAAGCAGTCAAGAGTAGCCTAGGGTTAGGGTTAGGCTTAGGGTACGGCTTAGGGTACGGTTTCGGGGAGGGCTTCGGGTACGGCGTAGGGTATGGGTTAGGGTTAGTGTTAGGGTTAGTGTTAGGGTTAGGGCTCCGTTTAGGGTACGGATTAGGATTAGGTTACGTGTTAGGGTTAGGGGAGGGGTTAGGGTTAGGGTACGCATTAGTGTTAGGGTAGTTTTTAAACCTATCCCACTCTCTAGATACCCCTTAGCACGTAAAGGAATACTATTTGGAGGTCCAGCCATGGAGAAGAGTTTAAACACTAGGATAAGATAAGGAACACACCCATTATAAAGAAATCACATTAGGATTCTCTTTTTAAGCTGTTCCTTAAAACACTAGTGCTTAGGAAATCTATTGGAGGCAGAAGCAGTCAAGGGTAGCCTAGGGTTAGGGTTAGGCTTAGGGTACGGCTTAGGGTACGGCTTAGGGTACAGGTTCAGGGAGGGCTTCGTGTACGGCGTAGAGTATGGGTTAGGGTTAGGGTTAGGGTTAGTTTTAGGGTTAGGGCTCGGTTTAGGTTATTGGTTAGTATTAGGGTACGTGTTAGGGTTATGGTAGGGGTTAGGGTTAGGGTACGCGTTAGTGTTAGGGTAGTTATTAAACCTATCCCACTCTCTAGATACCCCTTAGCACGTAAAGGAATACTATTTGGAGGTCCATCCATGGAGAAGAGTTTAGACACTAGGATAAGATATGGAACACACCCATTATAAAGAAATCACATTAGGATTCTCTTTTTAAGCTGTTCCTTATAACACTAGTGCTTAGGAAATCTATTGGAGGCAGAAGCAGTCAAGGGTAGCCTAGGGTTAGGGTTAGGCTTAGGGTACGACTTAGGGTACGGCATAGGGTACGGGTTCGGTGAGGGCTTCGGGTACTGCGTAGGGTATCGGTTAGGGTTAGGGTTAGGGTTAGTGTTAGGGTTAGGGCTCGGTTTAGGGTATTGGTTAGGATTAGGGTACGTGTTAGGGTTAGGGTAGGGGTTCGGGTTAGGGTACGCGTTAGTGTTAGGGTAGTTTTTAAACCTATCCCACTCTCTAGATACCCCTTAGCACGTAAAGGAATATTATTTCGAGGTCCAGCCATGGAGAAGAGTTTAGACACTAGGATAAGATAAGGAACACACCCATTATAAAGAAATCACATTAGGATTCTCTTTTTAAGCTGTTCCTTAAAACACTAGTGCTTAGGAAATCTATTGGAGGCAGAAGCAGTCAAGGGTAGCCTAGGGTTAGGGTTAGGCTTAGGGTACGGCTTAGGGTACGGCTTAGGGTACAGGTTCAGGGAGGGCTTCGGGTACGGCGTAGAGTATGGGTTAGGGTTAGGGTTAGGGTTAGAGTTAGGGTTAGGGCTCGGTTTAGGTTATTGGTTAGGATAAGGGTACGTGTTAGGGTTAGGGTAGGGGTTCGGGTTAGGGTACGCGTTAGTGTTAGGTTAGTTTTTAAACCTATCTTACTCTCTAGATACCCCTTAGCACGTAAAGGAATATTATTTCGAGGTCCAGCCATGGAGAAGAGTTTAGACACTAGGATAAGATAAGGAACACACCCATTATAAAGAAATCACATTAGGATTCTCTTTTTAAGCTGTTCCTTAAAACACTAGTGCTTAGGAAATCTATTGGAGGCAGAAGCAGTCAAGGGTAGCCTAGGGTTAGGGTTAGGCTTAGGGTACCGCTTAGGGTACGGCTTAGGGTACAGGTTCAGGGAGGGCTTCGGGTACGGCGTAGAGTATGGGTTACGGTTAGGGTTAGGGTTAGTGTTAGGGTTAGGGCTCGGTTTTGGTTATTGGTTAGGATTAGGGTACGTTTTAGGGTTAGGGTAGGGGTTAGGGTTAGGGTACGCGTTAGTGTTAGGGTAGTTATTAAACCTATCCCACTCTCTAGATACCCCTTAGCACGTAAAGGAATACTATTTGGAGGTCCATCCATGGAGAAGAGTTTAGACACTAGGATAAGACAAGGAACACACCCATTATAAAGAAATCACATTAGGATTCTCTTTTTAAGCTGTTCCTTAAAACACTAGTGCTTAGGAAATCTATTGGAGGCAGAAGCAGTCAAGGGTAGCCTAGGGTTAGGGTTAGGCTTAGGGTTAGGCTTAGGGTACGGCTTAGGGTACGTGTTCGGGGAGGGCTTCGGGTACGGCGTAGGGTATGGGTTAGGGTTAGGGTTAGGGTTAGTGTTAGGGTTAGGGCTCGGTTTAGGGTATTGTTTAGGTTTAGGGTATGTGTTAGGGTTAGGGTAGGGGTTCGGGTTAGGGTACGCGTTAGTGTTAGCGTAGTTTTTAAACCTATCCCACTCTCTAGATAACCCTTAGCACGTAAAGGAATATTATTTCGAGGTCCAGCCATGGAGAAGAGTTTAGACACTAGGATAAGATAAGGAACACACCCATTATAAAGAAATCACATTAGGATTCTCTTTTTAAGCTGTTCCTTAAAACACTAGTGCTTAGGAAATCTATTGGAGGCAGAAGCAGTCAAGGGTAGCCTAGGGTTAGGGTTAGGCTTAGGGTTAGGCTTAGGGTAGGGCTTAGGGTACGGGTTCGGGGAGGGCTTCGGGTACGGCGTAGGGTATGGGTTACGGTTAGGGTTAGGGTTAGTGTTAGGGTTAGGGCTCGGTTTAGGGTATTGGTTAGGATTAGGGTACGTGTTAGGGTTAGGGTAGGGGTTCGGGTTAGGGTACGCGTTAGTGTTAGGGTAGTTTTTAAACTTATCTTACTCTCTAGATACCCCTTAGCACGTAAAGGAATATTATTTCGAGGTCCAGCCATGGAGAAGAGTTTAGACACTAGGATAAGATAAGGAACACACCCATTATAAAGAAATCACATTAGGATTCTCTTTTTAAGCTGTTCCTTAAAACACTAGTGCTTAGGAAATCTATTGGAGGCAGAAGCAGTCAAGGATAGCCTAGGGTTAGGTTTAGGCTTGAGGTTAGGCTTAGGGTACGGGTTCGGGGAGGGGTTCTGATATGGCGTAGGGTATGGGTTAGGGTTAGGGTTAGGGTTAGTGTTAGTGTTAGGGCTCCGTTTAGGGTACGGGTTAGGATTAGGTTACGTGTTAGGGTTAGGGTAGGGGTTAGGGTTAGTTTACGCATTAGGGTTAGGGTAGTTATTAAACCTATCCCACTCTCTAGATATCCCTTAGCACGTAAAGGAATATTATTTGGGGGTCCAGCCATGGAGAAGAGTTTAGACACTAGGATAAGATAAGGAACACACCCATTTTAAAGAAATCACATTAGGATTCACTTTTTAAGCTGTTCCTTAAAACACTAGTGCTTAGGAATTCTATTGGAGGCAGAAGCAGTCAAGGGTAGCCTAGGGTTATGGTTAGGCTTAGGGTTAGGCTTAGGGTACGGCTTAGGGTACGGGTTCGGGGAGGGCTTCGGGTACGGCGTAGGGTATGGGTTACGGTTAGGGTTAGGGTTAGTTTTAGGGTTAAGGCTCGGTTTAGGGTATTGGTTAGGATTAGGGTACGTGTTAGGGTTAAGGTAGGGGTTCGGGTTAGGGTACGCGTTAGTGTTAGGGTAGTTTTTAAACTTATCTTACTCTCTAGATACCCCTTAGCACGTAAAGGAATATTATTTCGAGGTCCAGCCATGGAGAAGAGTTTAGACACTAGGATAAGATAAGGAACACACCCATTATAAAGAAATCACATTAGGATTCTCTTTTTAAGCTGTTCCTTAAAACACTAGTGCTTAGGAATTCTATTGGAGGCAGAAGCAGTCAAGGGTAGCCTAGGGATAGGGTTAGGCTTAGGGTACGGCTTAGGGTACGGCTTAGGGTACGAGTTCGGGGAGGGCTTCGGGTACGGCGTAGGGTATGGGTTAGGGTTAGGGTTAGGGTTAGTGTTAGGGTTAGGGCTCCGTTTAGGGTACGGGTTAGGATTAGGTTACGTGTTAGGGTTAGGGTAGGGGTTAGGGTTAGGGTACGCATTAGGGTTAGGGTAGTTATTAAACCTATCCCACTCTCTAGATACCCCTTAGCACGTAAAGGAATATTATTTGGGGGTCCAGCCATGGAGAAGAGTTTAGACACTAGGATAAGATAAGGAACACACCCATTATAAAGAAATCACATTAGGATTCTCTTTTTAAGCTGTTCCTTAAAACACTAGTGCTTAGGAAATCTATTGGAGGCAGAAGCAGTCAAGGGTAGCTTAGGGTTAGGGTTAGGCTTAGGGTTAGGCTTAGCGTACGGCTTAGGGTACGGGTTCGGGGAGAGGTTCGTGTACGGCGGAGGGTATAGGTTAGGGTTAGGGTTTGGGTTAGTGTTAGGGTTAGGGCTCGGTTTAGGATATTTGTTAGGATTAGGGTGCGTGTTAGGGTTAGGGTAGGGGTTCGGGTTAGGGTACGCGTTAGTGTTAGGGTAGTTTTTAAACCTATCCCACTCTCTAGATACCCCTTAGCACGTAAAGGAATATTATTTCGAGGTCCAGCCATGGAGAAGAGTTTAGACACTAGGATAAGATAAGGAACACACCCATTATAAAGAAATCACATTAGGATTCTCTTTTTAAGCTGTTCCTTAAAACACTAGTGCTTAGGAAATCTATTGGAGGCAGAAGCAGTCAAGGGTAGCCTAGGGTTAGGGTTAGGCTTAGGGTACGGCTTAGGGTACGGCTTAGGGTACGGGTTCGGTGAGGGCTTCGGGTACGGCGTAGGGTATGGGTTAGGGTTAGGGTTAGGGTTAGTGTTAGGGTTAGGGCTCCGTTTAGGGTACGGGTTAGGATTAGGTTACGTGTTAGGGTTAGGGTAGGGGTTAGGGTTAGGGTACGCATTAGTGTTAGGGTAGTTATTAAACCTATCCCACTCTCTAGATACCCCTTAGCACGTAAAGGAATACTATTTGGAGGTCCAGCCATGGAGAAGAGTTTAGACACTAGGATAAGATAAGGAACACTCCCATTATAAAGAAATCACATTAGGATTCTCTTTTTAAGCTGTTCCTTAAAACACTAGTGCTTAGGAAATCTATTGGAGGCAGAAGCAGTCAAGGGTAGCCTAGAGTTAGGGTTAGGCTTAGGGTACGGCTTAGGGTACGGCATAGGGTACGGGTTCGGGGAGGGCTTCGGGTACGGCGTAGGGTATGGGTTAGGGTTAGTGTTAGGGTTAGTGTTAGGGTTAGGGCTCCGTTTAGGGTACGGGTTAGGATTAGGTTACGTGTTAGGGTTAGGGGAGGGGTTAGGGTTAGGGTACGCATTAGTGTTAGGGTAGTTATTAAACCTATCCCACTCTCTAGATACCCCTTAGCACGTAAAGGAATACTATTTGGAGGTCCAGCCATGGAGAAGAGTTTAGACACTAGGATAAGATAAGGAACACACCTATTATAAAGAAATCACATTAGGATTCTCTTTTTAAGCTGTTCCTTAAAACACTAGTGCTTAGGAAATCTATTGGAGGCAGAAGCAGTCAAGGGTAGCCTAGGGTTAGGGTTAGGCTTGGGGTTAGGCTTAGGGTACGGGTTCGGGGAGGGGTTCTGGTACGGCGTAGGGTATGGGTTAGGGTTAGGGTTAGGGTTAGTGTTAGGGTTAGGGCTCCGTTTAGGGTACGGTTTAGGATTAGGGTACGTGTTAGGGTTAGGGTAGGGGTTAGGATTAGGGTACGCATTAGGGTTAGGGTAGTTATTAAACCTATCCCACTCTCTAGATACCCCTTAGCACGTAAAGGAATATTATTTGGGGGTCCAGCCATGGAGAAGAGTTTAGACACTAGGATAAGATAAGGAACACACCCATTATAAAGAAATCACATTAGGATTCTCTTTTTAAGCTGTTCCTTAAAACACTAGTGCCTAGGAAAACTATTGGAGGCAGAAGCAGTCAAGGGTAGCCTAGGGTTAGGGTTAGGCTTAGGGTTAGGCTTAGGGTACGGCTTAGGGTACGGGTTCGGGTAGGGGTTCGGGTACGGCGTAGGGTATGGGTTAGGGTTAGGGTTAGGGTTAGTGTTAGGGTTAGGGCTCAGTTTAGGATACGTGTTAGGATTAGGGTACATGTTAGGATTAGGGTAGGGGTTAGGGTTAGGGTACGCGTTAGGGTTAGGGTAGTTATTAAACTTATCCCACTCTCTAGATACACCTTAGCACGTAAAGGAATATTATTTGGGGGTCCAGCCATGGAGAAGAGTTTTGACACTAGGATAAGATAAGGAACACACCCATTATAAAGAAATCACATTAGGATTCTCTTTTTAAGCTGTTCCTTAAAACACTAGTGCTTAGGAAATCTATTGGAGGCAGAAGCAGTCAACGGTAGCCTAGGGTTAGGGTTAGGCCTAGGGTACGGCTTAGGGTACGGCTTAGGGTACGGGTTCGGTGAGGGCTTCGGGTATTGCGTAGGGTATCGGTTAGGGTTAGGGTTAGGGTTAGTGTTAGGGTTAGGGCTCGGTTTAGGGTATTTGTTAGGATTAGGGTACGTGTTAGGGTTAGGGTAGGGGTTCGGGTTAGGGTACGCGTTAGTGTTAGGGTAGTTTTTAAACCTATCCCACTCTCTAGATACCCCTTAGCACGTAAAGGAATATTATTTGGAGGTCCAGCCATGGACAAGAGTTTAGACACTAGGATAAGATAAGGAACACACCCATTATAAAGAAATCACATTAGGATTCTCTTTTTAAGCTGTTCCTTAAAACACTAGTGCTTAGGAAATCTATTGGAGGCAGAAGCAGTCAAGGGTAGCCTAGGGTTAGGGTTAGGCTTAGGGTTAGGCTTAGGGTACGGCTTAGGGTACGGGTTCGGGGAGGGCTTCGGGTACTGCGTAGGGTATCGGTTAGGGTTAGGGTTAGCGTTAGTGTTAGGGTTAGGGCTCGGTTTAGGGTATTTGTTAGGATTAGGGTGCGTGTTAGGGTTAGGGTAGGGGTTCGGGTTAGGGTACGCGTTAGTGTTAGGGTAGTTTTTAAACCTATCCCACTCTCTAGATACCCCTTAGCACGTAAAGGAATATTATTTCGAGGTCCAGCCATGGAGAAAAGTTTAGACACTAGGATAAGATAAGGAACACACCCTTTTTAAAGAAATCACATTAGGATTCTCTTTTTAAGCTGTTCCTTAAAACACTAGTGCTTAGGAATTCTATTGGAGGCAGAAGCAGTCAAGGGTAGCCTAGGGTTAGGGTTAGGCTTAGGGTTAGGCTTAGGGTACGGCTTAGGGTACGGGTTCGGGTAGGGGTTCGGGTACGGCGTAGGGTATGGGTTAGGGTTAGGGTTAGGGTTAGTGTTAGGGTTAGGGCTCAGTTTAGGATACGTGTTAGGATTAGGGTACATGTTAGGATTAGGGTAGGGGTTAGGGTTAGGGTACGCGTTAGGGTTAGGGTAGTTATTAAACTTATCCCACTCTCTAGATACACCTTAGCACGTAAAGGAATATTATTTGGGGGTCCAGCCATGGAGAAGAGTTTTGACACTAGGATAAGATAAGGAACACACCCATTATAAAGAAATCACATTAGGATTCTCTTTTTAAGCTGTTCCTTAAAACACTAGTGCTTAGGAAATCTATTGGAGGCAGAAGCAGTCAACGGTAGCCTAGGGTTAGGGTTAGGCCTAGGGTACGGCTTAGGGTACGGCTTAGGGTACGGGTTCGGTGAGGGCTTCGGGTACTGCGTAGGGTATCGGTTAGGGTTAGGGTTAGGGTTAGTGTTAGGGTTAGGGCTCGGTTTAGGGTATTTGTTAGGATTAGGGTACGTGTTAGGGTTAGGGTAGGGGTTCGGGTTAGGGTACGCGTTAGTGTTAGGGTAGTTTTTAAACCTATCCCACTCTCTAGATACCCCTTAGCACGTAAAGGAATATTATTTGGAGGTCCAGCCATGGACAAGAGTTTAGACACTAGGATAAGATAAGGAACACACCCATTATAAAGAAATCACATTAGGATTCTCTTTTTAAGCTGTTCCTTAAAACACTAGTGCTTAGGAAATCTATTGGAGGCAGAAGCAGTCAAGGGTAGCCTAGGGTTAGGGTTAGGCTTAGGGTACGGCTTAGGGTACGGCTTAGGGTACGGGTTCGGTGAGGGCTTCGGGTACTGCGTAGGGTATCGGTTAGGGTTAGGGTTAGGGTTAGTGTTAGGGTTAGGGCTCGGTTTAGGGTATTTGTTAGGATTAGGGTGCGTGTTAGGGTTAGGGTAGGGGTTCGGGTTAGGGTACGCGTTAGTGTTAGGGTAGTTTTTAAACCTATCCCACTCTCTAGATACCCCTTAGCACGTAAAGGAATATTATTTCGAGGTCCAGCCATGGAGAAAAGTTTAGACACTAGGATAAGATAAGGAACACACCCATTATAAAGAAATCACATTAGGATTCTCTTTTTAAGCTGTTCCTTAAAACACTAGTGCTTAGGAAATCTATTGGAGGCAGAAGCAGTCAAGGGTAGCCTAGGGTTAGGGTTAGGCTTGGGGTTAGGCTTAGGGTACGGGTTCGGGGAGGGGTTCTGGTACGGCGTAGGGTATGGGTTAGGGTTAGGGTTAGGGTTAGTGTTAGGGTTAGGGCTCCGTTTAGGGTACGGGTTAGGATTAAGTTACGTGTTAGGGTTAGGGTAGGGGTTAGGGTTAGTTTACGCATTAGGGTTAGGGTAGTTATTAAACCTATCCCACTCTCTAGATACCCCTTAGCACGTAAAGGAATATTATTTGGGGGTCCAGCCATGGAGAAGAGTTTAGACACTAGGATAAGATAAGGAACACACCCTTTTTAAAGAAATCACATTAGGATTCACTTTTTAAGCTGTTCCTTAATACACTAGTGCTTAGGAATTCTATTGGAGGCAGAAGCAGTCAAGGGTAGCCTAGGGTTATGGTTAGGCTTAGGGTTAGGCTTAGGGTACGGCTTAGGGTACGGGTTCGGGGAGGGCTTTGGGTACGGCGTAGGGTATGGGTTAGGGTTAGGGTTAGGGTTAGTGTTAGGGTTAGGGCTCGGTTTAGGGTATTGGTTAGGATTAGGGTACGTGTAAGGGTTAGGGTAGGGGTTCGGGTTAGGGTACGCGTTAGTGTTAGGGTAGTTTTTAAACCTATCTTACTCTCTAGATTACCCTTAGGACGTAAAGGAATATTATTTCGAGGTCCAGCCATGGAGAAGAGTTTAGACACTAGGATAAGATATGGAACACACCCATTATAAAGAAATCACATTAGGATTCTCTTTTTAAGCTGTTCCTTAAAACACTAGTGCTTAGGAAATCTATTGGAGGCAGAAGCAGTCAAAAGTAGCCTAGGGTTAGGGTTAGGCTTAGGGTACGGCTTAGGGAACGGGTTCGGGGAGGGCTTCGGGTACGGCGTAGGGTATGGGTTAGGGTTAGTGTTAGGGTTAGTGTTAGGGTTAGGGCTCCGTTTAGGGTACGGGTTAGGATTAGGTTACGTGTTAGGGTTAGGGGAGGGGTTAGGGTTAGGGTACGCATTAGTGTTAGGGTAGTTTTTAAACCTATCCCACTCTCTAGATACCCCTTAGCACGTAAAGGAATACTATTTGGAGGTCCAGCCATGGAGAAGAGTTTAGACACTAGGATAAGATAAGGAACACACCCATTATAAAGAAATCACATTAGGATTCTCTTTTTAAGCTGTTCCTTAAAACACTAGTGCTTAGGAAATCTATTGGAGGCAGAAGCAGTCAAGGGTAGCCTAGGGTTAGGGTTAGGCTTAGGGTACGGCTTAGGGTACGGCTTAGGGTACGGGTTCGGGGAGGGCTTCGGGTACGGCGTAGGGTATGGGTTAGGGTTAGTGTTAGGGTTAGTGTTAGGGTTAGGGCTCCGTTTAGGGTACGGGTTAGGATTAGGTTACGTGTTAGGGTTAGGGTAGGGGTTAGGGTTAGGGTACGCATTAGTGTTAGGGTAGTTATTAAACCTATCCCACTCTCTAGATACCCCTTAGCACGTAAAGGAATACTATTTGGAGGTCCAGCCATGGAGAAGAGTTTAGACACTAGGATAAGATAAGGAACACACCTATTATAAAGAAATCACATTAGGATTCTCTTTTTAAGCTGTTCTTTAAAACACTAGTGCTTAGGAAATCTATTGGAGGCAGAAGCAGTCAAGGGTAGCCTAGGGTTAGGGTTAGGCTTGGGGTTAGGCTTAGGGTACGGGTTCGGGGAGGGGTTCTGGTACGGCGTAGGGTATGGGTTAGGGTTAGGGTTAGGGTTAGTGTTAGGGTTAGGGCTCCGTTTAGGGTACGGGTTAGGATTAGGTTACGTGTTAGGGTTAGGGTAGGGGTTAGGGTTAGTTTACGCATTAGGGTTAGGGTAGTTATTAAACCTATCCCACTCTCTAGATACCCCTTAGCACGTAAAGGATTATTATTTGGGGGTCAAGCCATGGAGAAGAGTTTAGACACTAGGATAAGATAAGGAACACACCCTTTTTAAAGAAATCACATTAGGATTCACTTTTTAAGCTGTTCCTTAAAACACTAGTGCTTAGGAATTCTATTGGAGGCAGAAGCAGTCAAGGGTAGCCTAGGGTTATGGTTAGGCTTAGGGTTAGGCTTAGGGTACGGCTTAGGGTACGGGTTCGGGGAGGGCTTCGGGTACGGCGTAGGGTATGGGTTAGGGTTAGGGTTAGGGTTAGGGTTAGTGTTAGGGTTAGGGCTCGGTTTAGGGTATTGGTTAGGATTAGGGTACGTGTTAGGGTTAGGGTAGGGGTTCGGGTTAGGGTACGCGTTAGTGTTAGGGTAGTTTTTAAACCTATCTCACTCTCTAGATACCCCTTAGCACGTAAAGGAATATTATTTCGAGGTCCAGCCATGGAGAAGAGTTTAGACACTAGGATAAGATAAGGAACACACCCATTATAAAGAAATCACATTAGGATTCTCTTTTTAAGCTGTTCCTTAAAACACTAGTGCTTAGGAAATCTATTGGAGGCAGAAGCAGTCAAGTGTAGCCTAGGGTTAGGGTTAGGCTTAGGGTACGGCTTAGGGTACGGCTTAGGGTACAGGTTCAGGGAGCGCTTCGGGTACGGCGTAGAGTATGGGTTAGGGTTAAGGTTAGGGTTAGAGTTAGGGTTAGGGCTCGGTTTAGGTTATTGGTTAGGATAAGGGTACGTGTTAGGGTTAGGGTAGGGGTTCGGGTTAGGGTACGCGTTAGTGTTAGGTTAGTTTTTAAACCTATCTTACTCTCTAGATACCCCTTAGCACGTAAAGGAATATTATTTCGAGGTCCAGCCATGGAGAAGAGTTTAGACACTAGGATAAGATAAGGAACACACCCATTATAAAGAAATCACATTAGGATTCTCTTTTTAAGCTGTTCCTTAAAACACTAGTGCTTAGGAAATCTATTGGAGGCAGAAGCAGTCAAGGGTAGCCTAGGGTTAGGGTTAGGCTTAGGGTACCGCTTAGGGTACGGCTTAGGGTACAGGTTCAGGGAGGGCTTCGGGTACGGCGTAGAGTATGGGTTACGGTTAGGGTTAGGGTTAGTGTTAGGGTTAGGGCTCGGTTTTGGTTATTGGTTAGGATTAGGGTACGTTTTAGGGTTAGGGTAGGGGTTAGGGTTAGGGTACGCGTTAGTGTTAGGGTAGTTATTAAACCTATCCCACTCTCTAGATACCCCTTAGCACGTAAAGGAATACTATTTGGAGGTCCATCCATGGAGAAGAGTTTAGACACTAGGATAAGACAAGGAACACACCCATTATAAAGAAATCACATTAGGATTCTCTTTTTAAGCTGTTCCTTAAAACACTAGTGCTTAGGAAATCTATTGGAGGCAGAAGCAGTCAAGGGTAGCCTAGGGTTAGGGTTAGGCTTAGGGTTAGGCTTAGGGTACGGCTTAGGGTACGGGTTCGGGGAGGGCTTCGGGTACGGCGTAGGGTATGGGTTAGGGTTAGGGTTAGGGTTAGTGTTAGGGTTAGGGCTCGGTTTAGGGTATTGTTTAGGTTTAGGGTATGTGTTAGGGTTAGGGTAGGGGTTCGGGTTAGGTTACGCGTTAGTGTTAGGGTAGTTTTTAAACCTATCCCACTCTCTAGATAACCCTTAGCACGTAAAGGAATATTATTTCGAGGTCCAGCCATGGAGAAGAGTTTAGACACTAGGATAAGATAAGGAACACACCCATTATAAAGAAATCACATTAGGATTCTCTTTTTAAGCTGTTCCTTAAAACACTAGTGCTTAGGAAATCTATTGGAGGCAGAAGCAGTCAAGGGTAGCCTAGGGTTAGGGTTAGGCTTAGGGTACGGCTTAGGGTACGGGTTCGGGGAGGGCTTCGGGTACGGCGTAGGGTATGGGTTACGGTTAGGGTTAGGGTTAGTGTTAGGGTTAGGGCTCGGTTTAGGGTATTGGTTAGGATTAGGGTACGTGTTAGGGTTAGGGTAGGGGTTCGGGTTAAGGTACGCGTTAGTGTTAGGGTAGTTTTTAAACTTATCTTACTCTCTAGATACCCCTTAGCACGTAAAGGAATATTATTTCGAGGTCCAGCCATGGAGAAGAGTTTAGACACTAGGATAAGATAAGGAACACACCCATTATAAAGAAATCACATTAGGATTCTCTTTTTAAGCTGTTCCTTAAAACACTAGTGCTTAGGAAATCTATTGGAGGCAGAAGCAGTCAAGGATAGCCTAGGGTTAGGGTTAGGCTTGAGGTTAGGCTTAGGGTACGGGTTCGGGGAGGGGTTCTGGTATGGCGTAGGGTATGGGTTAGGGTTAGGGTTAGGGTTAGTGTTAGTGTTAGGGCTCCGTTTAGGGTACGGGTTAGGATTAGGTTACGTGTTAGGGTTAGGGTAGGGGTTAGGGTTAGTTTACGCATTAGGGTTAGGGTAGTTATTAAACCTATCCCACTCTCTAGATATCCCTTAGCACGTAAAGGAATATTATTTGGGGGTCCAGCCATGGAGAAGAGTTTAGACACTAGGATAAGATAAGGAACACACCCATTTTAAAGAAATCACATTAGGATTCACTTTTTAAGCTGTTCCTTAAAACACTAGTGCTTAGGAATTCTATTGGAGGCAGAAGCAGTCAAGGGTAGCCTAGGGTTATGGTTAGGCTTAGGGTTAGGCTTAGGGTACGGCTTAGGGTACGGCTTAGGGTACGGGTTCGGTGAGGGCTTCGGGTACTGCGTAGGGTATCGGTTAGGGTTAGGGTTAGGGTTAGTGTTAGGGTTAGGGCTCGGTTTAGGGTATTTGATAGGATTAGGGTGCGTGTTAGGGTTAGGGTAGGGGTTCGGGTTAGGGTACGCGTTAGTGTTAGGGTAGTTTTTAAACCTATCCCACTCTCTAGATACCCCTTAGCACGTAAAGGAATATTATTTCGAGGTCCAGCCATGGAGAAGAGTTTAGACACTAGGATAAGATAAGGAACACACCCATTATAAAGAAATCACATTAGGATTCTCTTTTTAAGCTGTTCCTTAAAACACTAGTGCTTAGGAAATCTATTGGAGGCAGAAGCAGTCAAGGGTAGCCTAGGGTTAGGGTTAGGCTTAGGGTACGGCTTAGGGTATGGCTTAGGTTACAGGTTCAGGGAGGGCTTCGGGTACGGCGTAGAGTATGGGTTAGGGTTAGGGTTAGGGTTAGTGTTAGGGTTAGGGCTCGGTTTTGGTTATTGGTTAGGATTAGGGTACGTGTTAGGGTTAGGGTAGGGGTTAGGGTTAGGGTACGCGTTAGTGTTAGGGTAGTTATTAAACCTATCCCACTCTCTAGATACCCCTTAGCACGTAAAGGAATACTATTTGGAGGTCCATCCATGGAGAAGAGTTTAGACACTAGGATAAGATAAGGAACACACCCATTATAAAGAAATCACATTAGGATTCTCTTTTTAAGCTGTTCCTTAAAACACTAGTGCTTAGGAAATCTATTGGAGGCAGAAGCAGTCAAGGGTAGCCTAGGGTTAGGGTTAGGCTTAGGGTTAGGCTTAGGGTACGGGATCGGGGAGGGCTTCGGGTACGGCGTAGTGTATGGGTTAGGGTTAGGGTTAGGGTTAGTGTTAGGGTTAGGGCTCGGTTTAGGATATTGGTTAGGTTTAGGGTACGTGTTAGGGTTAGGGTAGCGGTTCGGTTTAGGGTACGCGTTAGTGTTAGGGTAGTTTTTAAACCTATCCCACTCTCTAGATACCCCTTAGCACGTAAAGGAATATTATTTCGAGGTCCAGCCATGGAAAAGAGTTTAGACACTAGGATAAGATAAGGAACACACCCATTATAAAGAAATCACATTAGGATTCTCTTTTTAAGCTGTTCCTTAAAACACTAGTGCCTAGGAAAACTATTGGAGGCAGAAGCAGTCAAGGGTAGCCTAGGGTTAGGGTTAGGCTTAGGGTTAGGCTTAGGGTACGGCTTAGGGTACGGGTTCGGGGAGGGGTTCGGGTACGGCGTAGGGTATGGGTTAGGGTTAGGGTTAGGGTTAGTGTTAGGGTTAGGGCTCAGTTTAGGATACGGGTTAGGATTAGGGTACATGTTACGATTAGGCTAGGGGTTAGGGTTAGGGTACGCGTTAGGGTTAGGGTAGATATTAAACCTATCCCACTCTCTAGATACACCTTAGCACGTAAAGGAATATTATTTGGGGGTCCAGCCATGGAGAAGAGTTTTGACACTAGGATAAGATAAGGAACACACCCATTATAAAGAAATCACATTAGGATTCTCTTTTTAAGCTGTTCCTTAAAACACTAGTGCTTAGGAAATCTATTGGAGGCAGAAGCAGTCAAGGGTAGCCTAGGGTTAGGGTTAGGCTTAGGGTACGGCTTAGGGTACGGGTTCGGTGAGGGCTTCGGGTACGGCGTAGGGTATGGGTTAGGGTTAGTGTTAGGGTTAGTGTTAGGGTTAGGGCTCCGTTTAGGGTACGGGTTAGGATTAGGTTACGTGTTAGGGTTAGGGTAGGGGTTAGGTTTAGGGTACGCGTTAGTGTTAGGGTAGTTATTAAACCTATCCCACTCTTTAGATACCCCTTAGCACGTAAAGGAATACTATTTGGAGGTCCAGCCATGGAGAAGAGTTTAGACACTAGGATAAGATAAGGAACACACCTATTATAAAGAAATCACATTAGGATTCTCTTTTTAAGCTGTTCTTTAAAACACTAGTGCTTAGGAAATCTATTGGAGGCAGAAGCAGTCAAGGGTACCCTAGGGTTAGGGTTAGGCTTGGGGTTAGGCTTAGGGTACGGGTTCGGGGAGGGGTTCTGTTACGGCGTAGGGTATGGGTTAGGGTTAGGGTTAGGGTTAGTGTTAGGCTTAGGGCTCCGTTTAGGGTACGGGTTAGGATTAGGTTACGTGTTAGGGTTAGGGTAGGGGTTAGGGTTAGTTTACGCATTAGGGTTAGGGTAGTTATTAAACCTATCCCACTCTCTAGATACCCCTTAGCACGTAAAGGAATATTATTTGGGGGTCAAGCCATGGAGGAGAGTTTAGACACTAGGATAAGATAAGGAACACACCCATTTTAAAGAAATCACATTAGGATTCACTTTTTAAGCTGTTCCTTAAAACACTAGTGCTTAGGAATTCTATTGGAGGCAGAAGCAGTCAAGGGTAGCCTAGGATTATGGTTAGGCTTAGGGTTAGGCTTAGGGTACGGCTTAGGGTACGGGTTCGGGGAGGGCTTCGGGTACGGCGTAGGGTATGGGTTAGGGTTAGGGTTAGGGTTAAGGTTAGTGTTAGGGTTAGAGCTCGGATTAGGGTATTGGTTAGGATTAGGGTACGTGTTAGGGTTAGGGTAGGGGTTCGGGTAAGGGTACGCGTTAGTGTTAGGGTAGTTTTTAAACTTATCTTACTCTCTAGATACCCCTTAGCACGTAAAGGAATATTATTTCGAGGTCCAGCCATGGAGAAGAGTTTAGACACTAGGATAAGATAAGGAACACACCCATTATAAAGAAATCACATTAGGATTCTCTTTTTAAGCTGTTCCTTAAAACACTAGTGCTTAGGAAATCTATTGGAGGCAGAAGCAGTCAAGGGTAGCCTAGGGTTAGGGTTAGGCTTAGGGTACGGCTTAGGGTACGTCTTAGGGTACAGGTTCAGGGAGGGCTTCGGGTACGGCGTAGAGTATGGGTTAGGGTTAGGGTTAGGGTTAGTGTTAGGGTTAGGGCTCGGTTTAGGTTATTGGTTAGGATTAGGGTACGTGTTAGGGTTAGGGTTGGGGTTAGGGTTAGGGTACGCGTTAGTGTTAGGGTAGTTATTAAACCTATCCCACTCTCTAGATACCCCTTAGCACGTAAAGGAATACTATTTGGAGGTCCATCCATGGAGAAGAGTTTAGACACTAGGATAAGATAAGGAACACACCCATTATAAAGAAATCACATTAGGATTCTCTTTTTAAGCTGTTCCTTAAAACACTAGTGCTTAGGAAATCTATTGGAGGCAGAAGCAGTCAAGGGTAGCCTAGAGTTAGGGTTAGGCTTAGGGTACGGCTTAAGGTACGGCATAGGGTACGGGTTCGGGGAGGGCTTCGGGTACGGCGTAGGGTATGGGTTAGGGTTAGGGTTAGGGTTAGTGTTAGGGTTAGGGCTCCGTTTAGGGTACGGGTTAGGATTAAGTTACGTGTTAGGGTTAGGGTAGGGGTTAGGGTTAGGGTACGCATTAGGGTTAGGGTAGTTATTAAACCTATTCCACTCTCTAGATACCCCTTAGCACGTAAAGGAATATTATTTGGGGGTCAAGCCATGGAGAAGAGTTTAGGCCCTAGGATAAGATAAGGAACACACCCATTATAAAGAAATCACATTAGGATTCTCTTTTTAAGCTGTTCCTTAAAACACTAGTGCTTAGGAAATCTATTGGAGGAAGAAGCAGTCATGGGTAGCCTAGGGTTAGGGTTAGGCTTAGGGTTAGGCTTAGGGTACGGCTTAGGGTATGGGTTCGGTGAGGGCTTCGGGTACTGCGTAGGGTATCGGTTAGGGTTAGGGTTAGGGTTAGTGTTAGGGTTAGGGCTCGGTTTAGGGTACGGTTTAGGATTAGGGTACGTGTTAGGGTTAGGGTAGGGGTTAGGATTAGGGTACGCATTAGGGTTAGGGTAGTTATTAAACCTATCCCACTCTCTAGATACCCCTTAGCACGTAAAGGAATATTATTTGGGGGTCCAGCCATGGAGAAGAGTTTAGACACTAGGATAAGATAAGGAACACACCCATTATAAAGAAATCACATTAGGATTCTCTTTTTAAGCTGTTCCTTAAAACACTAGTGCCTAGGAAAACTATTGGAGGCAGAAGCAGTCAAGGGTAGCCTAGGGTTAGGGTTAGGCTTAGGGTTAGGCTTAGGGTACGGCTTAGGGTACGGGTTCGGGTAGGGGTTCGGGTACGGCGTAGGGTATGGGTTAGGGTTAGGGTTAGGGTTAGTGTTAGGGTTAGGGCTCAGTTTAGGATACGTGTTAGGATTAGGGTACATGTTAGGATTAGGGTAGGGGTTAGGGTTAGGGTACGCGTTAGGGTTAGGGTAGTTATTAAACTTATCCCACTCTCTAGATACACCTTAGCACGTAAAGGAATATTATTTGGGGGTCCAGCCATGGAGAAGAGTTTTGACACTAGGATAAGATAAGGAACACACCCATTATAAAGAAATCACATTAGGATTCTCTTTTTAAGCTGTTCCTTAAAACACTAGTGCTTAGGAAATCTATTGGAGGCAGAAGCAGTCAACGGTAGCCTAGGGTTAGGGTTAGGCTTAGGGTACGGCTTAGGGTACGGCTTAGGGTACGGGTTCGGTGAGGGCTTCGGGTACTGCGTAGGGTATCGGTTAGGGTTAGGGTTAGGGTTAGTGTTAGGGTTAGGGCTCGGTTTAGGGTATTTGTTAGGATTAGGGTACGTGTTAGGGTTAGGGTAGGGGTTCGGGTTAGGGTACGCGTTAGTGTTAGGGTAGTTTTTAAACCTATCCCACTCTCTAGATACCCCTTAGCACGTAAAGGAATATTATTTGGAGGTCCAGCCATGGACAAGAGTTTAGACACTAGGATAAGATAAGGAACACACCCATTATAAAGAAATCACATTAGGATTCTCTTTTTAAGCTGTTCCTTAAAACACTAGTGCTTAGGAAATCTATTGGAGGCAGAAGCAGTCAAGGGTAGCCTAGGGTTAGGGTTAGGCTTAGGGTACGGCTTAGGGTACGGCTTAGGGTACGGGTTCGGTGAGGGCTTCGGGTACTGCGTAGGGTATCGGTTAGGGTTAGGGTTAGGGTTAGTGTTAGGGTTAGGGCTCGGTTTAGGGTATTTGTTAGGATTAGGGTGCGTGTTAGGGTTAGGGTAGGGGTTCGGGTTAGGGTACGCGTTAGTGTTAGGGTAGTTTTTAAACCTATCCCACTCTCTAGATACCCCTTAGCACGTAAAGGAATATTATTTCGAGGTCCAGCCATGGAGAAGAGTTTAGACACTAGGATAAGATAAGGAACACACCCATTATAAAGAAATCACATTAGGATTCTCTTTTTAAGCTGTTCCTTAAAACACTAGTGCTTAGGAAATCTATTGGAGGCAGAAGCAGTCAAGGGTAGCCTAGGGTTAGGGTTAGGCTTGGGGTTAGGCTTAGGGTACGGGTTCGGGGAGGGGTTCTGGTACGGCGTAGGGTATGGGTTAGGGTTAGGGTTAGGGTTAGTGTTAGGGTTAGGGCTCCGTTTAGGGTACGGGTTAGGATTAAGTTACGTGTTAGGGTTAGGGTAGGGGTTAGGGTTAGTTTACGCATTAGGGTTAGGGTAGTTATTAAACCTATCCCACTCTCTAGATACCCCTTAGCACGTAAAGGAATATTATTTGGGGGTCCAGCCATGGAGAAGAGTTTAGACACTAGGATAAGATAAGGAACACACCCATTTTAAAGAAATCACATTAGGATTCACTTTTTAAGCTGTTCCTTAAAACACTAGTGCTTAGGAATTCTATTGGAGGCAGAAGCAGTCAAGGGTAGCCTAGGGTTATGGTTAGGCTTAGGGTTAGGCTTAGGGTACGGCTTAGGGTACGGGTTCGGGGAGGGCTTCGGGTACGGCGTAGGGTATGGGTTAGGGTTAGGGTTAGGGTTAGTGTTAGGGTTAGGGCTCGGTTTAGGGTACGGTTTAGGATTAGGGTACGTGTTAGGGTTAGGGTAGGGGTTAGGGTTAGGGTACCATTAGGGTTAGGGTAGTTATTAAACCTATCCCACTCTCTAGATACCCCTTAGCACGTAAAGGAATATTATTTGGGTGTCCAGCCATGGAGAAGAGTTTAGAAACTAGGATAAGATAAGGAACACACCCATTATAAAGAAATCACATTAGGATTCTCTTTTTAAGCTGTTCCTTAAAACACTAGTGCCTAGGAAAACTATTGGAGGCAGAAGCAGTCAAGGGTAGCCTAGGGTTAGGGTTAGGCTTAGGGTTAGGCTTAGGGTACGGCTTAGGGTACGGGTTCGGGGAGGGGTTCGGGTACGGCGTAGGGTATGGGTTAGGGTTAGGGTTAGGGTTAGTGTTAGAGTTAGGGCTCAGTTTAGGATACGGGTTAGGATTAGGGTACATGTTAGGATTAGGCTAGGGGTTAGGGTTAGGGTACGCGTTAGGGTTAGGGTAGATATTAAACCTATCCCACTCTCTAGATACACCTTAGCACGTAAAGGAATATTATTTGGGGGTCCAGCCATGGAGAAGAGTTTTGACACTAGGATAAGATAAGGAACACACCCATTATAAAGAAATCACATTAGGATTCTCTTTTTAAGCTGTTCCTTAAAACACTAGTGCTTAGGGAATCTATTGGAAGCAGAAGCAGTCAAGGGTAGCCTAGGGTTAGGGTTAGGCTTAGGGTACGGCTTAGTGTACGGGTTCGGTGAGGGCTTCGGGTACTGCGTAGGGTATCGGTTGGGGTTAGGGTTAGGGTTAGTGTTAGGGTTAGGGCTCGGTTTAGGTTATTTGTTAGGATTAGGGTACGTGTTAGGGTTAGGGTAGGGGTTCGGGTTAGGGTACGCGTTAGTGTTAGGGTAGTTTTTAAACCTATCCCACTCTCTAGATACCCCTTAGCACGTAAAGGAATATTATTTCGAGGTCCAGCCATGGAGAAGAGTTTAGACACTAGGATAATATAAGGAACACACCCATTATAAAGAAATCACATTAGGATTCTCTTTTTAAGCTGTTCCTTAAAACACTAGTGCTTAGGAAATCTATTGGAGGCAGAAGCAGTCAAGGGTAGCCTAGGGTTAGTGTTAGGCTTGGGGTTAGGCTTAGGGTACGGGTTCGGGGAGGGGTTCTGGTACGGCGTAGGGTATGGGTTAGGGTTAGGGTTAGGGTTAGTGTTAGGGTTAGGGCTCCGTTTAGGGTACGGGTTAGGATTACGTTACGTGTTAGGGTTAGGGTAGGGGTTAGGGTTAGTTTACGCATTAGGGTTAGGGTAGTTATTAAACCTATCCCACTCTCTAGATACCCCTTAGCACGTAAAGGAATATTATTTGGGGGTCCAGCCATGGAGAAGAGTTTAGACACTAGGATAAGATAAGGAACACACCCATTTTAAAGAAATCACATTAGGATTCACTTTTTAAGCTGTTCCTTAAAACACTAGTGCTTAGGAATTCTATTGGAGGCAGAAGCAGTCAAGGGTAGCCTAGGGTTATGGTTAGGCTTAGGGTTAGGCTTAGGGTACGGCTTAGGGTACGGGTTCGGGGAGGGCTTCGGGTACGGCGTAGGGTATGGGTTAGGGTTAGGGTTAGGGTTAGTGTTAGGGTTAGGGCTCGGTTTAGGGTATTGGTTAGGATTAGGGTACATGTTAGGGTTAGGGTAGGGGTTCGGGTTAGGGTACGCGTTAGTGTTAGGGTAGTTTTTAAACCTATCTTACTCTCTAGATACCCCTTAGCACGTAAAGGAATATTATTTCGAGGTCCAGCCATGGAGAAGAGTTTAGACACTAGGATAAGATAAGGAACACACCCATTATAAAGAAATCACATTAGGATTCTCTTTTTAAGCTGTTCCTTAAAACACTAGTGCTTAGGAAATCTATTGGAGGCAGAAGCAGTCAAGGGTAGCCTAGGGTTAAGGTTAGGCTTAGGGTTAGGCTTATGGTACGGCTTAGGGTACGGGTTCGGGGAGGGCTTCGGGTACGGCGTAGGGTATGGGTTAGGGTTAGGGTTAGGGTTAGTGTTAGGGTTAGGGCTCGGTTTAGGGTATTGGTTAGGATTAGGGTACGTGTTAGGGTTAGGGTAGGGGTTCGGGTTAGGGTACGCGTTAGTGTTAGGGTAGTTTTTAAACCTATCCCACTCTCTAGATACCCCTTAGCACGTAAAGGAATATTATTTCGAGGTCCAGCCATGGAGAAGAGTTTAGACACTAGGATAAGATAAGGAACACACCCATTATAAAGAAATGACATTAGGATTCTCTTTTTAAGCTGTTCCTTAAAACACTAGTGCTTAGGAAATCTATTGGAGGCAGAAGCAGTCAAGGGTAGCCTAGGGTTAGGGTTAGGCTTAGGGTACGGCTTAGGGTACGGCTTAGGGTACGGGTTCGGGGAGGGCTTCGGGTACGTCGTAGGGTATGGGTTAGGGTTAGTGTTAGGGTTAGTGTTAGGGTTATGGCTCCGTTTAGGGTACGGGTTAGGATTAGGTTACGTGTTAGGGTTAGGGTAGGGGTTAGGGTTAGGGTACGCATTAGTGTTAGGGTAGTTATTAAACCTATCCCACTCTCTAGATACCCCTTAGCACGTAAAGGAATACTATTTGGAGGTCCAGCCATGGAGAAGAGTTTAGACACTAGGATAAGATAAGGAACACACCTATTATAAAGAAATCACATTAGGATTCTCTTTTTAAGCTGTTCTTTAAAACACTAGTGCTTAGGAAATCTATTGGAGGCAGAAGCAGTCAAGGGTAGCCTAGGGTTAGGGTTAGGCTTGGGGTTAGGCTTAGGGTACGGGTTCGGGGAGGGGTTCTGGTACGGCGTAGGGTATCGGTTAGGGTTAGGGTTAGGGTTAGTGTTAGGGTTAGGGCTCCGTTTAGGGTACGGGTTAGGATTAGGTTACGTGTTAGGGTTAGGGTAGGGGTTAGGGTTAGTTTACGCATTAGGGTTAGGGTAGTTATTAAACCTATCCCACTCTCTAGATACCCCTTAGCACGTAAAGGAATATTATTTGGGGGTCAAGCCATGGAGAAGAGTTTAGACAGTAGGATAAGATAAGGAACACACCCATTTTAAAGAAATCACATTAGGATTCACTTTTTAAGCTGTTCCTTAAAACACTAGTGCTTAGGAATTCTATTGGAGGCAGAAGCAGTCAAGGGTAGCCTAGGGTTATGGTTAGGCTTAGGGTTAGGCTTAGGGTACGGCTTAGGGTACGGGTTCGGGGAGGGCTTCGGGTACGGCGTAGGGTATGGGTTAGGGTTAGGGTTAGGGTTAGGGTTAGTGTTAGGGTTAGGGCTCGGTTTAGGGTAATGGTTAGGATTAGGGTACGTGTTAGGGTTAGGGTAGGGGTTCGGGTTAGGGTACGCGTTAGTGTTAGGGTAGTTTTTAAACTTATCTTACTCTCTAGATACCCCTTAGCACGTAAAGGAATATTATTTCGAGGTCCAGCCATGGAGAAGAGTTTAGACACTAGGATAAGATAAGGAACACACCCATTATAAAGAAATCACATTAGGATTCTCTTTTTAAGCTGTTCCTTAAAACACTAGTGCTTAGGAAATCTATTGGAGGCAGAAGCAGTCAAGGGTAGCCTAGGGTTAGGTTTAGGCTTAGTGTACGGCTTAGGGTACGTCTTAGGGTACAGGTTCAGGGAGGGCTTCGGGTACGGCGTAGAGTATGGGTTAGGGTTAGGGTTAGGGTTAGTGTTAGGGTTAGGGCTCCGTTTAGGGTACGGGTTAGGATTAGGGTACGTGTTAGGGTTAGGGTAGGGGTTAGGTTTAGGGTACGCATTAGGGTTAGGGTAGTTAATAAACCTATTCCACTCTCTAGATACCCCTTAGCACGTAAAGGAATATTATTTGGGGGTCAAGCCATGGAGAAGAGTTTAGGCCCTAGGATAAGATAAGGAACACACCCATTATAAAGAAATCACATTAGGATTCTCTTTTTAAGCTGTTCCTTAAAACACTAGTGCTTAGGAAATGTATTGGAGGCAGAAGCAGTCATGGGTAGCCTAGGGTTAGGGTTAGGCTTAGGGTTAGGCTTAGGGTACGGCTTAGGGTACGGGTTCGGTGAGGGCTTCGGGTACTGCGTAGGGTATCGGTTAGGGTTAGGGTTAGGGTTAGTGTTAGGGTTAGGGCTCGTTTTAGGGTACGGTTTAGGATTAGGGTACGTGTTAGGGTTAGGGTAGGGGTTAGGATTAGGGTACGCATTAGGGTTAGGGTAGTTATTAAACCTATCCCACTCTCTAGATACCCCTTAGCACGTAAAGGAATATTATTTGGGGGTCCAGCCATGGAGAAGAGTTTAGACACTAGGATAAGATAAGGAACACACCCATTATAAAGAAATCACATTAGGATTCTCTTTTTAAGCTGTTCCTTAAAACACTAGTGCCTAGGAAAACTATTGGAGGCAGAAGCAGTCAAGGGTAGCCTAGGGTTAGGATTAGGCTTAGGGTTAGGCTTAGGGTACGGCTTAGGGTACGGGTTCGGGGAGGGGTTCGGGTACGGCGTAGGGTATGGGTTAGGGTTAGGGTTAGGGTTAGTGTTAGGGTTAGGGCTCAGTTTAGGATACGGGTTAGGATTAGGGTACATGTTAGGATTAGGGTAGGGGTTAGGGTTAGGGTACGCGTTAGGGTTAGGGTAGTTATTAAACCTATCCCACTCTCTAGATACACCTTAGCACGTAAAGGAATATTATTTGGGGGTCCAGCCATGGAGAAGAGTTTTGACACTAGGATAAGATAAGGAACACACCCATTATAAAGAAATCACATTAGGATTCTCTTTTTAAGCTGTTCCTTAAAACACTAGTGCTTAGGAAATCTATTGGAGGCAGAAGCAGTCAAGGGTAGCCTAGGGTTAGGGTTAGGCTTAGGGTACGGCTTAGGGTACGGCTTAGGGTACGGGTTCGGTGAGGGCTTCGGGTACTGCGTAGGGTATCGGTTAAGGTTAGGGTTAGGGTTAGTGTTAGGGTTAGGGCTCGGTTTAGGGTATTTGTTAGGATTAGGGTGCGTGTTAGGGTTAGGGTAGGGGTTCGGGTTAGGGTACGCGTTAGTGTTAGGGTAGTTTTTAAACCTATCCCACTCTCTAGATACCCCTTAGCACGTAAAGGAATATTATTTCGAGGTCCAGCCATGGAGAAGAGTTTAGACACTAGGATAAGATAAGGAACACACCCATTATAAAGAAATCACATTAGGATTCTCTTTTTAAGCTGTTCCTTAAAACACTAGTGCTTAGGAAATCTATTGGAGGCAGAAGCAGTCAAGGGTAGCCTAGGGTTAGGGTTAGGCTTGGGGTTAGGCTTAGGGTACGGGTTCGGGGAGGGGTTCTGGTACGGCGTAGGGTATGGGTTAGGGTTAGGGTTAGGGTTAGTGTTAGGGTTAGGGCTCCGTTTAGGGTACGGGTTAGGATTAAGTTACGTGTTAGGGTTAGGGTAGGGGTTAGGGTTAGTTTACGCATTAGGGTTAGGGTAGTTATTAAACCTATCCCACTCTCTAGATACCCCTTAGCACGTAAAGGAATATTATTTGGGGGTCCAGCCATGGAGAAGAGTTTAGACACTAGGATAAGATAAGGAACACACCCATTTTAAAGAAATCACATTAGGATTCACTTTTTAAGCTGTTCCTTAAAACACTAGTGCTTAGGAATTCTATTGGAGGCAGAAGCAGTCAAGGGTAGCCTAGGGTTATGGTTAGGCTTAGGGTTAGGCTTAGGGTACGGCTTAGGGTACGGGTTCGGGGAGGGCTTCGGGTACGGCGTAGGGTATGGGTTAGGGTTAGGGTTAGGGTTAGTGTTAGGGTTAGGGCTCGGTTTAGGGTACGGTTTAGGATTAGGGTACGTGTTAGGGTTAGGGTAGGGGTTAGGGTTAGGGTACCATTAGGGTTAGGGTAGTTATTAAACCTATCCCACTCTCTAGATACCCCTTAGCACGTAAAGGAATATTATTTGGGTGTCCAGCCATGGAGAAGAGTTTAGACACTAGGATAAGATAAGGAACACACCCATTATAAAGAAATCACATTAGGATTCTCTTTTTAAGCTGTTCCTTAAAACACTAGTGCCTAGGAAAACTATTGGAGGCAGAAGCAGTCAAGGGTAGCCTAGGGTTAGGGTTAGGCTTAGGGTTAGGCTTAGGGTACGGCTTAGGGTACGGGTTCGGGGAGGGGTTCGGGTACGGCGTAGGGTATGGGTTAGGGTTAGGGTTAGGGTTAGTGTTAGGGTTAGGGCTCAGTTTAGGATACGGGTTAGGATTAGGGTACATGTTAGGATTAGGCTAGGGGTTAGGGTTAGGGTACGCGTTAGGGTTAGGGTAGATATTAAACCTATCCCACTCTCTAGATACACCTTAGCACGTAAAGGAATATTATTTGGGGGTCCAGCCATGGAGAAGAGTTTTGACACTAGGATAAGATAAGGAACACACCCATTATAAAGAAATCACATTAGGATTCTCTTTTTAAGCTGTTCCTTAAAACACTAGTGCTTAGGGAATCTATTGGAAGCAGAAGCAGTCAAGGGTAGCCTAGGGTTAGGGTTAGGCTTAGGGTACGGCTTAGTGTACGGGTTCGGTGAGGGCTTCGGGTACTGCGTAGGGTATCGGTTGGGGTTAGGGTTAGGGTTAGTGTTAGGGTTAGGGCTCGGTTTAGGTTATTTGTTAGGATTAGGGTACGTGTTAGGGTTAGGGTAGGGGTTCGGGTTAGGGTACGCGTTAGTGTTAGGGTAGTTTTTAAACCTATCCCACTCTCTAGATACCCCTTAGCACGTAAAGGAATATTATTTCGAGGTCCAGCCATGGAGAAGAGTTTAGACACTAGGATAATATAAGGAACACACCCATTATAAAGAAATCACATTAGGATTCTCTTTTTAAGCTGTTCCTTAAAACACTAGTGCTTAGGAAATCTATTGGAGGCAGAAGCAGTCAAGGGTAGCCTAGGGTTAGTGTTAGGCTTGGGGTTAGGCTTAGGGTACGGGTTCGGGGAGGGGTTCTGGTACGGCGTAGGGTATGGGTTAGGGTTAGGGTTAGGGTTAGTGTTAGGGTTAGGGCTCCGTTTAGGGTACGGGTTAGGATTAAGTTACGTGTTAGGGTTAGGGTAGGGGTTAGGGTTAGTTTACGCATTAGGGTTAGGGTAGTTATTAAACCTATCCCACTCTCTAGATACCCCTTAGCACGTAAAGGAATATTATTTGGGGGTCCAGCCATGGAGAAGAGTTTAGACACTAGGATAAGATAAGGAACACACCCATTTTAAAGAAATCACATTAGGATTCACTTTTTAAGCTGTTCCTTAAAACACTAGTGCTTAGGAATTCTATTGGAGGCAGAAGCAGTCAAGGGTAGCCTAGGGTTATGGTTAGGCTTAGGGTTAGGCTTAGGGTACGGCTTAGGGTACGGGTTCGGGGAGGGCTTCGGGTACGGCGTAGGGTATGGGTTAGGGTTAGGGTTAGGGTTAGTGTTAGGGTTAGGGCTCGGTTTAGGGTATTGGTTAGGATTAGGGTACATGTTAGGGTTAGGGTAGGGGTTCGGGTTAGGGTACGCGTTAGTGTTAGGGTAGTTTTTAAACCTATCTTACTCTCTAGATACCCCTTAGCACGTAAAGGAATATTATTTCGAGGTCCAGCCATGGAGAAGAGTTTAGACACTAGGATAAGATAAGGAACACACCCATTATAAAGAAATCACATTAGGATTCTCTTTTTAAGCTGTTCCTTAAAACACTAGTGCTTAGGAAATCTATTGGAGGCAGAAGCAGTCAAGGGTAGCCTAGGGTTAAGGTTAGGCTTAGGGTTAGGCTTATGGTACGGCTTAGGGTACGGGTTCGGGGAGGGCTTCGGGTACGGCGTAGGGTATGGGTTAGGGTTAGGGTTAGGGTTAGTGTTAGGGTTAGGGCTCGGTTTAGGGTATTGGTTAGGATTAGGGTACGTGTTAGGGTTAGGGTAGGGGTTCGGGTTAGGGTACGCGTTAGTGTTAGGGTAGTTTTTAAACCTATCCCACTCTCTAGATACCCCTTAGCACGTAAAGGAATATTATTTCGAGGTCCAGCCATGGAGAAGAGTTTAGACACTAGGATAAGATAAGGAACACACCCATTATAAAGAAATGACATTAGGATTCACTTTTTAAGCTGTTCCTTAAAACACTAGTGCTTAGGAATTCTATTGGAGGCAGAAGCAGTCAAGGGTAGCCTAGGGTTATGGTTAGGCTTAGGGTTAGGCTTAGGGTACGGCTTAGGGTACGGGTTCGGGGAGGGCTTCGGGTACGGCGTAGGGTATGGGTTAGGGTTAGGGTTAGGGTTAGTGTTAGGGTTAGGGCTCGGTTTAGGGTACGGTTTAGGATTAGGGTACGTGTTAGGGTTAGGGTAGGGGTTAGGGTTAGGGTACCATTAGGGTTAGGGTAGTTATTAAACCTATCCCACTATCTAGATACCCCTTAGCACGTAAAGGAATATTATTTGGGTGTCCAGCCATGGAGAAGAGTTTAGACAGTAGGATAAGATAAGGAACACACCCATTATAAAGAAATCACATTAGGATTCTCTTTTTAAGCTGTTCCTTAAAACACTAGTGCCTAGGAAAACTATTGGAGGCAGAAGCAGTCAAGGTTAGCCTAGGGTTAGTGTTAGGCGTAGGGTTAGGCTTAGGGTACGGCTTAGGGTACGGGTTCGGGGAGGGGTTCGGGTACGGCGTAGGGTATGGGTTAGGGTTAGGGTTAGGGTTAGTGTTAGGGTTAGGGCTCAGTTTAGGATACGGGTTAGGATTAGGGTACATGTTAGGATTAGGCTAGGGGTTAGGGTTAGGGTACGCGTTAGGGTTAGGGTAGATATTAAACCTATCCCACTCTCTAGATACACCTTAGCACGTAAAGGAATATTATTTGGGGGTCCAGCCATGGAGAAGAGTTTTGACACTAGGATAAGATAAGGAACACACCCATTATAAAGAAATCACATTAGGATTCTCTTTTTAAGCTGTTCCTTAAAACACTAGTGCTTAGGGAATCTATTGGAAGCAGAAGCAGTCAAGGGTAGCCTAGGGTTAGGGTTAGGCTTAGGGTACGGCTTAGTGTACGGGTTCGGTGAGGGCTTCGGGTACTGCGTAGGGTATCGGTTGGGGTTAGGGTTAGTGTTAGTGTTAGGGTTAGGGCTCGGTTTAGGTTATTTGTTAGGATTAGGGTACGTGTTAGGGTTAGGGTAGGGGTTCGGGTTAGGGTACGCGTTAGTGTTAGGGTAGTTTTTAAACCTATCCCACTCTCTAGATACCCCTTAGCACGTAAAGGAATATTATTTCGAGGTCCAGCCATGGAGAAGAGTTTAGACACTAGGATAATATAAGGAACACACCCATTATAAAGAAATCACATTAGGATTCTCTTTTTAAGCTGTTCCTTAAAACACTAGTGCTTAGGAAATCTATTGGAGGCAGAAGCAGTCAAGGGTAGCCTAGGGTTAGTGTTAGGCTTGGGGTTAGGCTTAGGGTACGGGTTCGGGGAGGGGTTCTGGTACGGCGTAGGGTATGGGTTAGGGTTAGGGTTAGGGTTAGTGTTAGGGTTAGGGCTCCGTTTAGGGTACGGGTTAGGATTAAGTTACGTGTTAGGGTTAGGGTAGGGGTTAGGGTTAGTTTACGCATTAGGGTTAGGGTAGTTATTAAACCTATCCCACTCTCTAGATACCCCTTAGCACGTAAAGGAATATTATTTGGGGGTCCAGCCATGGAGAAGAGTTTAGACACTAGGATAAGATAAGGAACACACCCATTTTAAAGAAATCACATTAGGATTCACTTTTTAAGCTGTTCCTTAAAACACTAGTGCTTAGGAATTCTATTGGAGGCAGAAGCAGTCAAGGGTAGCCTAGGGTTATGGTTAGGCTTAGTGTACGGCTTAGGGTACGTCTTAGGGTACAGGTTCAGGGAGGGCTTCGGGTACGGCGTAGAGTATGGGTTAGGGTTAGGGTTAGGGTTAGTGTTAGGGTTAGGGCTCCGTTTAGGGTACGGGTTAGGATTAGGGTACGTGTTAGGGTTAGGGTAGGGGTTAGGGTTAGGGTACGCATTAGGGTTAGGGTAGTTAATAAACCTATTCCACTCTCTAGATACCCCTTAGCACGTAAAGGAATATTATTTGGGGGTCAAGCCATGGAGAAGAGTTTAGGCCCTAGGATAAGATAAGGAACACACCCATTATAAAGAAATCACATTAGGATTCTCTTTTTAAGCTGTTCCTTAAAACACTAGTGCTTAGGAAATGTATTGGAGGCAGAAGCAGTCATGGGTAGCCTAGGGTTAGGGTTAGGCTTAGGGTTAGGCTTAGGGTACGGCTTAGGGTACGGGTTCGGTGAGGGCTTCGGGTACTGCGTAGGGTATCGGTTAGGGTTAGGGTTAGGGTTAGTGTTAGGGTTAGGGCTCGTTTTAGGGTACGGTTTAGGATTAGGGTACGTGTTAGGGTTAGGGTAGGGGTTAGGATTAGGGTACGCATTAGGGTTAGGGTAGTTATTAAACCTATCCCACTCTCTAGATACCCCTTAGCACGTAAAGGAATATTATTTGGGGGTCCAGCCATGGAGAAGAGTTTAGACACTAGGATAAGATAAGGAACACACCCATTATAAAGAAATCACATTAGGATTCTCTTTTTAAGCTGTTCCTTAAAACACTAGTGCCTAGGAAAACTATTGGAGGCAGAAGCAGTCAAGGGTAGCCTAGGGTTAAGGTTAGGCTTAGGGTTAGGCTTATGGTACGGCTTAGGGTACGGGTTCGGGGAGGGCTTCGGGTACGGCGTAGGGTATGGGTTAGGGTTAGGGTTAGGGTTAGTGTTAGGGTTAGGGCTCGGTTTAGGGTATTGGTTAGGATTAGGGTACGTGTTAGGGTTAGGGTAGGGGTTCGGGTTAGGGTACGCGTTAGTGTTAGGGTAGTTTTTAAACCTATCCCACTCTCTAGATACCCCTTAGCACGTAAAGGAATATTATTTCGAGGTCCAGCCATGGAGAAGAGTTTAGACACTAGGATAAGATAAGGAACACACCCATTATAAAGAAATGACATTAGGATTATCTTTTTAAGCTGTTCCTTAAAACACTAGTGCTTAGGAAATCTATTGGAGGCAGAAGCAGTCAAGGGTAGCCTAGGGTTAGGGTTAGGCTTAGGGTACGGCTTAGGGTACGGCTTAGGGTACGGGTTCGGGGAGGGCTTCGGGTACGTCGTAGGGTATGGGTTAGGGTTAGTGTTAGGGTTAGTGTTAGGGTTATGGCTCCGTTTAGGGTACGGGTTAGGATTAGGTTACGTGTTAGGGTTAGGGTAGGGGTTAGGGTTAGGGTACGCATTAGTGTTAGGGTAGTTATTAAACCTATCCCACTCTCTAGATACCCCTTAGCACGTAAAGGAATACTATTTGGAGGTCCAGCCATGGAGAAGAGTTTAGACACTAGGATAAGATAAGGAACACACCTATTATAAAGAAATCACATTAGGATTCTCTTTTTAAGCTGTTCTTTAAAACACTAGTGCTTAGGAAATCTATTGGAGGCAGAAGCAGTCAAGGGTAGCCTAGGGTTAGGGTTAGGCTTGGGGTTAGGCTTAGGGTACGGGTTCGGGGAGGGGTTCTGGTACGGCGTAGGGTATGGGTTAGGGTTAGGGTTAGGGTTAGTGTTAGGGTTAGGGCTCCGTTTAGGGTACGGGTTAGGATTAGGTTACGTGTTAGGGTTAGGGTAGGGGTTAGGGTTAGTTTACGCATTAGGGTTAGGGTAGTTATTAAACCTATCCCACTCTCTAGATACCCCTTAGCACGTAAAGGAATATTATTTGGGGGTCAAGCCATGGAGAAGAGTTTAGACACTAGGATAAGATAAGGAACACACCCATTTTAAAGAAATCACATTAGGATTCACTTTTTAAGCTGTTCCTTAAAACACTAGTGCTTAGGAATTCTATTGGAGGCAGAAGCAGTCAAGGGTAGCCTAGGGTTATGGTTAGGCTTAGGGTTAGGCTTAGGGTACGGCTTAGGGTACGGGTTCGGGGAGGGCTTCGGGTACGGCGTAGGGTATGGGTTAGGGTTAGGGTTAGGGTTAGGGTTAGTGTTAGGGTTAGGGCTCGGTTTAGGGTAATGGTTAGGATTAGGGTACGTGTTAGGGTTAGGGTAGGGGTTCGGGTTAGGGTACGCGTTAGTGTTAGGGTAGTTTTTAAACTTATCTTACTCTCTAGATACCCCTTAGCACGTAAAGGAATATTATTTCGAGGTCCAGCCATGGAGAAGAGTTTAGACACTAGGATAAGATAAGGAACACACCCATTATAAAGAAATCACATTAGGATTCTCTTTTTAAGCTGTTCCTTAAAACACTAGTGCTTAGGAAATCTATTGGAGGCAGAAGCAGTCAAGGGTAGCCTAGGGTTAGGGTTAGGCTTAGTGTACGGCTTAGGGTACGTCTTAGGGTACAGGTTCAGGGAGGGCTTCGGGTACGGCGTAGAGTATGGGTTAGGGTTAGGGTTAGGGTTAGTGTTAGGGTTAGGGCTCCGTTTAGGGTACGGGTTAGGATTAGGGTACGTGTTAGGGTTAGGGTAGGGGTTAGGGTTAGGGTACGCATTAGGGTTAGGGTAGTTAATAAACCTATTCCACTCTCTAGATACCCCTTAGCACGTAAAGGAATATTATTTGGGGGTCAAGCCATGGAGAAGAGTTTAGGCCCTAGGATAAGATAAGGAACACACCCATTATAAAGAAATCACATTAGGATTCTCTTTTTAAGCTGTTCCTTAAAACACTAGTGCTTAGGAAATGTATTGGAGGCAGAAGCAGTCATGGGTAGCCTAGGGTTAGGGTTAGGCTTAGGGTTAGGCTTAGGGTACGGCTTAGGGTACGGGTTCGGTGAGGGCTTCGGGTACTGCGTAGGGTATCGGTTAGGGTTAGGGTTAGGGTTAGTGTTAGGGTTAGGGCTCGTTTTAGGGTACGGTTTAGGATTAGGGTACGTGTTAGGGTTAGGGTAGGGGTTAGGATTAGGGTACGCATTAGGGTTAGGGTAGTTATTAAACCTATCCCACTCTCTAGATACCCCTTAGCACGTAAAGGAATATTATTTGGGTGTCCAGCCATGGAGAAGAGTTTAGACACTAGGATAAGATAAGGAACACACCCATTATAAAGAAATCACATTAGGATTCTCTTTTTAAGCTGTTCCTTAAAACACTAGTGCCTAGGAAAACTATTGGAGGCAGAAGCAGTCAAGGGTAGCCTAGGGTTAGGATTAGGCTTAGGGTTAGGCTTAGGGTACGGCTTAGGGTACGGGTTCGGGGAGGGGTTCGGGTACGGCGTAGGGTATGGGTTAGGGTTAGGGTTAGGGTTAGTGTTAGGGTTAGGGCTCAGTTTAGGATACGGGTTAGGATTAGGGTACATGTTAGGATTAGGGTAGGGGTTAGGGTTAGGGTACGCGTTAGGGTTAGGGTAGTTATTAAACCTATCCCACTCTCTAGATACACCTTAGCACGTAAAGGAATATTATTTGGGGGTCCAGCCATGGAGAAGAGTTTTGACACTAGGATAAGATAAGGAACACACCCATTATAAAGAAATCACATTAGGATTCTCTTTTTAAGCTGTTCCTTAAAACACTAGTGCTTAGGAAATCTATTGGAGGCAGAAGCAGTCAAGGGTAGCCTAGGGTTAGGGTTAGGCTTAGGGTACGGCTTAGGGTACGGCTTAGGGTACGGGTTCGGTGAGGGCTTCGGGTACTGCGTAGGGTATCGGTTAGGGTTAGGGTTAGGGTTAGTGTTAGGGTTAGGGCTCGGTTTAGGGTATTTGTTAGGATTAGGGTACGTGTTAGGGTTAGGGTAGGGTTTCGGGTTAGGGTACGCGTTAGTGTTAGGGTAGTTTTTAAACCTATCCCACTCTCTAGATACCCCTTAGCACGTAAAGGAATATTATTTCGAGGTCCAGCCATGGACAAGAGTTTAGACACTAGAATAAGATAAGGAACACACCCATTATAAAGAAATCACATTAGGATTCTGTTTTTAAGCTGTTCCTTAAAACACTAGTGCTTAGGAAATCTATTGGAGGCAGAAGCAGTCAAGGGTAGCCTAGGGTTAGGGTTAGGCTTAGGGTACGGCTTAGGGTACGGCTTAGGGTACGGGTTCGGGGAGGGGTTCTGGTACGGCGTAGGGTATGGGTTAGGGTTAGGGTTAGGGTTAGTGTTAGGGTTAGGGCTCCGTTTAGGGTACGGGTTAGGATTAGGTTATGTCTTAGGGTTAGGGTAGGGGTTAGGGTTAGTTTACGCATTAGGGTTAGGGTAGTTATTAAACCTATCCCACTCTCTATATACCCATTAGCACGTAAAGGAATATTATTTGGGGGTCAAGCCATGGAGAAGAGTTTAGACACTAGGATAAGATAAGGAACACACCCATTTTAAAGAAATCACATTAGGATTCACTTTTTAAGCTGTTCCTTAAAACACTAGTGCTTAGGAATTCTATTGGAGGCAGAAGCAGTCAAGGGTAGCCTAGGGTTATGGTTAGGCTTAGGGTTAGGCTTAGGGTACGGGTTCGGGGAGGGCTTCGGGTACGGCGTAGGGTATGGGTTAGGGTTAGGGTTAGGGTTAGGGTTAATGTTAGGGTTAGGGCTCGGTTTAGGGTATTGGTTAGGATTAGGGTACGTGTTAGGGTTAGGGTAGGGGTTCGGGTTAGGGTACGCGTTAGTGTTAGGGTAGTTTTTAAACTTATCTTACTCTCTAGATACCCCTTAGCACGTAAAGGAATATTATTTCGAGGTCCAGCCATGGAGAAGAGTTTAGACACTAGGATTAGATAAGGAACACACCCATTATAAAGAAATCACATTAGGATTCTCTTTTTAAGCTGTTCCTTAAAACACTAGTGCTTAGGAAATCTATTGGAGGCAGAAGCAGTCAAGGGTAGCCTAGGGTTAGGGTTAGGCTTAGTGTACGGCTTAGGGTACGTCTTAGGGTACAGGTTCAGGGAGGGCTTCGGGTACGGCGTAGAGTATTGGTTAGGGTTAGGGTTAGGGTTAGTGTTAGGGTTAGGGCTCCGTTTAGGGTACGGGTTAGGATTAGGGTACGTGTTAGGGTTAGGGTAGGGGTTAGGGTTAGGGTACGCATTAGGGTTAGGGTAGTTATTAAACCTATTCCACTCTCTAGATACCCCTTAGCACGTAAAGGAATATTATTTGGGGGTCAAGCCATGGAGAAGAGTTTAGGCCCTAGGATAAGATAAGGAACACACCCATTATAAAGAAATCACATTAGGATTCTCTTTTTAAGCTGTTCCTTAAAACACTAGTGCTTAGGAAATCTATTGGAGGCAGAAGCAGTCAAGGGTAGCCTAGGGTTAGGGTTAGGCTTAGGGTACGGCTTAGGGTACGGGTTCGGTGAGGGCTTCGGGTACTGCGTAGGGTATCGGTTAGGGTTAGGGTTAGGGTTAGTGTTAGGGTTAGGGCTCGGTTTAGGGTATTTGTTAGGATTAGGGTACGTGTTAGGGTTAGGGTAGGGGTTCGGGTTAGGGTACGCGTTAGTGTTAGGGTAGTTTTTAAACCTATCCCACTCTATAGATACCCCTTAGCACGTAAAGGAATATTATTTCGAGGTCCAGCCATGGAGAAGAGTTTAGACACTAGGATAAGATAAGGAACACACCCATTATAAAGAAATCACATTAGTATTCTCTTTTTAAGCTGTTCCTTAAAACACTAATGCTTAGGAAATCTACTGGAGGCAGAAGCAGTCAAGGGTAGCGTAGGGTTAGGGTTAGGCTTGGGGTTAGGCTTAGGGTACGGGTTCGGGGAGGGGTTCTGGTACGGCGTAGGGTATGGGTTAGGGTTAGGGTGAGGGTTAGTGTTAGGGTTAGGGCTCCGTTTAGGTTACCGGTTAGGATTAAGTTACGTGTTAGGGTTAGGGTAGGGGTTAGGGTTAGTTTACGCATTAGGGTTAGGGTAGTTATTAAACCTATCCCACTCTCTAGATACCCCTTAGCACGTAAAGGAATATTATTTGGGGGTCCAGCCATGGAGAAGAGTTTAGACACTAGGATAAGATAAGGAACACACCCATTTTAAAGAAATCACATTAGGATTCACTTTTTAAGCTGTTCCTTAAAACACTAGTGCTTAGGAATTCTATTGGAGGCAGAAGCAGTCAAGGGTAGCCTAGGGTTATGGTTAGGCTTAGGGTTAGGCTTAGGGTACGGCTTAGGGTACGGGTTCGGGGAGGGCTTCGGGTACGGCGTAGGGTATGGGTTAGGGTTAGGGTTAGGGTTAGTGTTAGGGTTAGGGCTCGGTTTAGGGTATTGGTTAGGATTAGGGTACGTGTTAGGGTTAGGGTAGGGGTTCGGGTTAGGGTACGCGTTAGTGTTAGGGTAGTTTTTAAACCTATCTTACTCTCTAGATACCCCTTAGCACGTAAAGGAATATTATTTCGAGGTCCAGCCATGGAGAAGAGTTTAGACACTAGGATAAGATATGGAACACACCCATTATAAAGAAATCACATTAGGATTCTCTTTTTAAGCTGTTCCTTAAAACACTAGTGCTTAGGAAATCTATTGGAGGCAGAAGCAGTCAAGGGTAGCCTAGGGTTAAGGTTAGGCTTAGGGTTAGGCTTAGGGTACGGCTTAGGGTACGGGTTCGGGGAGGGCTTCGGGTACGGCGTAGGGTATGGGTTAGGGTTAGGGTTAGGGTTAGTGTTAGGGTTAGGGCTCGGTTTAGGGTATTGGTTAGGATTAGGGTACGTGTTAGGGTTAGGGTAGGGGTTCGGGTTAGGGTACGCGTTAGTGTTAGGGTAGTTTTTAAACCTATCCCACTCTCTAGATACCCCTTAGCACGTAAAGGAATATTATTTCGAGGTCCAGCCATGGAGAAGAGTTTAGACACTAGGATAAGATAAGGAACACACCCATTATAAAGAAATCACATTAGGATTCTCTTTTTAAGCTGTTCCTTAAAACACTAGTGCTTAGGAAATCTATTGGAGGCAGAAGCAGTCAAGAGTAGCCTAGGGTTAGGGTTAGGCTTAGGGTACGTCTTAGGGTACGGCTTAGGGTACGGGTTCGGGGAGGGCTTCCGGTACGGCGTAGGGTATGGGTTAGTGTTAGTGTTAGGGTTAGTGTTAGGGTTAGGGCTCCGTTTAGGGTACGGGTTAGGATTAGGTTACGTGTTAGGGTTAGGGGAGGGGTTAGGGTTAGGGTACGCATTAGTGTTAGGGTAGTTATTAAACCTATCCCACTCTCTAGATACCCCTTAGCACGTAAAGGAATACTATTTGGAGGTCCAGCCATGGAGAAGAGTTTAGACACTAGGATAAGATAAGGAACACACCTATTATAAAGAAATCACATTAGGATTCTCTTTTTAAGCTGTTCTTTAAAACACTAGTGCTTAGGAAATCTATTGGAGGCAGAAGCAGTCAAGGGTAGCCTAGGGTTAGGGTTAGGCTTGGGGTTAGGCTTAGGGTACGGGTTTGGGGATGGGTTCTGGTACGGCATAGGGTATGGGTTAGGGTTAGGGTTAGGGTTAGTGTTAGTGTTAGGGCTCCGTTTAGGGTACGGGTTAGGATTAGGTTACGTGTTAGGGTTAGGGTAGGGGTTAGGGTTAGTTTACGCATTAGGGTTAGGGTAGTTATTAAACCTATCCCACTCTCTAGATACCCCTTAGCACGTAAAGGAATATTATTTGCGGGTCCAGCCATGGAGAAGAGTTTAGACACTAGGATAAGATAAGGAACACACCCATTTTAAAGAAATCACATTAGGATTCACTTTTTAAGCTGTTCCTTAAAACACTAGTGCTTAGGAATTCTATTGGAGGCAGAAGCAGTCAAGGGTAGCCTAGGGTTATGGTTAGGCTTAGGGTTAGGCTTAGGGTACGGCTTAGGGTAAGGGTTCGGGGAGGGCTTCGGGTACGGCGTAGGGTATGGGTTAGGGTTAGGGTTAGGGTTAGTGTTAGGGTTAGCGCTCGGTTTAGGGTATTGGTTAGGATTAGGGTACGTGTTAGGGTTAGGGTAGGGGTTCGGGTTAGGGTACGCGTTAGTGTTAGGGTAGTTTTTAAACCTATCTTACTCTCTAGATACCCCTTAGGACGTAAAGGAATATTATTTCGAGGTCCAGCCATGGAGAAGAGTTTAGACACTTGGATAAGATATGGAACACACCCATTATAAAGAAATCACATTAGGATTCTCTTTTTAAGCTGTTCCTTAAAACACTAGTGCTTAGGAAATCTATTGGAGGCAGAAGCAGTCAAGGGTAGCCTAGGGTTAAGGTTAGGCTTAGGGTTAGGCTTAGGGCACGGCTTAGGGTACGGGTTCGGGGAGGGCTTCGGGTACGGCGTAGGGTATGGGTTAGGGTTAGGGTTAGGGTTAGTGTTAGGGTTAGGGCTCCGTTTAGGGTACGGGTTAGGATTAGGTTACGTGTTAGGGTTAGGGGAGGAGTTAGGGTTAGGGTACGCATTAGTGTTAGGGTAGTTTTTAAACCTATCCCACTCTCTAGATACCCCTTAGCACGTAAAGGAATACTATTTGGAGGTCCAGCCATGGAGAAGAGTTTAGACACTAGGATAAGATAAGGAACACACCTATTATAAAGAAATCACATTAGGATTCTCTTTTTAAGCTGTTCTTTAAAACACTAGTGCTTAGGAAATCTATTGGAGGCAGAAGCAGTCAAGGGTAGCCTAGGGTTAGGGTTAGGCTTGGGGTTAGGCTTAGGGTACGGGTTCGGGGAGGGGTTCTGGTACGGCGTAGGGTATGGGTGAGGATTAGGGTTAGGGTTAGTGTTAGGGTTAGGGCTCCGTTTAGGGTACGGGTTAGGATTAGGGTAGGGGTTAGGGTTAGTTTACGCATTAGGGTTAGGTTAGTTATTAAACCTATCCCACTCTCTAGATACCCCTTAGCACGTAAAGGAATATTATTTTGGGGTCAAGCCATGGAGAAGAGTTTAGACACTAGGATAAGATAAGGAACACACCCATTTTAAAGAAATCACATTAGGATTCACTTTTTAAGCTGTTCCTTAAAACACTAGTGCTTAGGAATTCTATTGGAGGCAGAAGCAGTCAAGGGTAGCCTAGGGTTATGGTTAGGCTTAGGGTTAGGCTTAGGGTACGGCTTAGGGTAAGGGTTCGGGGAGGGCTTCGGGGACGGCGTAGGGTATGGGTTAGGGTTAGGGTTAGGGTTAGGGTTAGTGTTAGGGTTAGGGCTCGGTTTAGGGTACGGTTTAGGATTAGGGTACGTGTTAGGGTTAGGGTAGGGGTTCGGGTTAGGGTACGCGTTAGTGTTAGGGTAGTTTTTAAACCTATCCCACTCTCTAGATACCCCTTAGCACGTAAAGGAATATTATTTCGAGGTCCAGCCATGGACAAGAGTTTAGACACTAGGATAAGATAAGGAACACACCCATTATAAAGAAATCACAATAGGATTCTCTTTTTAAGCTGTTCCTTAAAACACTAGTGCTTAGGAAATCTATTGGAGGCAGAAGCAGTCAAGGGTAGCCTAGGGTTAGGGTTAGGCTTAGGGTACGGCTTAGGGTACGGCTTAGGGTACGGGTTCGGTGAGGGCTTCGGGTACTGCGTAGGGTATCGGTTAGGGTTAGGGTTAGGGTTAGTGTTAGGGTTAGGGCTCGGTTTAGGGTATTTGTTAGGATTAGGGTGCGTGTTAGGGTTAGGGTAGGGGTTCGGGTTAGGGTACGCGTTAGTGTTAGGGTAGTTTTTAAACCTATCCCACTCTCTAGATACCCCTTAGCACGTAAAGGAATATTATTTCGAGGTCCAGCCATGGAGAAGAGTTTAGACACTAGGATAAGATAAGGAACACACCCATTATAAAGAAATCACATTAGGATTCTCTTTTTAAGCTGTTCCTTAAAACACTAGTGCTTAGGAAATCTATTGGAGGCAGAAGCAGTCAAGGGTAGCCTAGGGTTAGGGTTAGGCTTAGGGTACGGCTTAGGGTACGGCTTAGGGTACGGGTTCGGTGAGGGCTTCGGGTACGGCGTAGGGTATGGGTTACGGTTAGGGTTAGGGTTAGTGTTAGGGTTAGGGCTCGGTTTAGGGTATTGGTTAGGATTAGGGTACGTGTTAGGGTTAGGGTAGGGGTTCGGGTTAGGGTACGCGTTAGTGTTAGGGTAGTTTTTAAACCTATCCCACTCTCTAGATACCCCTTAGCACGTAAAGGAATATTATTTCGAGGTCCAGCCATGGAGAAGAGTTTAGACAGTAGGATAAGATAAGGAACACACCCATTATAAAGAAATCACATTAGGATTCTCTTTTTAAGCTGTTCCTTAAAACACTAGTGCTTAGGAAATCTATTGGAGGCAGAAGCAGTCAAGAGTAGCCTAGGGTTAGGGTTAGGCTTAGGGTACGGCTTAGGGTACGGCTTAGGGTACGGGTTCGGGGAGGGCTTCGGGTACGGCGTAGGGTATGGGTTAGGGTTAGTGTTAGGGTTAGTGTTAGGGTTAGGGCTCCGTTTAGGGTACGGGTTAGGATTAGGTTACGTGTTAGGGTTAGGGGAGGGGTTAGGGTTAGGGTACGCATTAGTGTTAGGGTAGTTATTAAACCTATCCCACTCTCTAGATACCCCTTAGCACGTAAAGGAATACTATTTGGATGTCCAGCCATGGAGAAGAGATTAGACACTAGGATAAGATAAGGAACACACCTATTATAAAGAAATCACATTAGGATTCTCTTTTTAAGCTGTTCTTTAAAACACTAGTGCTTAGGAAATCTATTGGAGGCAGAAGCAGTCAAGGGTAGCCTAGGGTTAGGGTTAGGCTTGGGGTTAGGCTTAGGGTACGGGTTCGGGGAGGGGTTCTGGTACGGCGTAGGGTATGGGTTAGTGTTAGGGTTAGGGTTAGGGTTAGTGTTAGGGTTAGGGCTCGGTTTAGGGTACGGTTTAGGATTAGGGTACGTGTTAGGGTTAGGGTAGGGTTTCGGGTTAGGGTACGCGTTAGTGTTAGGGTAGTTTTTAAACCTATCCCACTCTCTAGATACCCCTTAGCACGTAAAGGAATATTATTTCGAGGTCCAGCCATGGACAAGAGTTTAGACACTAGGATAAGATAAGGAACACACCCATTATAAAGAAATCACATTAGGATTCTCTTTTTAAGCTGTTCCTTAAAACACTAGTGCTTAGGAAATCTATTGGAGGCAGAAGCAGTCAAGGGTAGCCTAGGGTTAGGGTTAGGCTTAGGGTACGGCTTAGGGTAAGGGTTCGGTGAGGGCTTCGGGTACTGCGTAGGGTATCGGTTAGGGTTAGGGTTAGGGTTAGTGTTAGGGTTAGGGCTCAGTTTAGGATACGGGTTAGGATTAGGGTACATGTTAGGATTAGGCTAGGGGTTAGGGTTAGGGTACGCGTTAGGGTTAGGGTAGTTATTAAACCTATCCCACTCTCTAGATACACCTGAGCACGTAAAGGAATATTATTTGTGGGTCCAGCCATGGAGTAGAGTTTTGACACTAGGATAAGATAAGGAACACACCCGTTATAAAGAAATCACATTAGGATTCTCTTTTTAAGCTGTTCCTTAAAACACTAGTGCTTAGGAAATCTATTGGAGGCAGAAGCAGTCAAGGGTAGCCTAGGGTTAGGGTTAGGCTTAGGGTTAGGCTTAGGGTACGGCTTAGGGTACGGGTTCGGTGAGGGCTTCGGGTACTGCGTAGGGTATCGGTTAGGGTTAGGGTTAGGGTTAGTGTTAGGGTTAGGGCTCGGTTTAGGGTACGGTTTAGGATTAGGGTACGTGTTAGGGTTAGGGTAGGGGTTAGGGTTAGGGTACACATTAGGGTTAGGGTAGCTATCAAACCTATCCCACTCTCTAGATACCCCTTAGCACGTAAAGGAATATTATTTGGGGGTGCAGCCATGGAGAAGAGTTTAGACACTAGGATAAGATAAGGAACACACCCATTATAAAGAAATCACATTAGGATTCTCTTTTTAAGCTGTTCCTTAAAACACTAGTGCTTAGGAAATCTATTGGAGGCAGAAGCAGTCAAGAGTAGCCTAGGGTTAGGGTTAGGCTTAGGGTACGGCTTAGGGTACGGGTTCGGGGAGGGCTTCGGGTACGGCGTAGGGTATGGGTTAGGGTTAGGGTTAGGGTTAGTGTTAGGGTAAGGGCTCCGTTTAGGGTACGGGTTAGGATTAGGTTACGTGTTACGGTTAGGGGAGGGGTTAGGGTTAGGGTACGCATTAGTGTTAGGGTAGTTTTTAAACCTATCCCACTCTCTAGATACCCCTTAGCACGTAAAGGAATACTATTTGGAGGTCCAGCCATGGAGAAGAGTGTAGACACAAGGATAAGATAAGGAACACACCTATTATAAAGAAATCACATTAGGATTCTCTTTTTAAGCTGTTCTTTAAAACACTAGTGCTTAGGAAATCTATTGGAGGCAGAAGCAGTCAAGGGTAGCCTAGGGTTAGGGTTAGGCTTGGGGTTAGGCTTAGGGTACGGGTTCGGGGAGGGGTTCTGGTACGGCGTAGGGTATGGGTTAGGGTTAGGGTTAGGGTTAGTGTTAGGGTTAGGGCTCCGTTTAGGGTACGGGTTAGGATTAGGTTACGTGTTAGGGTAGGGGTTAGGGTTAGTTTACGCATTAGGGTTAGGGTAGTTATTAAACCTATCCCACTCTCTAGATACCCCTTAGCACGTAAAGGAATATTATTTTGGGGTCAAGCCATGGAGAAGAGTTTAGACACTAGGATAAGATAAGGAACACACCCATTTTAAAGAAATCACATTAGGATTCACTTTTTAAGCTGTTCCTTAAAACACTAGTGCTTAGGAATTCTATTGGAGGCAGAAGCAGTCAAGGGTAGCCTAGGGTTATGGTTAGGCTTAGGGTTAGGCTTAGGGTACGGCTTAGGGTACGGGTTCGGGGAGGGCTTCGGGTTCGGCGTAGGGTATGGGTTAGGGTTAGGGTTAGGGTTAGGGTTAGTGTTAGGGTTAGGGCTCGGTTTAGGGTACGGTTTAGGATTAGGGTACGTGTTAGGGTTAGGGTAGGGGTTTGGGTTAGGGTACGCGTTAGTGTTAGGGTAGTTTTTAAACCTATCCCACTCTCTAGATACCCCTTAGCACGTAAAGGAATATTATTTCGAGGTCCAGCCATGGACAAGAGTTTAGACACTAGGATAAGATAAGGAACACACCCATTATAAAGAAATCACATTAGGATTCTCTTTTTAAGCTGTTCCTTAAAACACTAGTGCTTAGGAAATCTATTGGAGGAAGAAACAGTCAAGGGTAGCCTAGGGTTAGGGTTAGGCTTACGGTACGGCTTAGGGTACGGCTTAGGGTACGGGTTCGGTGAGGGCTTCGGGTACTGCGTAGGGTATCGGTTAGGGTTAGGGTTAGGGTTAGTGTTAGGGTTAGGGCTCGGTTTAGGGTATTTGTTAGGATTAGGGTGCGTGTTAGGGTTAGGGTAAGGGTTCGGGTTAGGGTACGCGTTAGTGTTAGGGTAGTTTTTAAACCTATCCCACTCTCTAGATACCCCTTAGCACGTAAAGGAATATTATTTCGAGGTCCAGCCATGGAGAAGAGTTTAGACACTAGGATAAGATAAGGAACACACCCATTATAAAGAAATCACATTAGGATTCTCTTTTTAAGCTGTTCCTTAAAACACTAGTGCTTAGGAAATCTATTGGAGGCAGAAGCAGTCAAGGGTAGCCTAGGGTTAGGGTTAGGCTTAGGGTACGGCTTAGGGTACGGCTTAGGGTACGGCTTCGGTGAGGGCTTCGGGTACGGCGTAGGGTATGGGTTAGGGTTAGGTTTAGGGTTAGTGTTAGGGTTAGGGCTCGGTTTAGGGTATTGGTTAGGATTAGGGTACGTGTTAGGGTTAGGGTAGGGGTTCGGGTTAGGGTACGCGTTAGTGTTAGGGTAGTTTTTAAACCTATCCCACTCTCTAGATACCCCTTAGCACGTAAAGGAATATTATTTCGAGGTCCAGCCATGGAGAAGAGTTTAGACAGTAGGATAAGATAAGGAACACACCCATTATAAAGAAATCACATTAGGATTCTCTTTTTAAGCTGTTCCTTAAAACACTAGTGCTTAGGAAATCTATTGGAGGCAGAAGCAGTCAAGAGTAGCCTAGGGTTAGGGTTAGGCTTAGGGTACGGCTTAGGGTACGGCTTAGGGTACGGGTTCGGGGAGGGCTTCGGGTACGGCGTAGGGTATGGGTTAGGGTTAGTGTTAGGGTTAGTGTTAGGGTTAGGGCTCCGTTTAGGGTACGGGTTAGGATTAGGTTACGTGTTAGGGTTAGGGGAGGGGTTAGGGTTAGGGTACGCATTAGTGTTAGGGTAGTTATTAAACCTATCCCACTCTCTAGATACCCCTTAGCACGTAAAGGAATACTATTTGGAGGTCCAGCCATGGAGAAGAGTTTAGACACTAGGATAAGATAAGGAACACACCTATTATAAAGAAATCACATTAGGATTCTCTTTTTAAGCTGTTCTTTAAAACACTAGTGCTTAGGAAATCTATTGGAGGCAGAAGCAGTCAAGGGTAGCCTAGGGTTAGGGTTAGGCTTGTGGTTAGGCTTAGGGTACGGGTTCGGGGAGGGGTTCTGGTACGGCGTAGGGTATGGGTTAGGGTTAGGGTTAGGGTTAGTGTTAGGGTTAGGGCTCCGTTTAGGGTACGGGTTAGGATTAGGTTACGTGTTAGGGTTAGGGTAGGGGTTAGGGTTAGTTTACGCATTAGGGTTAGGGTAGTTATTAAACCTATCCCACTCTCTAGATACCCCTTAGCACGTAAAGGAATATTATTTGGGGGTCAAGCCATGGAGAAGAGTTTAGACACTAGGATATGATAAGGAACACACCCATTTTAAAGAAATCACATTAGGATTCACTTTTTAAGCTGTTCCTTAAAACACTAGTGCTTAGGAATTCTATTGGAGGCAGAAGCAGTCAAGGGTAGCCTAGGGTTATGGTTAGGCTTAGGGTTAGGCTTAGGGTACGGCTTAGGGTACGGGTTCGGGGAGGGCTTCGGGTACGGCGTAGGGTATGGGTTAGGGTTAGGGTTAGGGTTAGGGTTAGTGTTAGGGTTAGGGCTCGGTTTAGGGTACGGTTTAGGATTAGGGTACGTGTTAGGGTTAGGGTAGGGTTTCGGGTTAGGGTACGCGTTAGTGTTAGGGTAGTTTTTAAACCTATCCCACTCTCTAGATACCCCTTAGCACGTAAAGGAATATTATTTCGAGGTCCAGCCATGGACAAGAGTTTAGACACTAGGATAAGATAAGGAACACACCCATTATAAAGAAATCACATTAGGATTCTCTTTTTAAGCTGTTCCTTAAAACACTAGTGCTTAGGAAATCTATTGGAGGCAGAAGCAGTCAAGGGTAGCCTAGGGTTAGGGTTAGGCTTAGGGTACGGCTTAGGGTACGGCTTAGGGTAAGGGTTCGGTGAGGGCTTCGGGTACTGCGTAGGGTATCGGTTAGGGTTAGGGTTAGGGTTAGTGTTAGGGTTAGGGCTCAGTTTAGGATAAGGGTTAGGATTAGGGTACATGTTAGGATTAGGCTAGGGGTTAGGGTTTGGGTACGCGTTAGGGTTAGGGTAGTTATTAAACCTATCCCACTCTCTAGATACACCTGAGCACGTAAAGGAATATTATTTGGGGGTCCAGCCATGGAGAAGAGTTTTGACACTAGGATAAGATAAGGAACACACCCATTATAAAGAAATCACATTAGGATTCTCTTTTTAAGCTGTTCCTTAAAACACTAGTGCTTAGGAAATCTATTGGAGGCAGAAGCAGTCAAGGGTAGCCTAGGGTTAGGGTTAGGCTTAGGGTACGGCTTAGGGTACGGGTTCGGTGAGGGCTTCGGGTACTGCGTAGGGTGTCGGTTAGGGTTAGGGTTAGGGTTAGTGTTAGGGTTAGGGCTCGGTTTAGGGTATTTGTTAGGATTAGGGTACGTGTTAGGGTTAGGGTAGGGGTTCGGGTTAGGGTACGCGTTAGTGTTAGGGTAGTTTTTAAACCTATCCCACTCTATAGATACTCCTTAGCACGTAAAGGAATATTATTTCGAGGTCCAGCCATGGAGAAGAGTTTAGACACTAGGATAAGATAAGGAACACACCCATTATAAAGAAATCACATTAGGATTCTCTTTTTAAGCTGTTCCTTAAAACACTAGTGCTTAGGAAATCTATTGGAGGCAGAAGCAGTCAAGGGTAGCCTAGGGTTAGGGTTAGGCTTGGGTTTGGCTTAGGGTACGGGTTCGGGGAGGGGTTCTGGTACGGCGTAGGGTATGGGTTAGGGTTAGGGTGAGGGTTAGTGTTAGGGTTAGGGCTCCGTTTAGGGTACGGGTTAGGATTAGGTTACGTGTTAGGGTTAGGGTAGGGGTTAGGGTTAGTTTACGCATTAGGGTTAGGGTAGTTATTAAACCTATCCCACTCTCTAGATACCCCTTAGCACGTAAAGGAATATTATTTGGGGGTCAAGCCATGGAGAAGAGTTTAGACACTAGGATATGATAAGGAACACACCCATTTTAAAGAAATCACATTAGGATTCACTTTTTAAGCTGTTCCTTAAAACACTAGTGCTTAGGAATTCTATTGGAGGCAGAAGCAGTCAAGGGTAGCCTAGGGTTATGGTTAGGCTTAGGGTTAGGCTTAGGGTACGGCTTAGGGTACGGGTTCGGGGAGGGCTTCGGGTACGGCGTAGGGTATGGGTTAGGGTTAGGGTTAGGGTTAGGGTTAGTGTTAGGGTTAGGGCTCGGTTTAGGGTACGGTTTAGGATTAGGGTACGTGTTAGTGTTAGGGTAGGGTTTCGGGTTAGGGTACGCGTTAGTGTTAGGGTAGTTTTTAAACCTATCCCACTCTCTAGATACCCCTTAGCACGTAAAGGAATATTATTTCGAGGTCCAGCCATGGACAAGAGTTTAGACACTAGGATAAGATAAGGAACACACCCATTATAAAGAAATCACATTAGGATTCTCTTTTTAAGCTGTTCCTTAAAACACTAGTGCTTAGGAAATCTATTGGAGGCAGAAGCAGTCAAGGGTAGCCTAGGGTTAGGGTTAGGCTTAGGGTACGGCTTAGGGTACGGCTTAGGGTAAGGGTTCGGTGAGGGCTTCGGGTACTGCGTAGGGTATCGGTTAGGGTTAGGGTTAGGGTTAGTGTTAGGGTTAGGGCTCAGTTTAGGATACGGGTTAGGATTAGGGTACATGTTAGGATTAGGCTAGGGGTTCGGGTTAGGGTACGCGTTAGGGTTAGGGTAGTTATTAAACCTATCCCACTCTCTAGATACACCTGAGCACGTAAAGGAATATTATTTGGGGGTCCAGCCATGGAGAAGAGTTTTGACACTAGGATAAGATAAGGAACACACCCATTATAAAGAAATCACATTAGGATTCTCTTTTTAAGCTGTTCCTTAAAACACTAGTGCTTAGGAAATCTATTGGAGGCAGAAGCAGTCAAGGGTAGCCTAGGGTTAGGGTTAGGCTTAGGGTACGGCTTAGGGTACGGGTTCGGTGAGGGCTTCGGGTACTGCGTAGGGTATCGGTTAGGGTTAGGGTTAGGGTTAGTGTTAGGGTTAGGGCTCGGTTTAGGGTATTTGTTAGGATTAGCGTACGTGTTAGGGTTAGGGTAGGGGTTCGGGTTAGGGTACGCGTTAGTGTTAGGGTAGTTTTTAAACCTATCCCACTCTATAGATACCCCTTAGCACGTAAAGGAATATTATTTCGAGGTCCAGCCATGGAGAAGAGTTTAGACACTAGGATAAGATAAGGAACACACCCATTATAAAGAAATCACATTAGGATTCTCTTTTTAAGCTGTTCCTTAAAACACTAGTGCTTAGGAAATCTATTGGAGGCAGAAGCAGTCAAGGGTAGCCTAGGGTTAGGGTTAGGCTTGGGGTTAGGCTTAGGGTACGGGTTCGGGGAGGGGTTCTGGTACGGCGTAGGGTATGGGTTAGGGTTAGGGTGAGGGTTAGTGTTAGGGTTAGGGCTCCGTTTAGGGTACGGGTTAGGATTAGGTTACGTGTTAGGGTTAGGGTAGGGGTTAGGGTTAGTTTACGCATTAGGGTTAGGGTAGTTATTAAACCTATCCCACTCTCTAGATACCCCTTAGCACGTAAAGGAATATTATTTGGGGGTCCAGCCATGGAGAAGAGTTTAGACACTAGGATAAGATAAGGAACACACCCATTTTAAAGAAATCACATTAGGATTCACTTTTTAAGCTGTTCCTTAAAACACTAGTGCTTAGGAATTCTATTGGAGGCAGAAGCAGTCAAGGGTAGCCTAGGGTTATGGTTAGGCTTAGGGTTAGGCTTAGGGTACGGCTTAGGGTACGGGTTCGGGGAGGGCTTCGGGTACGGCGTAGGGTATGGGTTAGGGTTAGGGTTAGGGTTAGTGTTAGGGTTAGGGCTCGGTTTAGGGTATTGGTTAGGATTAGGGTACGTGTTAGGGTTAGGGTAGGGGTTCGGGTTAGGGTACGCGTTAGTGTTAGGGTAGTTTTTAAACCTATCTTACTCTCTAGATACCCCTTAGCACGTAAAGGAATATTATTTCGAGGTCCAGCCATGGAGAAGAGTTTAGACACTAGGATAAGATATGGAACACACCCATTATAAAGAAATCACATTAGGATTCTCTTTTTAAGCTGTTCCTTAAAACACTAGTGCTTAGGAAATCTATTGGAGGCAGAAGCAGTCAAGGGTAGCCTAGGGTTAAGGTTAGGCTTAGGGTTAGGCTTAGGGTACGGCTTAGGGTACGGGTTCGGGGAGGGCTTCGGGTACGGCGTAGGGTATGGGTTAGGGTTAGGGTTAGGGTTAGTGTTAGGGTTAGGGCTCGGTTTAGGGTATTGGTTAGGATTAGGGTACGTGTTAGGGTTAGGGTAGGGGTTCGGGTTAGGGTACGCGTTAGTGTTAGGGTAGTTTTTAAACCTATCCCACTCTCTAGATACCCCTTAGCACGTAAAGGAATATTATTTCGAGGTCCAGCCATGGAGAAGAGTTTAGACACTAGAATAAGATAAGGAACACACCCATTATAAAGAAATCACATTAGGATTCTCTTTTTAAGCTGTTCCTTAAAACACTAGTGCTTAGGAAATCTATTGGAGGCAGAAGCAGTCAAGAGTAGCCTAGGGTTAGGGTTAGGCTTAGGGTACGGCTTAGGGTACGGGTTCGGGGAGGGCTTCGGGTACGGCGTAGGGTATGGGTTAGGGTTAGTGTTAGGGTTAGTGTTAGGGTTAGGGCTCCGTTTAGGGTACGGGTTAGGATTAGGTTACGTGTTAGGGTTAGGGTAGGGGTTAGGGTTAGTTTACGCATTAGGGTTAGGGTAGTTATTAAACCTATCCCACTCTCTAGATACCCCTTAGCACGTAAAGGAATATTATTTGGGGGTCAAGCCATGGAGAAGAGTTTAGACACTAGGATAAGATAAGGAACACACCCATTTTAAAGAAATCACATTAGGATTCACTTTTTAAGCTGTTCCTTAAAACACTAGTGCTTAGGAATTCTATTGGAGGCAGAAGCAGTCAAGGGTAGCCTAGGGTTATGGTTAGGCTTAGGGTTAGGCTTAGGGTACGGCTTAGGGTACGGGTTCGGGGAGGGCTTCGGGTACGGCGTAGGGTATGGGTTAGGGTTAGGGTTAGGGTTAGGGTTAGTGTTAGGGTTAGGGCTCGGTTTAGGGTACGGTTTAGGATTAGGGTACGTGTTAGGGTTAGGGTAGGGGTTCGGGTTAGGGTACGCGTTAGTGTTAGGGTAGTTTTTAAACCTATCCCACTCTCTAGATACCCCTTAGCACGTAAAGGAATATTATTTCGAGGTCCAGCCATGGAGAAGAGTTTAGACACTAGGATAAGATAAGGAACACACCCATTATAAAGAAATCACATTAGGATTCTCTTTTTAAGCTGTTCCTTAAAACACTAGTGCTTAGGAAATCTATTGGAGGCAGAAGCAGTCAAGGGTAGCCTAGGGTTAGGGTTAGGCTTAGGGTACGGCTTAGGGTACGGCTTAGGGTACGGGTTCGGTGAGGGCTTCGGGTACTGCGTAGGGTATCGGTTAGGGTTAGGGTTAGGGTTAGTGTTAGGGTTAGGGCTCGGTTTAGGGTATTTGTTAGGATTAGGGTGCGTGTTAGGGTTAGGGTAGGGGTTCGGGTTAGGGTACGCGTTAGTGTTAGGGTAGTTTTTAAACCTATCCCACTCTCTAGATACCCCATAGCACGTAAAGGAATATTACTTCGAGGTCCAGCCATGGAGAAGAGTTTAGACACTAGGATAAGATAAGGAACACACCCATTATAAAGAAATCACATTAGGATTCTCTTTTTAAGCTGTTCCTTAAAACACTAGTGCCTAGGAAATCTATTGGAGGCAGAAGCAGTCAAGGGTAGCCTAGGGTTAGGGTTAGGCTTGGGGTTAGGCATAGGGTACGGGTTCGGGGAGGGGTTCTGGTACGGCGTAGGGTATGGGTTAGGGTTAGGGTTAGGGTTAGTGTTAGGGTTAGGGCTCCGTTTAGGGTACGGGTTAGGATTAAGTTACGTGTTAGGGTTAGGGTAGGGGTTAGGGTTAGTTTACGCATTAGGGTTAGGGTAGTTATTAAACCTATCCCACTCTCTAGATACCCCTTAGCACGTAAAGGAATATTATTTGGGGGTCCAGCCATGGAGAAGAGTTTAGACACTAGGATAAGATAAGGAATACACCCATTATAAAGAAATCACATTAGGATTCTCTTTTTAAGCTGTTCCTTAAAACACTAGTGCCTAGGAAAACTATTGGAGGCAGAAGCAGTCAAGGGTAGCCTAGGGTTAGGGTTAGGCTTAGGGTTAGGCTTAGGGTACGGCTTAGGGTACGGGTTCGGGGAGGGGTTCGGGTATGTCGTAGGGTATGGGTTAGGGTTAGGGTTAGGGTTAGTGTTAGGGTTAGGGCTCAGTTTAGGATACGGTTTAGGATAAGGGTACATGTTAGGATTAGGCTAGGGGTTAGGGTTAGGGTACGCGTTAGGGTTAGGGTAGTTATTAAACCTATCCCACTCTCTAGATACACCTGAGCACGTAAAGGAATATTATTTGGGGGTCCAGCCATGGAGAAGAGTTTTGACACTAGGATAAGATAAGGAACACACCCATTATAAAGAAATCACATTAGGATTCTCTTTTTAAGCTGTTCTTTAAAACACTAGTGCTTAGGAAATCTATTGGAGGCAGAAGCAGTCAAGGGTAGCCTAGGGTTAGGGTTAGGCTTGGGGTTAGGCTTAGGGTACGGGTCCGGGGAGGGGTTCTGGTATGGCGTAGGGTATGGGTTAGGGTTAGGGTGAGGGTTAGTGTTAGGGTTAGGGCTCCGTTTAGGGTACGGGTTAGGATTAGGTTACGTGTTAGGGTTAGGGTAGGGGTTAGGGTTAGTTTACGCATTAGGGTTAGGGTAGTTATTAAACCTATCCCACTCTCTAGATACCCCTTAGCACGTAAAGGAATATTATTTGGGGGTCCAGCCATGGAGAAGAGTTTAGACACTAGGATAAGATAAGGAACACACCCATTTTAAAGAAATCACATTAGGATTCACTTTTTAAGCTGTTCCTTAAAACACTAGTGCTTAGGAATTCTATTGGAGGCAGAAGCAGTCAAGGGTAGCCTAGGGTTATGGTTAGGCTTAGGGTTAGGCTTAGGGTACGGCTTAGGGTACGGGTTCGGGGAGGGCTTCGGGTACGGCGTAGGGTATGGGTTAGGGTTAGGGTTAGGGTTAGTGTTAGGGTTAGGGCTCGGTTTAGGGTATTGGTTAGGATTAGGGTACGTGTTAGGGTTAGGGTATGGGTTCGGGTTAGGGTACGCGTTAGTGTTAGGGTAGTTTTTAAACCTATCTTACTCTCTAGATACCCCTTAGCACGTAAAGGAATATTATTTCGAGGTCCAGCCATGGAGAAGAGTTTAGACACTAGGATAAGATATGGAACACACCCATTATAAAGAAATCACATTAGGATTCTCTTTTTAAGCTGTTCCTTAAAACACTAGTGCTTAGGAAATCTATTGGAGGCAGAAGCAGTCAAGGGTTGCCTAGGGTTAAGGTTAGGCTTAGGGTTAGGCTTAGGGTACGGCTTAGGGTACGGGTTCGGGGAGGGCTTCGGGTACGGCGTAGGTTATGGGTTAGGGTTAGGGTTAGGGTTAGTGTTAGGGTTAGGGCTCGGTTTAGGGTATTGGTTAGGATTAGGGTACGTGTTAGGGTTAGGGTAGGGGTTCGGGTTAGGGTACGCGTTAGTGTTAGGGTAGTTTTTAAACCTATCCCACTCTCTAGATACCCCTTAGCACGTAAAGGAATACTATTTGGAGGTCCAGCCATGGAGAAGAGTTTAGACACTAGGATAAGATAAGGAACACACCTATTATAAAGAAATCACATTAGGATTCTCTTTTTAAGCTGTTCTTTAAAACACTAGTGCTTAGGAAATCTATTGGAGGCAGAAGCAGTCAAGGGTAGCCTAGGGTTAGGGTTAGGCTTGGGGTTAGGCTTAGGGTACGGGTTCGGGGAGGGGTTCTGGTACGGCGTAGGGTATGGGTTAGGGTTAGGGTTAGGGTTAGTGTTAGGGTTAGGGCTCCGTTTAGGGTACGGGTTAGGATTAAGTTACGTGTTAGGGTTAGGGTAGGGGTTAGGGTTAGTTTACGCATTAGGGTTAGGGTAGTTATTAAACCTATCCCACTCTCTAGATACCCCTTAGCACGTAAAGGAATATTATTTGGGGGTCAAGCCATGGAGAAGAGTTTAGACACTAGGATAAGATAAGGAACACACCCATTTTAAAGAAATCACATTAGGATTCACTTTTTAAGCTGTTCCTTAAAACACTAGTGCTTAGGAAATCTATTGGAGGCAGAAGCAGTCAAGAGTAGCCTAGGGTTAGGGTTAGGCTTAGGGTACGGCTTAGGGTACGGGTTCGGGGAGGGCTTCGGGTACGGCGTAGGGTATGGGTTAGGGTTAGGGTTAGGGTTAGGGTTAGTGTTAGGGTTAGGGCTCGGTTTAGGGTACGGTTTAGGATTAGGGTACGTGTTAGGGTTAGGGTAGGGTTTCGGGTTAGGGTACGCGTTAGTGTTAGGGTAGTTTTTAAACCTATCCCACTCTCTAGATACCCCTTAGCACGTAAAGGAATATTATTTCGAGGTCCAGCCATGGACAAGAGTTTAGACACTAGGATAAGATAAGGAACACACCCATTATAAAGAAATCACATTAGGATTCTCTTTTTAAGCTGTTCCTTAAAACACTAGTGCTTAGGAAATCTATTGGAGGCAGAAGCAGTCAAGGGTAGCCTAGGGTTAGGGTTAGGCTTAGGGTACGGCTTAGGGTACGGCTTAGGGTAAGGTTTCGGTGAGGGCTTCGGGTACTGCGTAGGGTATCGGTTAGGGTTAGGGTTAGGGTTAGTGTTAGGGTTAGGGCTCAGTTTAGGATATGGGTTAGGATTAGGGTACATGTTAGGATTAGGCTAGGGGTTAGGGTTAGGGTACGCGTTAGAGTTAGGGTAGTTATTAAACCTATCCCACTCTCTAGATACACCTGAGCACGTAAAGGAATATTATTTGGGGGTCCAGCCATGGAGAAGAGTTTTGACACTAGGATAAGATAAGGAACACACCCATTATAAAGAAATCACATTAGGATTCTCTTTTTAAGCTGTTCCTTAAAACACTAGTGCTTAGGAAATCTATTGGAGGCAGAAGCAGTCAAGGGTAGCCTAGGGTTAGGGTTAGGCTTAGGGTACGGCTTAGGGTACGGGTTCGGTGAGGGCTTCGGGTACTGCGTAGGGTATCGGTTAGGGTTAGGGTTAGGGTTAGTGTTAGGGTTAGGGCTCGGTTTAGGGTATTTGTTAGGATTAGGGTACGTGTTAGGGTTAGGGTAGGGGTTCGGGTTAGGGTACGCGTTAGTGTTAGGGTAGTTATTAAACCTATCCCACTCTCTAGATACCCCTTAGCACGTAAAGGAATATTATTTCGAGGTCCAGCCATGGAGAAGAGTTTAGACACTAGGATAAGATAAGGAACACACCCATTATAAAGAAATCACATTAGGATTCTCTTTTTAAGCTGTTCCTTAAAACACTAGTGCTTAGGAAATCTATTGGAGGCAGAAGCAGTCAAGGGTAGCCTAGGGTTAGGGTTAGGCTTGGGGTTAGGCTTAGGGTACGGGTTCGGGGAGGGGTTCTGGTACGGCGTAGGGTATGGGTTAGGGTTAGGGTTAGGGTTAGTGTTAGGGTTAGGGCTCCGTTTAGGGTACGGGTTAGGATTAGGTTACGTGTTAGGGTTAGGGTAGGGGTTAGGGTTAGTTTACGCATTAGGGTTAGGGTAGTTATTAAACCTATCCCACTCTCTAGATACCCCTTAGCACGTAAAGGAATATTATTTGGGGGTCAAGCCATGGAGAAGAGTTTAGACACTAGGATAAGATAAGGAACACACCCATTTTAAAGAAATCACATTAGGATTCACTTTTTAAGCTGTTCCTTAAAACACTAGTGCTTAGGAATTCTATTGGAGGCAGAAGCAGTCAAGGGTAGCCTAGGGTTATGGTTAGGCTTAGGGTTAGGCTTAGGGTACGGCTTAGGGTACGGGTTCGGGGAGGGCTTCGGGTACGGCGTAGGGTATGGGTTAGGGTTAGGGTTAGGGTTAGTGTTAGGGTTAGGGCTCGGTTTAGGGTATTGGTTAGGATTAGGGTACGTGTTAGGGTTAGGGTAGGGGTTCGGGTTAGGGTACGCGTTAGTGTTAGGGTAGTTTTTAAACCTATCCCACTCTCTAGATACCCCTTAGCACGTAAAGGAATATTATTTCGAGGTCCAGCCATGGAGAAGAGTTTATACACTAGGATAAGATAAGGAACACACGTATTATAAAGAAATCACATTAGGATTCTCTTTTTAAGCTGTTCTTTAAAACACTAGTGCTTAGGAAATCTATTGGAGGCAGAAGCAGTCAAGGGTAGCCTAGGGTTAGGGTTAGGCTTGGGGTTAGGCTTAGGGTACGGGTTCGGGGAGGGGTTCTGGTACGGCGTAGGGTATGGGTTAGGGTTAGGGTGAGGGTTAGTGTTAGGGTTAGGGCTCCGTTTAGGGTACGGTTTAGGATTAAGTTACGTGTTAGGGTTAGGGTAGGGGTTAGGGTTAGTTTACGCATTAGGGTTAGGGTAGTTATTAAACCTATCCCACTCTCTAGATATCCCTTAGCACGTAAAGGAATATTATTTCGAGGTCCAGCCATGGAGAAGAGTTTAGACACTAGGATAAGATATGGAACATACCCATTATAAAGAAATCACATTAGGATTCTCTTTTTAAGCTGTTCCTTAAAACACTAGTGCTTAGGAAATCTATTGGAGGCAGAAGCAGTCAAGGGTAGCCTAGGGTTAAGGTTAGGCTTAGGGTTAGGCTTAGGATACGGCTTAGGGTACGGGTTCGGGGAGGGCTTCGGGTACGGCGTAGGGTATGGGTTAGGGTTAGGGTTAGGGTTAGTGTTAGGGTTTGGGCTCGGTTTAGGGTATTGGTTAGGATTAGGGTACGTGTTAGGGTTAGGGTAGGGGTTCGGGTTAGGGTACGCGTTAGTGTTAGGGTAGTTTTTAAACCTATCCCACTCTCTAGATACCCCTTAGCACGTAAAGGAATATTATTTCGAGGTCCAACCATGGAGAAGAGTTTAGACACTAGGATAAGATAAGGAACACACCCATTATAAAGAAATCACATTAGGATTCTCTTTTTAAGCTGTTCCTTAAAACACTAGTGCTTAGGAAATCTATTGGAGGCAGAAGCAGTCAAGAGTAGCCTAGGGTTAGGGTTAGGCTTAGGGTAGGGCTTAGGGTACGGGTTCGGGGAGGGCTTCGGGTACGGCGTAGGGTATGGGTTAGGGTTAGTGTTAGGGTTAGTGTTAGGGTTAGGGCTCCGTTTAGGGTACGGGTTAGGATTAGGTTACGTGTTAGGGTTAGGGGAGGGGTTAGGGTTAGGGTACGCATTAGTGTTAGGGTAGTTTTTAAACCTATCCCACTCTCTAGATACCCCTTAGCACGTAAAGGAATACTATTTGGAGGTCCAGCCATGGAGAAGAGTTTAGACACTAGGATAAGATAAGGAACACACCTATTATAAAGAAATCACATTAGGATTCTCTTTTTAAGCTGTTCTTTAAAACACTAGTGCTTAGGAAATCTATTGGAGGCAGAAGCAGTCAAGGGTAGCCTAGGGTTAGGGTTAGGCTTGGGGTTAGGCTTAGGGTACGGGTTCGGGGAGGGGTTCTGGTATGGCGTAGGGTATGGGTTAGGGTTAGGGTTAGGGTTAGGGTTAGTGTTAGGGTTAGGGCTCCGTTTAGGGTACGGGTTAGGATTAGGTTACGTGTTAGGGTTAGGGTAGGGGTTAGGGTTAGTTTATGCATTAGGGTTAGGGTAGTTATTAAACCTATCCCACTCTCTAGATACCCCTTAGCACGTAAAGGAATATTATTTTGGGGTCTAGCCATGGAGAAGAGTTTAGACACTAGGATAAGATAAGGAACACACCCATTTTAAAGAAATCACATTAGGATTCACTTTTTAAGCTGTTCCTTAAAACACTAGTGCTTAGGAATTCTATTGGAGGCAGAAGCAGTCAAGGGTAGCCTAGGGTTATGGTTAGGCTTAGGGTTAGGCTTAGGGTACGGCTTAGGGTACGGGTTCGGGGAGGGCTTCGGGTACGGCGTAGGGTATGGGTTAGGGTTAGGGTTAGGGTTAGGGTTAGTGTTAGGGTTAGGGCTCGGTTTAGGGTACGGTTTAGGATTAGGGTACGTGTTAGGGTTAGGGTAGGGGTTCGGGTTAGGGTACGCGTTAGTGTTAGGGTAGTTTTTAAACCTATCCCACTCTCTAGATACCCCTTAGCACGTAAAGGAATATTATTTCGAGGTCCAGCCATGGAGAAGAGTTTAGACACTAGGATAAGATAAGGAACACACCCATTATAAAGAAATCACATTAGGATTCTCTTTTTAAGCTGTTCCTTAAAACACTAGTGCTTAGGAAATCTATTGGAGGCAGAAGCAGTCAAGGGTAGCCTAGGGTTAGGGTTAGGCTTAGGGTACGGCTTAGGGTACGGCTTAGGGTACGGGTTCGGTGAGGGCTTCGGGTACTGCGTAGGGTATCGGTTAGGGTTAGGGTTAGGGTTAGTGTTAGGGTTAGGGCTCGGTTTAGGGTATTTGTTAGGATTAGGGTGCGTGTTAGGGTTAGGGTAGGGGTTCGTGTTAGGGTACGCGTTAGTGTTAGTGTAGTTTTTAAACCTATCCCACTCTCTAGATACCCCATAGCACGTAAAGGAATATTACTTCGAGGTCCAGCCATGGAGAAGAGTTTAGACACTAGGATAAGATAAGGAACACACCCATTATAAAGAAATCACATTAGGATTCTCTTTTTAAGCTGTTCCTTAAAACACTAGTGCTTAGGAAATCTATTGGAGGCAGAAGCAGTCAAGGGTAGCCTAGGGTTAGGGTTAGGCTTGGGGTTAGGCATAGGGTACGGGTTCGGGGAGGGGTTCTGGTACGGCGTAGGGTATGGGTTAGGGTTAGGGTTAGGGTTAGTGTTAGGGTTAGGGCTCCGTTTAGGGTACGGGTTAGGATTAAGTTACGTGTTAGGGTTAGGGTAGGGGTTAGGGTTAGTTTACGCATTAGGGTTAGGGTAGTTATTAAACCTATCCCACTCTCTAGATACCCCTTAGCACGTAAAGGAATATTATTTGGGGGTCCAGCCATGGAGAAGAGTTTAGACACTAGGATAAGATAAGGAACACACCCATTATAAAGAAATCACATTAGGATTCTCTTTTTAAGCTGTTCCTTAAAACACTAGTGCCTAGGAAAACTATTGGAGGCAGAAGCAGTCAAGGGTAGCCTAGGGTTAGGGTTAGGCTTAGGGTTAGGCTTAGGGTACGGCTTAGGGTACGGGATCGGGGAGGGGTTCGGGTATGTCGTAGGGTATGGGTTAGGGTTAGGGTTAGGGTTAGTGTTAGGGTTAGGGCTCAGTTTAGGATACGGGTTAGGATAAGGGTACATGTTAGGATTAGGCTAGGGGTTAGGGTTAGGGTACGCGTTAGGGTTAGGGTAGTTATTAAACCTATCCCACTCTCTAGATACACCTGAGCACGTAAAGGAATATTATTTGGGGGTCCAGCCATGGAGAAGAGTTTTGACACTAGGATAAGATAAGGAACACACCCATTATAAAGAAATCACATTAGGATTCTCTTTTTAAGCTGTTCTTTAAAACACTAGTGCTTAGGAAATCTATTGGAGGCAGAAGCAGTCAAGGGTAGCCTAGGGTTAGGGTTAGTCTTGGGGTTAGGCTTAGGGTACGGGTCCGGGGAGGGGTTCTGGTACGGCGTAGGGTATGGGTTAGGGTTAGGGTGAGGGTTAGTGTTAGGGTTAGGGCTCCGTTTAGGGTACGGGTTAGGATTAGGTTACGTGTTAGGGTTAGGGTAGGGGTTAGGGTTAGTTTACGCATTAGGGTTAGGGTAGTTATTAAACCTATCCCACTCTCTAGATACCCCTTAGCACGTAAAGGAATATTATTTGGGGGTCCAGCCATGGAGAAGAGTTTAGACACTAGGATAAGATAAGGAACACACCCATTTTAAAGAAATCACATTAGGATTCACTTTTTAAGCTGTTCCTTAAAACACTAGTGCTTAGGAAATCTATTGGAGGCAGAAGCAGTCAAGGGTAGCCTAGGGTTAAGGTTAGGCTTAGGGTTAGGCTTAGGGTACGGCTTAGGGTACGGGTTCGGTGAGGGCTTCGGGTACGGCGTAGGTTATGGGTTAGGGTTAGGGTTAGGGTTAGTGTTAGGGTTAGGGCTCGGTTTAGGGTATTGGTTAGGATTAGGGTACGTGTTAGGGTTAGGGTAGGGGTTCGGGTTAGGGTACGCGTTAGTGTTAGGGTAGTTTTTAAACCTATCCCACTCTCTAGATACCCCTTAGCACGTAAAGGAATATTATTTCGAGGTCCAGCCATGGACAATAGTTTAGACACTAGGATAAGATAAGGAACACACCCATTATAAAGAAATCACATTAGGATTCTCTTTTTAAGCTGTTCCTTAAAACACTAGTGCTTAGGAAATCTATTGGAGGCAGAAGCAGTCAAGGGTAGCCTAGGGTTAGGGTTAGGCTTAGGGTACGGCTTAGGGTACGGGTTCGGTGAGGGCTTCGGGTACTGCGTAGGGTATCGGTTAGGGTTAGGGTTAGGGTTAGTGTTAGGGTTAGGGCTCGGTTTAGGGTATTTGTTAGGATTAGGGTACGTGTTAGGGTTAGGGTAGGGGTTCGGGTTAGGGTACGCGTTAGTGTTAGGGTAGTTATTAAACCTATCCCACTCTCTAGATACCCCTTAGCACGTAAAGGAATATTATTTCGAGGTCCAGCCATGGAGAAGAGTTTAGACACTAGGATAAGATAAGGAACACACCCATTATAAAGAAATCACATTAGGATTCTCTTTTTAAGCTGTTCCTTAAAACACTAGTGCTTAGGAAATCTATTGGAGGCAGAAGCAGTCAAGGGTAGCCTAGGGTTAGGGTTAGGCTTGGGGTTAGGCTTAGGGTACGGGTTCGGGGAGGGGTTCTGGTACGGCGTAGGGTATGGGTTAGGGTTAGGGTTAGGGTTAGTGTTAGGGTTAGGGCTCCGTTTAGGGTACGGGTTAGGATTAGGTTACGTGTTAGGGTTAGGGTAGGGGTTAGGGTTAGTTTACGCATTAGGGTTAGGGTAGTTATTAAACCTATCCCACTCTCTAGATACCCCTTAGCACGTAAAGGAATATTATTTGGGGGTCAAGCCATGGAGAAGAGTTTAGACACTAGGATAAGATAAGGAACACACCCATTTTAAAGAAATCACATTAGGATTCACTTTTTAAGCTGTTCCTTAAAACACTAGTGCTTAGGAATTCTATTGGAGGCAGAAGCAGTCAAGGGTAGCCTAGGGTTATGGTTAGGCTTAGGGTTAGGCTTAGGGTACGGCTTAGGGTACGGGTTCGGGTAGGGCTTCGGGTACGGCGTAGGGTATGGGTTAGGGTTAGGGTTAGGGTTAGTGTTAGGGTTAGGGCTCGGTTTAGGGTATTGGTTAGGATTAGGGTACGTGTTAGGGTTAGGGTAGGGGTTCGGGTTAGGGTACGCGTTAGTGTTAGGGTAGTTTTTAAACCTATCTTACTCTCTAGATACCCCTTAGCACGTAAAGGAATATTATTTCGAGGTCCAGCAATGGAGAAGAGTTTAGACACTAGGATAAGATAAGGAACACACCCATTATAAAGAAATCACATTAGGATTCTCTTTTTAAGCTGTTCCTTAAAACACTAGTGCTTAGGAAATCTATTGGAGGCAGAAGCAGTCAAGGGTAGCCTAGGGTTAGGGTTAGGCTTGGGGTTAGGCTTAGGGTACGGGTTCGGGGAGGGGTTCTGGTACGGCGTAGGGTATGGGTTAGGGTTAGGGTGAGGGTTAGTGTTAGGGTTAGGGCTCTGTTTAGGGTACGGGTTAGGATTAAGTTACGTGTTAGGGTTAGGGTAGGGGTTAGGGTTAGTTTACGCATTAGGGTTAGGGTAGTTATTAAACCTATCCCACTCTCTAGATACCCCTTAGCACGTAAAGGAATATTATTTCGAGGTCCAGCCATGGAGAAGAGTTTAGACACTAGGATAAGATATGGAACACACCCATTATAAAGAAATCACATTAGGATTCTCTTTTTAAGCTGTTCCTTAAAACATTAGTGCTTAGGAAATCTATTGGAGGCAGAAGCAGTCAAGGGTAGCCTAGGGTTAAGGTTAGGCTTAGGGTTAGGCTTAGGGTACGGCTTAGGGTACGGGTTCGGGGAGGGCTTCGGGTACGGCGTAGGGTATGGGTTAGGGTTAGGGTTAGGGTTAGTGTTAGGGTTTGGGCTCGGTTTAGGGTATTGGTTAGGATTAGGGTACGAGTTAGGGTTAGGGTAGGGGTTCGGGGTAGGGTACGCGTTAGTGTTAGGGTAGTTTTTAAACCTATCCCACTCTCTAGATACCCCTTAGCACGTAAAGGAATATTATTTCGAGGTCCAACCATGGAGAAGAGTTTAGACACTAGGATAAGATAAGGAACACACCCATTATAAAGAAATCACATTAGGATTCTCTTTTTAAGCTGTTCCTTAAAACACTAGTGCTTAGGAAATCTATTGGAGGCAGAAGCAGTCAAGAGTAGCCTAGGGTTAGGGTTAGGCTTAGGGTACGGCTTAGGGTACGGGTTCGGGGAGGGCTTCGGGTACGGCGTAGGGTATGGGTTAGGGTTAGTGTTAGGGTTAGTGTTAGGGTTAGGGCTCCGTTTAGGGTACGGGTTAGGATTAGGTTACGTGTTAGGGTTAGGGGAGGGGTTAGGGTTAGGGTACGCATTAGTGTTAGGGTAGTTTTTAAACCTATCCCACTCTCTAGATACCCCTTAGCACGTAAAGGAATACTATTTGGAGGTCCAGCCATGGAGAAGAGTTTAGACACTAGGATAAGATAAGGAACACACCTATTATAAAGAAATCACATTAGGATTCTCTTTTTAAGCTGTTCTTTAAAACACTAGTGCTTAGGAAATCTATTGGAGGCAGAAGCAGTCAAGGGTAGCCTAGGGTTAGGGTTAGGCTTGGGGTTAGGCTTAGGGTACGGGTTCGGGGAGGGGTTCTGGTACGGCGTAGGGTATGGGTTAGGGTTAAGGTTAGGGTTAGGGTTAGTGTTAGGGTTAGGGCTCCGTTTAGGGTACGGGTTAGGATTAGGTTACGTGTTAGGGTTAGGGTAGGGGTTAGGGTTAGTTTATGCATTAGGGTTAGGGTAGTTATTAAACCTATCCCACTCTCTAGATACCCCTTAGCACGTAAAGGAATATTATTTTGGGGTCTAGCCATGGAGAAGAGTTTAGACACTAGGATAAGATAAGGAACACACCCATTTTAAAGAAATCACATTAGGATTCACTTTTTAAGCTGTTCCTTAAAACACTAGTGCTTAGGAATTCTATTGGAGGCAGAAGCAGTCAAGGGTAGCCTAGGGTTATGGTTAGGCTTAGGGTTAGGCTTAGGGTACGGCTTAGGGTACGGGTTCGGGGAGGGCTTCGGGTACGGCGTAGGGTATGGGTTAGGGTTAGGGTTAGGGTTAGGGTTAGTGTTAGGGTTAGGGCTCGGTTTAGGGTACGGTTTAGGATTAGGGTACGTGTTAGGGTTAGGGTAGGGGTTCGGGTTAGGGTACGCGTTAGTGTTAGGGTAGTTTTTAAACCTATCCCACTCTCTAGATACCCCTTAGCACGTAAAGGAATATTATTTCGAGGTCCAGCCATGGAGAAGAGTTTAGACACTAGGATAAGATAAGGAACACACCCATTATAAAGAAATCACATTAGGATTCTCTTTTTAAGCTGTTCCTTAAAACACTAGTGCTTAGGAAATCTATTGGAGGCAGAAGCAGTCAAGGGTAGCCTAGGGTTAGGGTTAGGCTTAGGGTACGGCTTAGGGTACGGCTTAGGGTACGGGTTCGGTGAGTGCTTCGGGTACTGCGTAGGGTATCGGTTAGGGTTAGGGTTAGGGTTAGTGTTAGGGTTAGGGCTCGGTTTAGGGTATTTGTTAGGATTAGGGTGCGTGTTAGGGTTAGGGTAGGGGTTCGGGTTAGGGTACGCGTTAGTGTTAGGGTAGTTTTTAAACCTATCCCACTCTCTAGATACCCCTTAGCACGTAAAGGAATATTATTTCGAGGTCCAGCCATGGAGAAGAGTTTAGACACTAGGATAAGATAAGGAACACACCCATTATAAAGAAATCACATTAGGATTCTCTTTTTAAGCTGTTCCTTAAAACACTAGTGCTTAGGAAATCTATTGGAGGCAGAAGCAGTCAAGGGTAGCCTAGGGTTAGGGTTAGGCTTAGGGTACGGCTTAGGGTACGGCTTAGGGTACGGGTTCGGTAAGGGCTTCGGGTACGGCGTAGGGTACGGGTTAGGGTTAGGGTTAGGGTTAGTGTTAGGGTTAGGGCTCCGTTTAGGGTACGGGTTAGGATTAGGTTACGTGTTAGCGTCAGGGTAGGGGTTAGGGTTAGGGTACGCATTAGTGTTAGGGTAGTTATTAAACCTATCCCACTCTCTAGATTCCCCTTAGCACGTAAAGGAATACTATTTGGAGGTCCAGCCATGGAGAAAAGTTTAGACACCAGGATAAGATAAGGAACACACCCATTATAAAGAAATCACATTAGGATTCTCTTTTTAAGCTGTTCCTTAAAACACTAGTGCTTAGGAAATCTATTGGAGGCAGAAGCAGTCAAGGGTAGCCTAGGGTTAGGGTTAGGCTTGGGGTTAGGCATAGGGTACGGGTTCGGGGAGGGGTTCTGGTACGGCGTAGGGTATGGGTTAGGGTTAGGGTTAGGGTTAGTGTTAGGGTTAGGGCTCCGTTTAGGGTACGGGTTAGGATTAAGTTACGTGTTAGGGTTAGGGTAGGGGTTAGGGTTAGTTTACGCATTAGGGTTAGGGTAGTTATTAAACCTATCCCACTCTCTAGATACCCCTTAGCACGTAAAGGAATATTATTTGGGGGTCCAGCCATGGAGAAGAGTTTAGACACTAGGATAAGATAAGGAACACACCCATTATAAAGAAATCACATTAGGATTCTCTTTTTAAGCTGTTCCTTAAAACACTAGTGCCTAGGAAAACTATTGGAGGCAGAAGCAGTCAAGGGTAGCCTAGGGTTAGGGTTAGGCTTAGGGTTAGGCTTAGGGTACGGCTTAGGGTACGGGTTCGGGGAGGGGTTCGGGTATGTCGTAGGGTATGGGTTAGGGTTAGGGTTAGGGTTAGTGTTAGGGTTAGGGCTCAGTTTAGGATACGGGTTAGGATAAGGGTACATGTTAGGATTAGGCTAGGGGTTAGGGTTAGGTTACGCGTTAGGGTTAGGGTAGTTATTAAACCTATCCCACTCTCTAGATACACCTGAGCACGTAAAGGAATATTATTTGGGGGTCCAGCCATGGAGAAGAGTTTTGACACTAGGATAAGATAAGGAACACACCCATTATAAAGAAATCACATTAGGATTCTCTTTTTAAGCTGTTCTTTAAAACACTAGTGCTTAGGAAATCTATTGGAGGCAGAAGCAGTCAAGGGTAGCCTAGGGTTAGGGTTAGTCTTGGGGTTAGGCTTAGGGTACGGGTCCGGGGAGGGGTTCTGGTACGGCGTAGGGTATGGGTTAGGGTTAGGGTGAGGGTTAGTGTTAGGGTTAGGGCTCCGTTTAGGGTACGGGTTAGGATTAGGTTACGTGTTAGGGTTAGGGTAGGGGTTAGGGTTAGTTTACGCATTAGGGTTAGGGTAGTTATTAAACCTATCCCACTCTCTAGATACCCCTTAGCACGTAAAGGAATATTATTTGGGGGTCCAGCCATGGAGAAGAGTTTAGACACTAGGATAAGATAAGGAACACAACCATTTTAAAGAAATCACATTAGGATTCACTTTTTAAGCTGTTCCTTAAAACACTAGTGCTTAGGAAATCTATTGGAGGCAGAAGCAGTCAAGGGTAGCCTAGGGTTAAGGTTAGGCTTAGGGTTAGGCTTAGGGTACGGCTTAGGGTACGGGTTCGGGGAGGGCTTCGGGTACGGCGTAGGTTATGGGTTAGGGTTAGGGTTAGGGTTAGTGTTAGGGTTAGGGCTCGGTTTAGGGTATTGGTTAGGATTAGGGTACGTGTTAGGGTTAGGGTAGGGGTTCGGGTTAGGGTACGCGTTAGTGTTAGGGTAGTTTTTAAACCTATCCCACTCTCTAGATACCCCTTAGCACGTAAAGGAATATTATTTCGAGGTCCAGCCATGGACAATAGTTTAGACACTAGGATAAGATAAGGAACACACCCATTATAAAGAAATCACATTAGGATTCTCTTTTTAAGCTGTTCCTTAAAACACTAGTGCTTAGGAAATCTATTGGAGGCAGAAGCAGTCAAGGGTAGCCTAGGGTTAGGGTTAGGCTTAGGGTACGGCTTAGGGTACGGCTTAGGGTAAGGGTTCGGTGAGGGCTTCGGGTACTGCGTAGGGTATCGGTTAGGGTTAAGGTTAGGGTTAATGTTAGGGTTAGGGCTCAGTTTAGGATATGGGTTAGGATTAGGGTACATGTTAGGATTAGGCTAGGGGTTAGGGTTAGGGTACGCTTTAGGGTTAGGGTAGTTATTAAACCTATCCCACTCTCTAGATACACCTGAGCACGTAAAGGAATATTATTTGGGGGTCCAGCCATGGAGAAGAGTTTTGACACTAGGATAAGATAAGGAACACACCCATTATAAAGAAATCACATTAGGATTCTCTTTTTAAGCTGTTCCTTAAAACACTAGTGCTTAGGAAATCTATTGGAGGCAGAAGCAGTCAAGGGTAGCCTAGGGTTAGGGTTAGGCTTAGGGTACGGCTTAGGGTACGGGTTCGGTGAGGGCTTCGGGTACTGCGTAGGGTATCGGTTAGGGTTAGGGTTAGGGTTAGTGTTAGGGTTAGGGCTCGGTATAGGGTATTTGTTAGGATTAGGGTACGTGTTAGGGTTAGGGTAGGGGTTCGGGTTAGGGTACGCGTTAGTGTTAGGGTAGTTATTAAACCTATCCCACTCTCTAGATACCCCTTAGCACGTAAAGGAATATTATTTCGAGGTCCAGCCATGGAGAAGAGTTTAGACACTAGGATAAGATAAGGAACACACCCATTATAAAGAAATCACATTAGGATTCTCTTTTTAAGCTGTTCCTTAAAACACTAGTGCTTAGGAAATCTATTGGAGGCAGAAGCAGTCAAGGGTAGCCTAGGGTTAGGGTTTGGCTTGGGGTTAGGCTTAGGGTACGGGTTCGGGGAGGGGTTCTGGTACGGCGTAGGGTATGGGTTAGGGTTAGGGTTAGGGTTAGTGTTAGGGTTAGGGCTCCGTTTAGGGTACGGGTTAGGATTAGGTTACGTGTTAGGGTTAGGGTAGGGGTTAGGGTTAGTTTACGGATTAGGGTTAGGGTAGTTATTAAACCTATCCCACTCTCTAGATACCCCTTAGCACGTAAAGGAATATTATTTGGGGGTCAAGCCATGGAGAAGAGTTTAGACACTAGGATAAGATAAGGAACACACCCATTTTAAAGAAATCACATTAGGATTCACTTTTTAAGCTGTTCCTTAAAACACTAGTGCTTAGGAATTCTATTGGAGGCAGAAGCAGTCAAGGGTAGCCTAGGGTTATGGTTAGGCTTAGGGTTAGGCTTAGGGTACGGCTTAGGGTACGGGTTCGGGGAGGGCTTCGGGTACGGCGTAGGGTATGGGTTAGGGTTAGGGTTAGGGTTAGTGTTAGGGTTTGGGCTCGGTTTAGGGTATTGGTTAGGATTAGGGTACGTGTTAGGGTTAGGGTAGGGGTTCGGGTTAGGGTACGCGTTAGTGTTAGGGTAGTTTTTAAACCTATCCCACTCTCTAGATACCCCTTAGCACGTAAAGGAATATTATTTCGAGGTCCAACCATGGAGAAGAGTTTAGACACTAGGATAAGATAAGGAACACACCCATTATAAAGAAATCACATTAGGATTCTCTTTTTAAGCTGTTCCTTAAAACACTAGTGCTTAGGAAATCTATTGGAGGCAGAAGCAGTCAAGAGTAGCCTAGGGTTAGGGTTAGGCTTAGGGTACGGCTTAGGGTACGGGTTCGGGGAGGGCTTCGGGTACGGCGTAGGGTATGGGTTAGGGTTAGTGTTAGGGTTAGTGTTAGGGTTAGGGCTCCGTTTAGGGTACGGGTTAGGATTAGGTTACGTGTTAGGGTTAGGGTAGGGGTTAGGGTTAGGGTACGCATTAGTGTTAGGGTAGTTATTAAACCTATCCCACTCTCTAGATACCCCTTAGCACGTAAAGGAATACTATTTGGAGGTCCAGCCATGGAGAAGAGTTTAGACACTAGGATAAGATAAGGAACACACCTATTATAAAGAAATCACATTAGGATTCTCTTTTTAAGCTGTTCTTTAAAACACTAGTGCTTAGGAAATCTATTGGAGGCAGAAGCAGTCAAGGGTAGCCTAGGGTTAGGGTTAGGCTTGGGGTTAGGCTTAGGGTACGGGTTCGGGGAGGGGTTCTGGTACGGCGTAGGGTATGGGTTAGGGTTAGGGTTAGGGTTAGTTTTAGGGTTAGGGCTCCGTTTAGGGTACGGGTTAGGATTAGGTTACGTGTTAGGGTTAGGGTAGGGGTTAGGGTTAATTTACGCATTAGGGTTAGGGTAGTTATTAAACCTATCCCACTCTCTAGATACCCCTTAGCACGTAAAGGAATATTATTTGGGGGTCAAGCCATGGAGAAGAGGTTAGACACTAGGATAAGATAAGGAACACACCCATTTTAAAGAAATCACATTAGGATTCACTTTTTAAGCTGTTCCTTAAAACACTAGTGCTTAGGAATTCTATTGGAGGCAGAAGCAGTCAAGGGTAGCCTAGGTTTATGGTTAGGCTTAGGGTTAGGCTTAGGGTACGGCTTAGGGTACGGGTTCGGGGAGGGCTTTGGTTACGGCGTAGGGTATGGGTTAGGGTTAGGGTTAGGGTTAGGGTTAGTGTTAGGGTTAGGGCTCGGTTTAGGGTATTGGTTAGGATTAGGGTACGTGTTAGGGTTAGGGTAGGGGTTCGGGTTAGGGTACGCGTGAGTGTTAGGGTAGTTTTTAAACCTATCTTACTCTCTAGATACCCCTTAGCACGTAAAGGAATATTATTTCGAGGTCCAGCAATGGAGAAGAGTTTAGACACTAGGATAAGATAAGGAACACACCCATTATAAAGAAATCACATTAGGATTCTCTTTTTAAGCTGTTCCTTAAAACACTAGTGCTTAGGAAATCTATTGGAGGCAGAAGCAGTCAAGGGTAGCCTAGGGTTAGGGTTAGGCTTGGGGTTAGGCTTAGGGTACGGGTTCGGGGAGGGGTTCTGGTACGGCGTAGGGTATGGGTTAGGGTTAGGGTGAGGGTTAGTGTTAGGGTTAGGGCTCCGTTTAGGGTACGGGTTAGGATTAAGTTACGTGTTAGGGTTAGGGTAGGGGTTAGGGTTAGTTTACGCATTAGGGTTAGGGTAGTTATTAAACCTATCCCACTCTCTAGATACCCCTTAGCACGTAAAGGAATATTATTTGCGGGTCCAGCCATGGAGAAGAGTTTAGACACTAGGATAAGATAAGGAACACACCCATTTTAAAGAAATCACATTAGGATTCACTTTTTAAGCTGTTCCTTAAAACACTAGTGCTTAGGAATTCTATTGGAGGCAGAAGCAGTCAAGGGTAGCCTAGGGTTAGGGTTAGGCTTAGGGTACGGCTTAGGGTACGGGTTCGGGGAGGGCTTTGGGTACGGCGTAGGGTATGGGTTAGGGTTAGGGTTAGGGTTAGTGTTAGGGTTAGGGCTCGGTTTAGGGTATTGGTTAGGATTAGGGTACGTGTTAGGGTTATGGTAGGGGTTCGGGTTAGGGTACGCGTTAGTGTTAGGGTAGTTTTTAAACCTATCTTACTCTCTAGATACCCCTTAGGACGTAAAGGAATATTATTTCGAGGTCCAGCCATGGAGAAGAGTTTAGACACTAGGATAAGATATGGAACACACCCATTATAAAGAAATCACATTAGGATTCTCTTTTTAAGCTGTTCCTTAAAACACTAGTGCTTAGGAAATCTATTGGAGGCAGAAGCAGTCAAGGGTAGCCTAGGGTTAAGGTTAGGCTTAGGGTTAGGCTTAGGGTACGGCTTAGGGTACGGGTTCGGGGAGGGCTTCGGGTACGGCGTAGGGTATGGGTTAGGGTTAGGGTTAGGGTTAGTGTTAGGGTTAGGGCTAGGTTTAGGGTATTGGTTAGGATTAGGGTACGTCTTAGGGTTAGGGTAGGGGTTCGGGTTAGGGTACGCGTTAGTGTTAGGGTAGTTTTTAAACCTATCCCACTCTCTAGATACCCCTTAGCACGTAAAGGAATATTATTTCGAGGTCCAGCCATGGAGAAGAGTTTAGACACTAGGATAAGATAAGGAACACACCCATTATAAAGAAATCACATTAGGATTCTCTTTTTAAGCTGTTCCTTAAAACACTAGTGCTTAGGAAATCTATTGGAGGCAGAAGCAGTCAAGAGTAGCCTAGGGTTAGGGTTAGGCTTAGGGTACGGCTTAGGGTACGGGTTCGGGGAGGGCTTCGGGTACGGCGTAGGGTATGGGTTAGGGTTAGTGTTAGGGTTAGTGTTAGGGTTAGGGCTCCGTTTAGGGTACGGGTTAGGATTAGGTTACGTGTTAGGGTTAGGGGAGGGGTTAGGGTTAGGGTACGCATTAGTGTTAGGGTAGTTTTTAAACCTATCCCACTCTCTAGATACCCCTTAGCACGTAAAGGAATACTATTTGGAGGTCCAGCCATGGAGAAGAGTTTAGACACTAGGATAAGATAAGGAACACACCCATTATAAAGAAATCACATTAGGATTCTCTTTTTAAGCTGTTCCTTAAAACACTAGTGCTTAGGAAATCTATTGGAGGCAGAAGCAGTCAAGGGTAGCCTAGGGTTAGGGTTAGGCTTAGGGTACGGCTTAGGGTACGGCTTAGGGTACGGGTTCGGTGAGGGCTTCGGGTACTGCGTAGGGTATCGGTTAGGGTTAGGGTTAGTGTTAGGGTTAGGGCTCGGTTTTGGGTATTTGTTAGGATTAGGGTGCGTGTTAGGGTTAGGGTAGGTGTTCGGGTTAGGGTACGCGTTAGTGTTAGGGTAGTTTTTAAACCTATCCCACTCTCTAGATACCCCTTAGCACGTAAAGGAATACTATTTGGAGGTCCAGCCATGGAGAAGAGTTTAGACACCAGGATAAGATAAGGAACACACCCATTATAAAGAAATCACATTAGGATTCTCTTTTTAAGCTGTTCCTTAAAACACCAGTGCTTAGGAAATCTATTGGAGGCAGAAGCAGTCAAGGGTAGCCTAGGGTTAGGGTTAGGCTTGGGGTTAGGCATAGGGTACGGGTTCGGGGAGGGGTTCTGGTACGGCGTAGGGTATGGGTTAGGGTTAGGGTTAGGGTTAGGATTAGTGTTAGGGTTAGGGCTCGGTTTAGGGTATTGGTTAGGATTAGGGTACGTGTTAGGGTTAGGGTAGGGGTTCGGGTTAGGGTACGCGTTAGTGTTAGGGTAGTTTTTAAACCTATCTTACTCTCTAGATACCCCTTAGCACGTAAAGGAATATTATTTCGAGGTCCAGCAATGGAGAAGAGTTTAGACACTAGGATAAGATAAGGAACACACCCATTATAAAGAAATCACATTAGGATTCTCTTTTTAAGCTGTTCCTTAAAACACTAGTGCTTAGGAAATCTATTGGAGGCAGAAGCAGTCAAGGGTAGCCTAGGGTTAGGGTTAGGCTTAGGGTACGGCTTAGGGTACGGCTTAGGGTACAGGTTCAGGGAGGGCTTCGGGTACGGCGTAGAGTATGGGTTAGGGTTAGGGTTAGGGTTAGTTTTAGGGTTAGGGCTCGGTTTAGGTTATTGGTTAGGATTAGGGTACGTGTTAGGGTTAGGGTAGGGGTTAGGGTTAGGGTACGCGTTAGTGTTAGGGTAGTTATTAAACCTATCCCACTCTCTAGATACCCCTTAGCACGTAAAGGAATACTATTTGGAGGTCCATCCATGGAGAAGAGTTTAGACACTAGGATAAGATATGGAACACACCCATTATAAAGAAATCACATTAGGATTCTCTTTTTAAGCTGTTCCTTATAACACTAGTGCTTAGGAAATCTATTGGAGGCAGAAGCAGTCAAGGGTAGCCTAGGGTTAGGGTTAGGCTTAGGGTACGACTTAGGGTACGGCATAGGGTACGGGTTCGGGGAGGGCTTCGGGTACGGCGTAGGGTATGGGTTAGGGTTAGGGTTAGGGTAAGGGCTCCGTTTAGGGTACAGTTTAGGATTAGGTTACGTGTTAGGGTTAGGGTAGGGGTTAGGGTTAGGGTATGCATTAGGGTTAGGGTAGTTATTAAACCTATTCCACTCTCTAGATACCCCTTAGCACGTAAAGGAATATTATTTGGAGGTCCAGCCATGGAGAAGAGTTTAGACACTAGGATAAGACAAGGAACACACCCATTATAAAGAAATCACATTAGGATTCTCTTTTTAAGCTGTTCCTTAAAACACTAGTGCTTAGGAAATCTATTGGAGGCAGAAGCAGTCAAGGGTAGCCTAGGGTTAGGGTTAGGCTTAGGGTTAGGCTTAGGGTACGGCTTAGGGTACGGGTTCGTGGAGGGCTTCGGGTACGGCGTAGGGTATGGGTTAGGGTTAGGGTTAGGGTTAGTGTTAGGGTTAGGGCTCGGTTTAGGGTATTGTTTAGGTTTAGGGTATGTGTTAAGGTTAGGGTAGGGGTTCGGGTTAGGGTACGCGTTAGTGTTAGGGTAGTTTTTAAACCTATCCCACTCTCTAGATAACCCTTAGCACGTAAAGGAATATTATTTCGAGGTCCAGCCATGGAGAAGAGTTTAGACACTAGGATAAGATAAGGAACACACCCATTATAAAGAAATCACATTAGGATTCTCTTTTTAAGCTGTTCCTTAAAACACTAGTGCTTAGGAAATCTATTGGAGGCAGAAGCAGTCAAGGGTAGCCTAGGGTTAGGGTTAGGCTTGGGGTTAGGCATAGGGTACGGGTTCGGGGAGGGGTTCTGGTACGGCGTAGGGTATGGGTTAGGGTTAGGGTTAGGGTTAGTGTTAGGGTTAGGGCTCCGTTTAGGGTACGGGTTAGGATTAAGTTACGTGTTAGGGTTAGGGTAGGGGTTAGGGTTAGTTTACGCATTAGGGTTAGGGTAGTTATTAAACCTATCCCACTCTCTAGATACCCCTTAGCACGTAAAGGAATATTATTTGGGGGTCCAGCCATGGAGAAGAGTTTAGACACTAGGATAAGATAAGGAACACACCCATTATAAAGAAATCACATTAGGATTCTCTTTTTAAGCTGTTCCTTAAAACACTAGTGCCTAGGAAAACTATTGGAGGCAGAAGCAGTCAAGGGTAGCCTAGGGTTAGGGTTAGGCTTAGGGTTAGGCTTAGGGTACGGCTTAGGGTACGGGTTCGGGGAGGGGTTCGGGTATGGCGTAGGGTATGGGTTAGGGTTAGGGTTAGGGTTAGTGTTAGGGTTAGGGCTCAGTTTAGGATACGGGTTAGGATTAGGGTACATGTTAGGATTAGGCTAGGGGTTAGGGTTAGGGTACGCGTTAGGGTTAGGGTAGATATTAAACCTTTCCCACTCTCTAGATACACCTGAGCACGTAAAGGAATATTATTTGGGGGTCTAGCCATGGAGAAGAGTTTTGACACTAGGATAAGATAAGGAACACACCCATTATAAAGAAATCACATTAGGATTCTCTTTTTAAGCTGTTCCTTAAAACACTAGTGCTTAGGAAATCTATTGGAGGCAGAAGCAGTCAAGGTTAGCCTAGGGTTAGGGTTAGGCTTAGGGTACGGCTTAGGGTACGGGTTCGGTGAGGGCTTCGGGTACTGCGTAGGGTATCGGTTAGGGTTAGGGTTAGGGTTAGGGTTAGGGTTAGGGCTCGGTTTAGGGTATTTGTTAGGATTAGGGTACGTGTTAGGGTTAGGGTAGGGGTTCGGGTTAGGGTACGCGTTAGTGTTAGGGTAGTTTTTAAAGCTATCCCACTCTATAGATACCCCTTAGCACGTAAAGGAATATTATTTCGAGGTCCAGCCATGGAGAAGAGTTTAGACACTAGGATAAGATAAGGAACACACCCATTATAAAGAAATCACATTAGGATTCTCTTTTTAAGCTGTTCCTTAAAACACTAGTGCTTAGGAAATCTATTGGAGGCAGAAGCAGTCAAGGGTAGCCTAGGGTTAGGGTTAGGCTTGGGGTTAGGCTTAGGGTACGGGTTCGGGGAGGGGTTCTGGTACGGCGTAGGGTATGGGTTAGGGTTAGGGTGAGGGTTAGTGTTAGGGTTAGGGCTCCGTTTAGGGTACGGGTTAGGATTAAGTTACGTGTTAGGGTGAGGGTAGGGGTTAGGGTTAGTTTACGCATTAGGGTTAGGGTAGTTATTAAACCTATCCCACTCTCTAGATACCCCTTAGCACGTAAAGGAATATTATTTGGGGGTCCAGCCATGGAGAAGAGTTTAGACACTAGGATAAGATAAGGAACACACCCATTTTAAAGAAATCACATTAGGATTCACTTTTTAAGCTGTTCCTTAAAACACTAGTGCTTAGGAATTCTATTGGAGGCAGAAGCAGTCAAGGGTAGCCTAGGGTTATGGTTAGGCTTAGGGTTAGGCTTAGGGTACGGCTTAGGGTACGGGTTCGGGGAGGGCTTTGGGTACGGCGTAGGGTATGGGTTAGGGTTAGGGTTAGGGTTAGTGTTAGGGTTAGGGCTCGGTTTAGGGTATTGGTTAGGATTAGGGTACGTGTTAGGGTTAGGGTAGGGGTTCGGGTTAGGGTACGCGTTAGTGTTAGGGTAGTTTTTAAACCTATCTTACTCTCTAGATACCCCTTAGGACGTAAAGGAATATTATTTCGAGGTCCAGCCATGGAGAAGAGTTTAGACACTAGGATAAGATATGGAACACACCCATTATAAAGAAATCACATTAGGATTCTCTTTTTAAGCTGTTCCTTAAAACACTAGTGCTTAGGAAATCTATTGGAGGCAGAAGCAGTCAAGGGTAGCCTAGGGTTAAGGTTAGGCTTAGGGTTAGGCTTAGGGTACGGCTTAGGGTACGGGTTCGGGGAGGGCTTCGGGTACGGCGTAGGGTATGGGTTAGGGTTAGGGTTAGGGTTAGTGTTAGGGTTAGGGCTAGGTTTAGGGTATTGGTTAGGATTAGGGTACGTGTTAGGGTTAGGGTAGGGGTTCGGGTTAGGGTACGCGTTAGTGTTAGGGTAGTTTTTAAACCTATCCCACTCTCTAGATACCCCTTAGCACGTAAAGGAATATTATTTCGAGGTCCAGCCATGGAGAAGAGTTTAGACACTAGGATAAGATAAGGAACACACCCATTATAAAGAAATCACATTAGGATTCTCTTTTTAAGCTGTTCCTTAAAACACTAGTGCTTAGGAAATCTATTGGAGGCAGAAGCAGTCAAGAGTAGCCTAGGGTTAGTGTTAGGCTTAGGGTACGGCTTAGGGTACGGGTTCGGGGAGGGCTTCGGGTACGGCGTAGGGTATGGGTTAGGGTTAGTGTTAGGGTTAGTGTTAGGGTTAGGGCTCCGTTTAGGGTACGGGTTAGGATTAGGTTACGTGTTAGGGTTAGGGGAGGGGTTAGGGTTAGGGTACGCATTAGTGTTAGGGTAGTTTTTAAACCTATCCCACTCTCTAGATACCCCTTAGCACGTAAAGGAATACTATTTGGAGGTCCAGCCATGGAGAAGAGTTTAGACACTAGGATAAGATAAGGAACACACCCATTATAAAGAAATCACATTAGGATTCTCTTTTTAAGCTGTTCCTTAAAACACTAGTGCTTAGGAAATCTATTGGAGGCAGAAGCAGTCAAGGGTAGCCTAGGGTTAGGGTTAGGCTTAGGGTACGGCTTAGGGTACGGCTTAGGGTACGGGTTCGGTGAGGGCTTCGGGTACTGCGTAGGGTATCGGTTAGGGTTAGGGTTAGTGTTAGGGTTAGGGCTCGGTTTAGGGTATTTGTTAGGATTAGGGTGCGTGTTAGGGTTAGGGTAGGGGTTCGGGTTAGGGTACGCGTTAGTGTTAGGGTAGTTTTTAAACCTATCCCACTCTCTAGATACCCCTTAGCACGTAAAGGAATACTATTTGGAGGTCCAGCCATGGAGAAGAGTTTAGACACCAGGATAAGATAAGGAACACACCCATTATAAAGAAATCACATTAGGATTCTCTTTTTAAGCTGTTCCTTAAAACACCAGTGCTTAGGAAATCTATTGGAGGCAGAAGCAGTCAAGGGTAGCCTAGGGTTAGGGTTAGGCTTGGGGTTAGGCATAGGGTACGGGTTCGGGGAGGGGTTCTGGTACGGCGTAGGGTATGGGTTAGGGTTAGGGTTAGGGTTAGGATTAGTGTTAGGGTTAGGGCTCGGTTTAGGGTATTGGTTAGGATTAGGGTACGTGTTAGGGTTAGGGTAGGGGTTCGGGTTAGGGTACGCGTTAGTGTTAGGGTAGTTTTTAAACCAATCTTACTCTCTAGATACCCCTTAGCACGTAAAGGAATATTATTTCGAGGTCCAGCAATGGAGAAGAGTTTAGACACTAGGATAAGATAAGGAACACACCCATTATAAAGAAATCACATTAGGATTCTCTTTTTAAGCTGTTCCTTAAAACACTAGTGCTTAGGAAATCTATTGGAGGCAGAAGCAGTCAAGGGTAGCCTAGGGTTAGGGTTAGGCTTAGGGTACGGCTTAGGGTACGGCTTAGGGTACAGGTTCAGGGAGGGCTTCGGGTACGGCGTAGAGTATGGGTTAGGGTTAGGGTTAGGGTTAGTTTTAGGGTTAGGGCTCGGTTTAGGTTATTGGTTAGGATTAGGGTACGTGTTAGGGTTAGGGTAGGGGTTAGGGTTAGGGTACGCGTTAGTGTTAGGGTAGTTATTAAACCTATCCCACTCTCTAGATACCCCTTAGCACGTAAAGGAATACTATTTGGAGGTCCATCCATGGAGAAGAGTTTAGACACTAGGATAAGATATGGAACACACCCATTATAAAGAAATCACATTAGGATTCTCTTTTTAAGCTGTTCCTTATAACACTAGTGCTTAGGAAATCTATTGGAGGCAGAAGCAGTCAAGGGTAGCCTAGGGTTAGGGTTAGGCTTAGGGTACGACTTAGGGTACGGCATAGGGTACGGGTTCGGGGAGGGCTTCGGGTACGGCGTAGGGTATGGGTTAGGGTTAGGGTTAGGGTTAGGGCTCCGTTTAGGGTACAGGTTAGGATTAGGTTACGTGTTAGGGTTAGGGTAGGGGTTAGGGTTAGGGTATGCATTAGGGTTAGGGTAGTTATTAAACCTATTCCACTCTCTAGATACCCCTTAGCACGTAAAGGAATATTATTTGGAGGTCCAGCCATGGAGAAGAGTTTAGACACTAGGATAAGACAAGGAACACACCCATTATAAAGAAATCACATTAGGATTCTCTTTTTAAGCTGTTCCTTAAAACACTAGTGCTTAGGAAATCTATTGGAGGCAGAAGCAGTCAAGGGTAGCCTAGGGTTAGGGTTAGGCTTAGGGTTAGGCTTAGGGTACGGCTTAGGGTACGGGTTCGTGGAGGGCTTCGGGTACGGCGTAGGGTATGGGTTAGGGTTAGGGTTAGGGTTAGTGTTAGGGTTAGGGCTCGGTTTAGGGTATTGTTTAGGTTTAGGGTATGTGTTAAGGTTAGGGTAGGGGTTCGGGTTAGGGTACGCGTTAGTGTTAGGGTAGTTTTTAAACCTATCCCACTCTCTAGATAACCCTTAGCACGTAAAGGAATATTATTTCGAGGTCCAGCCATGGAGAAGAGTTTAGACACTAGGATAAGATAAGGAACACACCCATTATAAAGAAATCACATTAGGATTCTCTTTTTAAGCTGTTCCTTAAAACACTAGTGCTTAGGAAATCTATTGGAGGCAGAAGCAGTCAAGGGTAGCCTAGGGTTAGGTTTAGGCTTAGGGTACGGCTTAGGGTACGGGTTCGGTGAGGGCTTCGGGTACTGCGTAGGGTATCTGTTAGGGTTAGGGTTAGGGTTAGTGTTAGGGTTAGGGCTCGGTTTAGGGTATTGGTTAGGATTAGGGTACGTGTTAGGGTTAGGGTAGGGGTTCGGGTTAGGGTCCGCGTTAGTGTTAGGGTAGTTTTTAAACCTATCCCACTCTCTAGATACCCCTTAGCACGTAAAGGAATATTATTTCGAGGTCCAGCCATGGAGAAGAGTTTAGACACTAGGATAAGATAAGGAACACACCCATTATAAAGAAATCACATTAGGATTCTCTTTTTAAGCTGTTCCTTAAAACACTAGTGCTTAGGAAATCTATTGGAGGCAGAAGCAGTCAAGGGTAGCCTAGGGTTAGGGTTAGGCTTAGGGTACGGCTTAGGGTACGGCTTAGGGTACAGGTTCAGGGAGGGCTTCGGGTACGGCGTAGAGTATGGGTTAGGGTTAGGGTTAGGGTTAGTGTTAGGGTTAGGGCTCGGTTTAGGTTATTGGTTAGGATAAGGGTACGTGTTAGGGTTAGGGTAGGGGTTCGGGTTAGGGTACGCGTTAGTGTTAGGGTAGTTTTTAAACCTATCTTACTCTCTAGATACCCCTTAGCACGTAAAGGAATATTATTTCGAGGTCCAGCCATGGAGAAGAGTTTAGACACTAGGATAAGATAAGGAACACACCCATTATAAAGAAATCACATTAGGATTCTCTTTTTAAGCTGTTCCTTAAAACACTAGTGCTTAGGAAATCTATTGGAGGCAGAAGCAGTCAAGGGTAGCCTAGGGTTAGGGTTAGGCTTAGGGTACCGCTTAGTGTACGGCTTAGGGTACAGGTTCAGGGAGGGCTTTTGGTACGGCGTAGAGTATGGGTTACGGTTAGCGTTAGGGTTAGTGTTAGGGTTAGGGCTCGGTTTTGGTTATTGGTTAGGATTAGGGTACGTTTTAGGGTTAGGGTAGGGGTTAGGGTTAGGGTACGCGTTAGTGTTAGGGTAGTTATTAAACCTATCCCACTCTCTAGATACCCCTTAGCACGTAAAGGAATACTATTTGGAGGTCCATCCATGGAGAAGAGTTTAGACACTAGGATAAGACAAGGAACACACCCATTATAAAGAAATCACATTAGGATTCTCTTTTTAAGCTGTTCCTTAAAACACTAGTGCTTAGGAAATCTATTGGAGGCAGAAGCAGTCAAGGGTAGCCTAGGGTTAGGGTTAGGCTTAGGGTACCGCTTAGTGTACGGCTTAGGGTACAGGTTCAGGGAGGGCTTTTGGTACGGCGTAGAGTATGGGTTACGGTTAGCGTTAGGGTTAGTGTTAGGGTTAGGGCTCGGTTTTGGTTATTGGTTAGGATTAGGGTACGTTTTAGGGTTAGGGTAGGGGTTAGGGTTAGGGTACGCGTTAGTGTTAGGGTAGTTATTAAACCTATCCCACTCTCTAGATACCCCTTAGCACGTAAAGGAATACTATTTGGAGGTCCATCCATGGAGAAGAGTTTAGACACTAGGATAAGACAAGGAACACACCCATTATAAAGAAATCACATTAGGATTCTCTTTTTAAGCTGTTCCTTAAAACACTAGTGCTTAGGAAATCTATTGGAGGCAGAAGCAGTCAAGGGTAGCCTAGGGTTAGGGTTAGGCTTAGGGTTAGGCTTAGGGTACGGCTTAGGGTACGGGTTCGGGGAGGGCTTCGGGTACGGCGTAGGGTATGGGTTAGGGTTAGGGTTAGGGTTAGTGTTAGGGTTAGGGCTCGGTTTAGGGTATTGTTTAGGTTTAGGGTATGTGTTAAGGTTAGGGTAGGGGTTCGGGTTAGGGTACGCGTTAGTGTTAGGGTAGTTTTTAAACCTATCCCACTCTCTAGATAACCCTTAGCACGTAAAGGAATATTATTTCGAGGTCCAGCCATGGAGAAGAGTTTAGACACTAGGATAAGATAAGGAACACACCCATTATAAAGAAATCACATTAGGATTCTCTTTTTAAGCTGTTCCTTAAAACACTAGTGCTTAGGAAATCTATTGGAGGCAGAAGCAGTCAAGGGTAGCCTAGGGTTAGGGTTAGGCTTAGGGTACGGCTTAGGGTACGGCTTAGGGTACGGGTTCGGGGAGGGCTTCGGGTACGGCGTAGGGTATGGGTTAGGGTTAGGGTTAGGGTTAGTGTTAGGGTTAGGGCTCCGTTTAGTGTACGGTTTAGGATTAGGTTACGTGTTAGGGTTAGGGTAGGGGTTAGGGTTAGGCTACGCATTAGTGTTAGGGTAGTTATTAAACCTATCCCACTCTCTAGATACCCCTTAGCACGTAAAGGAATACTATTTGGAGGTCCAGCCATGGAGAAGAGTTTAGACACTAGGATAAGATAAGGAACACACCTATTATAAAGAAATCACATTAGGATTCTCTTTTTAAGCTGTACCTTAAAACATTAGTGCTTAGGAAATCTATTGGAGGCAGAAGCAGTCAAGGGTAGCCTAGGGTTAGGGTTAGGCTTGGGGTTAGGCTTAGGGTACGGGTTCGGGGAGGGGTTCTGGTACGGCGTAGGGTATGGGTTAGGGTTAGGGTTAGGGTTAGTGTTAGGGTTAGGGCTCCGTTTAGGGTACGGGTTAGGATTAGGTTACGTGTTAGGGTTAGGGTAGGGGTTAGGGTTAGTTTACGCATTAGGGTTAGGGTAGTTATTAAACCTATCCCACTCTCTAGATACCCCTTAGCACGTAAAGGAATATTATTTGGTGGTCCAGCCATGGAGAAGAGTTTAGACACTAGGATAAGATAAGGAACACACCCATTTTAAAGAAATCACATTAGGATTCACTGTTTAAGCTGTTCCTTAAAACACTAGTGCTTAGGAATTCTACTGGAGGCAGAAGCAGTCAAGGGTAGCCTAGGTTTATGGTTAGGCTTAGGGTTAGGCTTAGGGTACGGCTTAGGGTACGGGTTCGGGGAGGGCTTCGGGTACGGCGTAGGGTATGGGATAGGGTTAGGGTTAGGGTTAGTGTTAGGGTTAGGGCTCGGTTTAGGTTATTGGTTAGGATTAGGGTACGTGTTAGGGTTAGGGTAGGGGTTCGGGTTAGGGTACGCGTTAGTGTTAGGGTAGTTTTTAAACCTATCTTACTCTCTAGATACCCCTTAGCACGTAAAGGAATATTATTTCGAGGTCCAGCCATGGAGAAGAGTTTAGACACTAGGATAAGATAAGGAACACACCCATTATAAAGAAATCACATTAGGATTCTCTTTTTAAGCTGTTCCTTAAAACACTAGTGCTTAGGAAATCTATTGGAGGCAGAAGCAGTCAAGGGTAGCCTAGGGTTAGGGTTAGGCTTAGGGTACCGCTTAGTGTACGGCTTAGGGTACAGGTTCAGGGAGGGCTTTTGGTACGGCGTAGAGTATGGGTTACGGTTAGCGTTAGGGTTAGTGTTAGGGTTAGGGCTCGGTTTTGGTTATTGGTTAGGATTAGGGTACGTTTTAGGGTTAGGGTAGGGGTTAGGGTTAGGGTACGCGTTAGTGTTAGGGTAGTTATTAAACCTATCCCACTCTCTAGATACCCCTTAGCACGTAAATGAATACTATTTGGAGGTCCATCCATGGAGAAGAGTTTAGACACTAGGATAAGACAAGGAACACACCCATTATAAAGAAATCACATTAGGATTCTCTTTTTAAGCTGTTCCTTAAAACACTAGTGCTTAGGAAATCTATTGGAGGCAGAAGCAGTCAAGGGTAGCCTAGGGTTAGGGTTAGGCTTAGGGTTAGGCTTAGGGTACGGCTTAGGGTACGGGTTCGGGGAGGGCTTCGGGTACGGCGTAGGGTATGGGTTAGGGTTAGGGTTAGGGTTAGTGTTAGGGTTAGGGCTCGGTTTAGGGTATTGTTTAGGTTTAGGGTATGTGTTAAGGTTAGGGTAGGGGTTCGGGTTAGGGTACGCGTTAGTGTTAGGGTAGTTTTTAAACCTATCCCACTCTCTAGATAACCCTTAGCACGTAAAGGAATATTATTTCGAGGTCCAGCCATGGAGAAGAGTTTAGACACTAGGATAAGATAAGGAACACACCCATTATAAAGAAATCACATTAGGATTCTCTTTTTAAGCTGTTCCTTAAAACACTAGTGCTTAGGAAATCTATTGGAGGCAGAAGCAGTCAAGGGTAGCCTAGGGTTAGGGTTAGGCTTAGGGTACGGCTTAGGGTACGGCTTAGGGTACGGGTTCGGGGAGGGCTTCGGGTACGGCGTAGGGTATGGGTTAGGGTTAGGGTTAGGGTTAGTGTTAGGGTTAGGGCTCCGTTTAGTGTACGGTTTAGGATTAGGTTACGTGTTAGGGTTAGGGTAGGGGTTAGGGTTAGGCTACGCATTAGTGTTAGGGTAGTTATTAAACCTATCCCACTCTCTAGATACCCCTTAGCACGTAAAGGAATACTATTTGGAGGTCCAGCCATGGAGAAGAGTTTAGACACTAGGATAAGATAAGGAACACACCTATTATAAAGAAATCACATTAGGATTCTCTTTTTAAGCTGTACCTTAAAACATTAGTGCTTAGGAAATCTATTGGAGGCAGAAGCAGTCAAGGGTAGCCTAGGGTTAGGGTTAGGCTTGGGGTTAGGCTTAGGGTACGGGTTCGGGGAGGGGTTCTGGTACGGCGTAGGGTATGGGTTAGGGTTAGGGTTAGGGTTAGTGTTAGGGTTAGGGCTCCGTTTAGGGTACGGGTTAGGATTAGGTTACGTGTTAGGGTTAGGGTAGGGGTTAGGGTTAGTTTACGCATTAGGGTTAGGGTAGTTATTAAACCTATCCCACTCTCTAGATACCCCTTAGCACGTAAAGGAATATTATTTGGTGGTCCAGCCATGGAGAAGAGTTTAGACACTAGGATAAGATAAGGAACACACCTATTATAAAGAAATCACATTAGGATTCTCTTTTTAAGCTGTACCTTAAAACATTAGTGCTTAGGAAATCTATTGGAGGCAGAAGCAGTCAAGGGTAGCCTAGGGTTAGGGTTAGGCTTGGGGTTAGGCTTAGGGTACGGGTTCGGGGAGGGGTTCTGGTACGGCGTAGGGTATGGGTTAGGGTTAGGGTTAGGGTTAGTGTTAGGGTTAGGGCTCCGTTTAGGGTACGGGTTAGGATTAGGTTACGTGTTAGGGTTAGGGTAGGGGTTAGGTTTAGTTTACGCATTAGGGTTAGGGTAGTTATTAAACCTATCCCACTCTCTAGATACCCCTTAGCACGTAAAGGAATATTATTTGGGGGTCCAGCCATGGAGAAGAGTTTAGACACTAGGATAAGATAAGGAACACACCCATTATAAAGAAATCACATTAGGATTATCTTTTTAAGCTGTTCCTTAAAACACTAGTGCCTAGGAAAACTATTGGAGGCAGAAGCAGTCAAGGGTAGCCTAGGGTTAGGGTTAGGCTTAGGGTTAGGCTTAGGGTACGGCTTAGGGTACGGGTTCGGGGAGGGGTTCGGGTATGGCGTAGGGTATGGGTTAGGGTTAGGGTTAGGGTTAGTGTTAGTGTTAGGGCTCAGTTTAGGATACGGGTTAGGATTAGGGTACATGTTAGGATTAGGCTAGGGGTTAGGGTTAGGGTACGCGTTAGGGTTAGGGTAGTTATTAAACCTATCCCACTCTCTAGATACACCTGAGCACGTAAAGGAATATTATTTGGGGGTCCAGCCATGGAGAAGAGTTTTGACACTAGGATAAGATAAGGAACACACCCATTATAAAGAAATCACATTAGGATTCTCTTTTTAAGCTGTTCCTTAAAACACTAGTGCTTAGGAAATCTATTGGAGGCAGAAGCAGTCAAGGGTAGCCTAGGGTTAGGGTTAGGCTTGGGGTACGGCTTAGGGTACGGGTTCGGTGAGGGCTTCGGGTACTGCGTAGGGTATGGGTTAGGGTTAGGGTTAGGGTTAGTGTTAGGGTTAGGGCTCGGTTTAGGGTATTTGTTAGGATTAGGGTACGTGTTAGGGTTAGGGTAGGGGTTCGGGTTAGGGTACGCGTTAGTGTTAGGGTAGTTTTTAAACCTATCCCACTCTATAGATACCCCTTAGCACGTAAAGGAATATTATTTCGAGGTCCAGCCATGGAGAAGAGTTTAGACACTAGGATAAGATAAGGAACACACCCATTATAAAGAAATCACATTAGGATTCTCTTTTTAAGCTGTTCCTTAAAACACTAGTGCTTAGGAAATCTATTGGAGGCAGAAGCAGTCAAGGGTAGCCTAGGGTTAGGGTTAGGCTTGGGGTTAGGCTTAGGGTACGGGTTCGGGGAGGGGTTCTGGTACGGCGTAGGGTATGGGTTAGGGTTAGGGTGAGGGTTAGTGTTAGGGTTAGGGCTCCGTTTAGGGTACGGGTTAGGATTAAGTTACGTGTTAGGGTTAGGGTAGGGGTTAGGGTTAGTTTACGCATTAGGGTTAGGGTAGTTATTAAACCTATCCCACTCTCTAGATACCCCTTAGCACGTAAAGGAATATTATTTGGGGGTCCAGCCATGGAGAAGAGTTTAGACACTAGGATAAGATAAGGAACACACCCATTTTAAAGAAATCACATTAGGATTCACTTTTTAAGCTGTTCCTTAAAACACTAGTGCTTAGGAATTCTATTGGAGGCAGAAGCAGTCAAGGGTAGCCTAGGGTTATGGTTAGGCTTAGGGTTAGGCTTAGGGTACGGCTTAGGGTACGGGTTCGGGGAGGGCTTCGGGTACGGCGTAGGGTATGGGTTAGGGTTAGGGTTAGGGTTAGTGTTAGGGTTAGGGCTCGGTTTAGGGTATTGGTTAGGATTAGGGTACGTTTTAGGGTTAGGGTAGGGGTTCGGGTTAGGGTACGCGTTAGTGTTAGGGTAGTTTTTAAACCTATCCCACTCTCTAGATACCCCTTAGCACGTAAAGGAATATTATTTCGAGGTCCAGCCATGGAGAAGAGTTTAGACACTAGGATAAGATAAGGAACACACCCATTATAAAGAAATCACATTAGGATTCTCTTTTTAAGCTGTTCCTTAAAACACTAGTGCTTAGGAAATCTATTGGAGGCAGAAGCAGTCAAGAGTAGCCTAGGGTTAGGGTTAGGCTTAGGGTACGGCTTAGGGTACGGGTTCGGGGAGGGCTTCGGGTACGGCGTAGGGTATGGGTTAGGGTTAGTGTTAGGGTTAGTGTTAGGGTTAGGGCTCCGTTTAGGGTACGGGTTAGGATTAGGTTACGTGTTAGGGTTAGGGGAGGGGTTAGGGTTAGGGTACGCATTAGTGTTAGGGTAGTTTTTAAACCTATCCCACTCTCTAGATACCCCTTAGCACGTAAAGGAATACTATTTGGAGGTCCAGCCATGGAGAAGAGTTTAGACACTAGGATAAGATAAGGAACACACCCATTATAAAGAAATCCCATTAGGATTCTCTTTTTAAGCTGTTCCTTAAAACACTAGTGCTTAGGAAATCTATTGGAGGCAGAAGCAGTCAAGGGTAGCCTAGGGTTAGGGTTAGGCTTAGGGTACGGCTTAGGGTACGGCTTAGGGTACGGGTTCGGTGAGGGCTTCGGGTACTGCGTAGGGTATCGGTTAGGGTTAGGGTTAGGGTTAGTGTTAGGGTTAGGGCTCGGTTTAGGATATTTGTTAGGATTAGGGTGCGTGTTAGGGTTAGGGTAGGGGTTCGGGTTAGGGTACGCGTTAGTGTTAGGGTAGTTTTTAAACCTATCCCACTCTCTAGATACCCCTTAGCACGTAAAGGAATATTATTTCGAGGTCCAGCCATGGAGAAGAGTTTAGACACTAGGATAAGATAAGGAACACACCCATTATAAAGAAATCACATTAGGATTCTCTTTTTAAGCTGTTCCTTAAAACACTAGTGCTTAGGAAATCTATTGGAGGCAGAAGCAGTCAAGGGTAGCCTAGGGTTAGGGTTAGGCTTAGGGTACCGCTTAGGGTACGGGTTCGGGGAGGGGTTCTGGTACGGCGTAGGGTATGGGTTAGGGTTAGGGTTAGGGTTAGTGTTAGGGTTAGGGCTCCGTTTAGGGTACGGGTTAGGATTAAGTTACGTGTTAAGGTTAGGGTAGGGGTTAGGTTTAGTTTACGCATTAGGGTTAGGGTAGTTATTAAACCTATCCCACTCTCTAGATACCCCTTAGCACGTAAAGGAATATTATTTGGGGGTCCAGCCATGGAGAAGAGTTTAGACACTAGGATAAGATAAGGAACACACCCATTATAAAGAAATCACATTAGGATTCTCTTTTTAAGCTGTTCCTTAAAACACTAGTGCTTAGGAAATCTATTGGAGGCAGAAGCAGTCAAGGGTAGCCTAGGGTTAGGGTTAGGCTTGGGGTTAGGCTTAGGGTACGGGTTCGGGGAGGGGTTCTGGTATGGCGTAGGGTATGGGTTAGGGTTAGGGTTAGGGTTAGTGTTAGTGTTAGGGCTCCGTTTAGGGTACGGGTTAGGATTAGGTTACGTGTTAGGGTTAGGGTAGGGGTTAGGGTTAGTTTACGCATTAGGGTTAGGGTAGTTATTAAACCTATCCCACTCCCTAGATACCCCTTAGCACGTAAAGGAATATTATTTGGTGGTCCAGCCATGGAGAAGAGTTTAGACACTAGGATAAGATATGGAACACACCCATTATAAAGAAATCACATTAGGATTCTCTTTTTAAGGTGTTCCTTAAAACACTAGTGCTTAGGAAATCTATTGGAGGCAGAAGCAGTCAAGGGTAGCCTAGGGTTAAGGTTAGGCTTAGGGTTAGGCTTAGGGTACGGCTTAGGGTACGGGTTCGGGGAGGGCTTCGGGTACGGCGTAGGGTATGGGTTAGGGTTAGGGTTAGGGTTAGTGTTAGGGTTAGGGCTCGGTTTAGGGTATTGGTTAGGATTAGGGTACGTGTTAGGGTTAGGGTAGGGGTTCGGTTTAGGGTACACGTTAGTGTTAGGGTAGTTTTTAAACCTATCCCACTCTCTAGATACCCCTTAGCACGTAAAGGAATATTATTTCGAGGTCCAGCCATGGACAAGAGTTTAGACACTAGGATAAGATAAGGAACACACCCATTATAAAGAAATCACATTAGGATTCTCTTTTTAAGCTGTTCCTTAAAACACTAGTGCTTAGGAAATCTATTGGAGGCAGAAGCAGTCAAGAGTAGCCTAGGGTTAGGGTTAGGCTTAGGGTACGGCTTAGGGTACGGGTTCGGGGAGGGCTTCGGTACGGCGTAGGGTATGGGTTAGGGTTAGTGTTAGGGTTAGTGTTAGGGTTAGGGCTCCGTTTAGGGTACGGGTTAGGATTAGGTTACGTGTTAGGGTTAGGGGAGGGGTTAGGGTTAGGGTACGCATTAGTGTTAGGGTAGTTTTTAAACCTATCCCACTCTCTAGATACCCCTTAGCACGTAAAGGAATACTATTTGGAGGTCCAGCCATGGAGAAGAGTTTAGACACTAGGATAAGATAAGGAACACACCCATTATAAAGAAATCACATTAGGATTCTCTTTTTAAGCTGTTCCTTAAAACACTAGTGCTTAGGAAATCTATTGGAGGCAGAAGCAGTCAAGGGTAGCCTAGGGTTAGGGTTAGGCTTAGGGTACGGCTTAGGGTACGGTTTAGGTTACGGGTTAGGATTAGGTTACGTGTTAGGGTTAGGGTAGGGGTTAGGGTTAGGGTACGCATTAGGGTTAGGGTAGTTATTAAACCTATCCTACTCTCTAGATACCCCTTAGCACGTAAAGGAATATTATTTGGGGGTCCAGCCATGGAGAAGAGTTTAGACACTAGGATAAGATAAGGAACACACCCGTTATAAAGAAATCACATTAGGATTCTCTTTTTAAGCTGTTCCTTAAAACACTAGTGCTTAGGAAATCTATTGGAGGCAGAAGCAGTCAAGGGTAGCCTAGGGTTAGGGTTAGGCTTAGGGTTAGGCTTAGGGTACGGCTTAGGGTACGGGTTCGGTGAGGGCTTCGGGTACTGTGTAGGTTATCGGTTAGAGTTAGGGTTAGGGTTAGTGTTAGGGTTAGGGCTCGGTTTAGGGTACGGTTTAGGATTAGGGTACGTGTTAGGGTTAGGGTAGGGGTTAGGGTTAGGGTACACATTAGGGTTAGGGTAGCTATCAAACCTATCCCACTCTCTAGATACCCCTTAGCACGTAAAGGAATATTATTTGGGGGTGCAGCCATGGAGAAGAGTTTAGACACTAGGATAAGATAAGGAACACACCCATTATAAAGAAATCACATTAGGATTCTCTTTTTAAGCTGTTCCTTAAAACAATAGTGCTTAGGAAATCTATTGGAGGCAGAAGCAGTCAAGAGTAGCCTAGGGTTAGGGTTAGGCTTAGGGTACGGCTTAGGGTACGGGTTCGGGGAGGGCTTCGGGTACGGCGTAGGGTATGGGTTAGGGTTAGTGTTAGGGTTAGTGTTAGGGTTAGGGCTCCGTTTAGGGTACGGGTTAGGATTAGGTTACGTGTTAGGGTTAGGGGAGGGGTTAGGGTTATGGTACGCATTAGTGTTAGGGTAGTTTTTAAACCTATCCCACTCTCTAGATACCCCTTAGCACGTAAAGGAATACTATTTGGAGGTCCAGCCATGGAGAAGAGTTTAGACACTAGGATAAGATAAGGAACACACCTATTATAAAGAAATCACATTAGGATTCTCTTTTTAAGCTGTTCTTTAAAACACTAGTGCTTAGGAAATCTATTGGAGGCAGAAGCAGTCAAGGGTAGCCTAGGGTTAGGGTTAGGCTTGGGGTTAGGCTTAGGGTACGGGTTCGGGGAGGGGTTCTGGTACGGCGTAGGGTATGGGTTAGGGTTAGGGTTAGGGTTAGTGTTAGGGTTAGGGCTCCGTTTAGGGTACGGGTTAGGATTAGGTTACGTGTTAGGGTTAGGGTAGGGGTTAGGGTTAGTTTACGCATTAGGGTTAGGGTAGTTATTGAACCTATCCCACTCTCTAGATACCCCTTAGCACGTAAAGGAATATTATTTTGGGGTCAAGCCATGGAGAAGAGTTTAGACACTAGGATAAGATAAGGAACACACCCATTTTAAAGAAATCACATTAGGATTCACTTTTTAAGCTGTTCCTTAAAACACTAGTGCTTAGGAATTCTATTGGAGGCAGAAGCAGTCAAGGGTAGCCTAGGGTTATGGTTAGGCTTAGGGTTAGGCTTAGGGTACGGCTTAGGGTACGGGTTCGGGGAGGGCTTCGGGTACGGCGTAGGGTATGGGTTAGGGTTAGGGTTAGGGTTAGGGTTAGTGTTAGGTTTAGGGCTCGGTTTAGGGTACGGTTTAGGATTAGGGTACGTGTTAGGGTTAGGGTAGGGGTTCGGGTTAGGGTACGCGTTAGTGTTAGGGTAGTTTTTAAACCTATCCCACTCTCTAGATACCCCTTAGCACGTAAAGGAATATTATTTCGAGGTCAAGCCATGGACAAGAGTTTAGACACTAGGATAAGATAAGGAACACACCCATTATAAAGAAATCACATTAGGATTCTCTTTTTAAGCTGTTCCTTAAAACACTAGTGCTTAGGAAATCTATTGGAGGCAGAAGCACTCAAGGGTAGCCTAGGGTTAGGGTTAGGCTTAGGGTACGGCTTAGGGTACGGCTTAGGGTACGGGTTCGGTGAGGGCTTCGGGTACTGCGTAGGGTATCGGTTAGGGTTAGGGTTAGGGTTAGTGTTAGGGTTAGGGCTCGGTTTAGGGTATTTGTTAGGATTAGGGTGCGTGTTAGGGTTAGGGTAGGGGTTCGGGTTAGGGTACGCGTTAGTGTTAGGGTAGTTTTTAAACCTATCCCACTCTCTAGATACCCCTTAGCACGTAAAGGAATATTATTTCGAGGTCCAGCCATGGAGAAGAGTTTAGACACTAGGATAAGATAAGGAACACACCCATTATAAAGAAATCACATTAGGATTCTCTTTTTAAGCTGTTCCTTAAAACACTAGTGCTTAGGAAATCTATTGGAGGCAGAAGCAGTCAAGGGTAGCCTAGGGTTAGGGTTAGGCTTAGGGTACGGCTTAGGGTACGGCTTAGGGTACGGGTTCGGTGAGGGCTTCGGGTACGGCGTAGGGTATGGGTTAGGGTTAGGGTTAGGGTTAGTGTTAGGGTTAGGGCTCCGTTTAGGGTACGGGTTAGGATTAGGTTACGTGTTAGCGTTAGGGTAGGGGTTAGGGTTAGGGTACGCATTAGGGTTAGGGTAGTTATTAAACCTATCCCACTCTCTAGATACCCCTTAGCACGTAAAGGAATACTATTTGGAGGTCCAGCCATGGAGAAGAGTTTAGACACCAGGATAAGATAAGGAACACACCCATTATAAAGAAATCACATTAGGATTCTCTTTTTAAGCTGTTCCTTAAAACACTAGTGCTTAGGAAATCTATTGGAGGCAGAAGCAGTCAAGGGTAGCCTAGGGTTAGGGTTAGGCTTGGGGTTAGGCATAGGGTACGGGTTCGGGGAGGGGTTCTGGTACGGCGTAAGGTATGGGTTAGGGTTAGTGTTAGAGTTAGTGTTAGGGTTAGGGCTCCGTTTAGGGTACGGGTTAGGATTAAGTTACGTGTTAGGGTTAGGGTAGGGGTTAGGGTTAGTTTACGCATTAGGGTTAGGGTAGTTATTAAACCTATCCCACTCTCTAGATACCCCTTAGCACGTAAAGGAATATTATTTGGGGGTCCAGCCATGGAGAAGAGTTTAGACACTAGGATAAGATAAGGAACACACCCATTATAAAGAAATCACATTAGGATTCTCTTTTTAAGCTGTTCCTTAAAACACTAGTGCCTAGGAAAACTATTGGAGGCAGAAGCAGTCAAGGGTAGCCTAGGGTTAGGGTTAGGCTTAGGGTTAGGCTTAGGGTACGGCTTAGGGTACGGGTTCGGGGAGGGGTTCGGGTATGGCGTAGGGTATGGGTTAGGGTTAGGGTTAGGGTTAGTGTTAGGGTTAGGGCTCAGTTTAGGATACGGGTTAGGTTTAGGGTACATGTTAGGATTAGGCTAGGGGTTAGGGTTAGGGTACGCGTTAGGGTTAGGGTAGTTATTAAACCTATCCCACTCTCTAGATACACCTGAGCACGTAAAGGAATATTATTTGGGGGTCCAGCCATGGAGAAGAGTTTTGACACTAGGATAAGATAAGGAACACACCCATTATAAAGAAATCACATTAGGATTCTCTTTTTAAGCTGTTCCTTAAAACACTAGTGCTTAGGAAATCTATTGGAGGCAGAAGCACTCAAGGGTAGCCTAGGGTTAGGGTTAGGCTTAGGGTACGGCTTAGGGTACGGGTTCGGTGAGGGCTTCGGTTACTGCGTAGGGTATCGGTTAGGGTTAGGGTTAGGGTTAGTGTTAGGGTTAGGGCTCGGTTTAGGTTATTGGTTAGGATAAGGGTACGTGTTAGGGTTAGGGTAGGGGTTCGGGTTAGGGTACGCGTTAGTGTTAGGGTAGTTTTTAAACCTATCTTACTTTCTAGATACCCCTTAGCACGTAAAGGAATATTATTTCGAGGTCCAGCCATGGAGAAGAGTTTAGACACTAGGATAAGATATGGAACACACCCATTATAAAGAAATCACATTAGGATTCTCTTTTTAAGCTGTTCCTTAAAACACTAGTGCTTAGGAAATCTATTGGAGGCAGAAGAAGTCAAGGGTAGCCTAGGGTTAAGGTTAGGCTTAGGGTTAGGCTTAGGGTACGGCTTAGGGTACGGGTTCGGGGAGGGCTTCGGGTACGGCGTAGGGTATGGGTTAGGGTTAGGGTTAGGGTTAGTGTTAGGGTTAGGGCTCGGTTCAGGGTATTGGTTAGGATTAGGGTACGTGTTAGGGTTAGGGTAGGGGTTCGGGTTAGGGTACACGTTAGTGTTAGGGTAGTTTTTAAACCTATCCCACTCTCTAGATACCCCTTAGCACGTAAAGGAATATTATTTCGAGGTCCAGCCATGGACAAGAGTTTAGACACTAGGATAAGATAAGGAACACACCCATTATAAAGAAATCACATTAGGATTTTTTTTTAAGCTGTTCCTTAAAACACTAGTGCTTAGGAAATCTATTGGAGGCAGAAGCAGTCAAGAGTAGCCTAGGGTTAGGGTTAGGCTTAGGGTACGGCTTAGGGTACGGGTTCGGGGAGGGCTTCGGGTACGGCGTAGGGTATGGGTTAGGGTTAGTGTTAGGGTTAGTGTTAGGGTTAGGGCTCCGTTTAGGGTACGGGTTAGGATTAGGTTACGTGTTAGGGTTAGGGGAGGGGTTAGGGTTAGGGTACGCATTAGTGTTAGGGTAGTTATTAAACCTATCCCACTCTCTAGATACCCCTTAGCACGTAAAGGAATACTATTTGGAGGTCCAGCCATGGAGAAGAGTTTAGACACTAGGATAAGATAAGGAACACACCTATTATAAAGAAATCACATTAGGATTCTCTTTTTAAGCTGTTCTTTAAAACACTAGTGCTTAGGAAATCTATTGGAGGCAGAAGCAGTCAAGGGTAGCCTAGGGTTAGGGTTAGGCTTGGGGTTAGGCTTAGGGTACGGGTTCGGGGAGGGGTTCTGGTACGGCGTAGGGTATGGGTTAGGGTTAGGGTTAGGGTTAGTGTTAGGGTTAGGGCTCCGTTTAGGGTACGGGTTAGGATTAGGTTACGTGTTAGGGTTAGGGTAGGGGTTAGGGTTAGTTTACGCATTAGGGTTAGGGTAGTTATTAAACCTATCCCACTCTCTAGATACCCCTTAGCACGTAAAGGAATATTATTTGGGGGTCAAGCCATGGAGAAGAGTTTAGACACTAGGATAAGATAAGGAACACACCCATTTTAAAGAAATCACATTAGGATTCACTTTTTAAGCTGTTCCTTAAAACACTAGTGCTTAGGAATTCTATTGGAGGCAGAAGCAGTCAAGGGTAGCCTAGGGTTATGGTTAGGCTTAGGGTTAGGCTTACGGTACGGCTTAGGGTACGGGTTCGGGGAGGGCTTCGGGTACGGCGTAGGGTATGGGTTAGGGTTAGGGTTAGGGTTAGGGTTAGTGTTAGGGTTAGGGCTCGGTTTAGGGTATTGGTTAGGATTAGGGTACGTGTTAGGGTTAGGGTAGGGGTTCGGGTTAGGGTACGCGTTAGTGTTAGGGTAGTTTTTAAACCTATCTTACTCTCTAGATACCCCTTAGCACGTAAAGGAATATTATTTCGAGGTCCAGCAATGGAGAAGAGTTTAGACACTAGGATAAGATAAGGAACACACCCATTATAAAGAAATCACATTAGGATTCTCTTTTTAAGCTGTTCCTTAAAACACTAGTGCTTAGGAAATCTATTGGAGGCAGAAGCAGTCAAGGGTAGCCTAGGGTTAGGGTTAGGCTTAGGGTACGGCTTAGGGTACGGCTTAGGGTACAGGTTCAGGGAGGGCTTCGGGTACGGCGTAGAGTATGGGTTAGGGTTAGGGTTAGGGTTAGTTTTAGGGTTAGGGCTCGGTTTAGGTTATTGGTTAGGATTAGGGTACGGGTTAGGGTTAGGGTAGGGGTTAGGGTTAGGGTACGCGTTAGTGTTAGGGTAGTTATTAAACCTATCCCACTCTTTAGATACCCCTTAGCACGTAAAGGAATACTATTTGGAGGTCCATCCATGGAGAAGAGTTTAGACACTAGGATAAGATATGGAACACACCCATTATAAAGAAATCACATTAGGATTCTCTTTTTAAGCTGTTCCTTATAACACTAGTGCTTAGGAAATCTATTGGAGGCAGAAGCAGTCAAGGGTAGCCTAGGGTTAGTGTTAGGCTTAGGGTACGACTTAGGGTACGGCATAGGGTACGGGTTCGGGGAGGGCTTCGGGTACGGCGTAGGGTATGGGTTAGGGTTAGGGTTAGGGTTAGGGCTCCGTTTAGGATACAGGTTAGGATTAGGTTACGTGTTAGGGTTAGGGTAGGGGTTAGGGTTAGGGTATGCATTAGGGTTAGGGTAGTTATTAAACCTATTCCACTCTCTAGATACCCCTTAGCACGTAAAGGAATATTATTTGGGGGTCCAGCCATGGAGAAGAGTTTAGGCCCTAGGATAAGATAAGGAACACACGCATTATAAAGAAATCACATTAGGATTCACTTTTTAAGCTGTTCCTTAAAACACTAGTGCTTAGGAAATCTATTGGAGGCAGAAGCAGTCAAGAGTAGCCTAGGGTTAGGATTAGGCTTAGGGTTAGGCTTAGGGTACGGCTTAGGGTACGGGTTCGGTGAGGGCTTCGGGTACTGCGTAGGGTATCGGTTAGGGTTAGGGTTAGGGTTAGTGTTAGGGTTAGGGCTCGGTTTAGGGTACGGTTTAGGATTAGGGTACGTGTTAGGGTTAGGGTAGGGGTTAGGGTTAGGGTACGCATTAGGGTTACGGTAGGTATTAAACCTATCCCACTCTCTAGATACCCCTTAGCACGTAAAGGAATATTATTTGGGGGTCCAGCCATGGAGAAGAGTTTAGACACTAGGATAAGATAAGGAACACACCCATTATAAAGAAATCACATTAGGATTCTCTTTTTAAGCTGTTCCTTAAAACACTAGTGCTTAGGAAATCTATTGGAGGCAGAAGCAGTCAAGGGTAGCCTAGGGTTAGGGTTAGGCTTAGGGTACGGCTTAGGGTACGGCTTAGGGTACGGGTTCGGTGAGGGCTTCGGGTACTGCGTAGGGTATCGGTTAGGGTTAGGGTTAGGGTTAGTGTTAGGGTTAGGGCTCGGTTTAGGGTATTGGTTAGGATTAGGGTACGTTTTAGGGTTAGGGTAGGGGTTCGGGTTAGGGTACGTGTTAGTGTTAGGGTAGTTTTTAAACCTATCCCACTCTCTAGATACACCTTAGCACGTAAAGGAATATTATTTCGAGGTCCAGCCATGGAGAAGAGTTTAGACACTAGGATAAGATAAGGAACACACCCATTATAAAGAAATCACATTAGGATTCTCTTTTTAAGCTGTTCCTTAAAACACTAGTGCTTAGGAAATCTATTGGAGGCAGAAGCAGTCAAGGGTAGCCTAGGGTTAGGGTTAGGCTTAGGGTACGGCTTAGGGTACGGCTTAGGGTACAGGTTCAGGGAGGGCTTCGGGTACGGCGTAGAGTATGGGTTAGGGTTAGGGTTAGGGTTAGTGTTAGGGTTAGGGCTCGGTTTAGGTTATTGGTTAGGATAAGGGTACGTGTTAGGGTTAGGGTAGGGGTTCGGGTTAGGGTACGCATTAGTGTTAGGGTAGTTATTAAACCTATCCCACTCTCTAGATACCCCTTAGCACGTAAAGGAATACTATTTGGAGGTCCATCCATGGAGAAGAGTTTAGACACTAGGATAAGACAAGGAACACACCCATTATAAAGAAATCATATTAGGATTCTCTTTTTAAGCTGTTCCTTAAAACACTAGTGCTTAGGAAATCTATTGGAGGCAGAAGCAGTCAAGGGTAGCCTAGGGTTAGGGTTAGGCTTAGGGTTAGGCTTAGGGTACGGCTTAGGGTACGGGTTCGGGGAGGGCTTCGGGTACGGCGTAGGGTATGGGTTAGGGTTAGGGTTAGGGTTAGTGTTAGGGTTAGGGCTCGGTTTAGGGTATTGTTTAGGTTTAGGGTATGTGTTAGGGTTAGGGTAGGGGTTCGGGTTAGGGTACGCGTTAGTGTTAGGGTAGTTTTTAAACCTATCCCACTCTCTAGATACCCCTTAGCACGTAAAGGAATATTATTTCGAGGTCCAGCCATGGAGAAGAGTTTAGACACTAGGATAAGATAAGGAACACACCCATTATAAAGAAATCACATTAGGATTCTCTTTTTAAGCTGTTCCTTAAAACACTAGTGCTTAGGAAATCTATTGGAGGCAGAAGCACTCAAGGGTAGCCTAGGGTTAGGGTTAGGCTTAGGGTACGGCTTAGGGTACGGCTTAGGGTACGGGTTCGGTGAGGGCTTCGGGTACTGCGTAGGGTATCGGTTAGGGTTAGGGTTAGGGTTAGTGTTAGGGTTAGGGCTCGGTTTAGGGTATTTGTTAGGATTAGGGTGCGTGTTAGGGTTAGGGTAGGGGTTCGGGTTAGGGTACGCGTTAGTGTTAGGGTAGTTTTTAAACCTATCCCACTCTCTAGATACCCCTTAGCACGTAAAGGAATATTATTTCGAGGTCCAGCCATGGAGAAGAGTTTAGACACTAGGATAAGATAAGGAACACACCCATTATAAAGAAATCACATTAGGATTCTCTTTTTAAGCTGTTCCTTAAAACACTAGTGCTTAGGAAATCTATTGGAGGCAGAAGCAGTCAAGGGTAGCCTAGGGTTAGGGTTAGGCTTAGGGTACGGCTTAGGGTACGGCTTAGGGTACGGGTTCGGTGAGGGCTTCGGGTACGGCGTAGGGTATGGGTTAGGGTTAGGGTTAGGGTTAGTGTTAGGGTTAGGGCTCCGTTTAGGGTACGGGTTAGGATTAGGTTACGTGTTAGCGTTAGGGTAGGGGTTAGGGTTAGGGTACGCATTAGGGTTAGGGTAGTTATTAAACCTATCCCACTCTCTAGATACCCCTTAGCACGTAAAGGAATACTATTTGGAGGTCCAGCCATGGAGAAGAGTTTAGACACCAGGATAAGATAAGGAACACACCCATTATAAAGAAATCACATTAGGATTCTCTTTTTAAGCTGTTCCTTAAAACACTAGTGCTTAGGAAATCTATTGGAGGCAGAAGCAGTCAAGGGTAGCCTAGGGTTAGGGTTAGGCTTGGGGTTAGGCATAGGGTACGGGTTCGGGGAGGGGTTCTGGTACGGCGTAGGGTATGGGTTAGGGTTAGGGTTAGAGTTAGTGTTAGGGTTAGGGCTCCGTTTAGGGTACGGGTTAGGATTAAGTTACGTGTTAGGGTTAGGGTAGGGGTTAGGGTTAGTTTACGCATTAGGGTTAGGGTAGTTATTAAACCTATCCCACTCTCTAGATACCCCTTAGCACGTAAAGGAATATTATTTGGGGGTCCAGCCATGGAGAAGAGTTTAGACACTAGGATAAGATAAGGAACACACCCATTATAAAGAAATCACATTAGGATTCTCTTTTTAAGCTGTTCCTTAAAACACTAGTGCCTAGGAAAACTATTGGAGGCAGAAGCAGTCAAGGGTAGCCTAGGGTTAGGGTTAGGCTTAGGGTTAGGCTTAGGGTACGGCTTAGGGTACGGGTTCGGGGAGGGGTTCGGGTATGGCGTAGGGTATGGGTTAGGGTTAGGGTTAGGGTTAGTGTTAGGGTTAGGGCTCAGTTTAGGATACGGGTTAGGTTTAGGGTACATGTTAGGATTAGGCTAGGGGTTAGGGTTAGGGTACGCGTTAGGGTTAGGGTAGTTATTAAACCTATCCCACTCTCTAGATACACCTGAGCACGTAAAGGAATATTATTTGGGGGTCCAGCCATGGAGAAGAGTTTTGACACTAGGATAAGATAAGGAACACACCCATTATAAAGAAATCACATTAGGATTCTCTTTTTAAGCTGTTCCTTAAAACACTAGTGCTTAGGAAATCTATTGGAGGCAGAAGCACTCAAGGGTAGCCTAGGGTTAGGGTTAGGCTTAGGGTACGGCTTAGGGTACGGGTTCGGTGAGGGCTTCGGGTACTGCGTAGGGTATCGGTTAGGGTTAGGGTTAGGGTTAGTGTTAGGGTTAGGGCTCGGTTTAGGTTATTGGTTAGGATAAGGGTACGTGTTAGGGTTAGGGTAGGGGTTCGGGTTAGGGTACGCGTTAGTGTTAGGGTAGTTTTTAAACCTATCTTACTTTCTAGATACCCCTTAGCACGTAAAGGAATATTATTT